>NW_006408728.1:5156341-5159859 GCF_000296735.1 Chrysochloris asiatica | reverse complement strand
CTTGGTTAGCAGTCCAGTGCTTAACCTGCTGCACCACCAGGGTTCCTTACTTACAGGAAAGTGAGAGAATAAATTTCTATTGTTTTACTTTACCATGTTGATGGCAATTTGTTACGGCAGCCATAGGAAACAAATACTTAGTCGTCTAAGTTTCCCATCAAGTCCTTCTAAAATCTTGTCTCCATTCAATTCTTTAAAAAAAAAACAATTAAAAATATATATTTTTTTTTTTTTTTTTCCCCCCAAAAGGGTTTTTAAAAAAAAAACAATTAAAAATATATAGCTTGATAGATTCTGTTTTAATGATAAAGAGCACAAACAAAACTTTAAACGAGTAAGAATTATGAGACTAGCAAATTAAAAAATCTCCTCTTGGACTTGGGATCAGGATGTCTTGCTTGTTACTTACTAATGTATCAAGAGTGGTAAATGGAAATAAAGGAAGAAAACTTAGGGGTTCAGTAAGAGAAATAAGTTATTCTCCATCTAGGTTCTATTTAAGGAGTTCTGATAGCTTAGTGGTTATAAAATGGGCTGCTAATCTCACGGTCAGCAGTTCCAAACTACCAGCTGTTTCGTGGGAGAAAGATGAGGCTTTCTGTTCCCGTATAAATTTACAGCCTCGGAAACCCTGTACAGGGTCACTATGAGTCGGAACTGACTCCCACGGTACTTACCAATAACACAAGTTTCAATTTACCAGGTTTAGAGTTTTCTGATTACTGAATTAATATAACTATATCTTGCAGATAAACAGAGTTTAACTTTTTTTTTTTTTTTTTTACGATATCGTTTATTTAGCCCTTTTAGCTAAGAGGTTTATGTTAAACTCTTGCACATGCTTTGGGATACAGCTCTTTATAATAAATGATTTGTATATCAAAGATTAGGTTCAAGTCTTAATTCCCAGAGAAGATTTCCATTTTAGGGTACAGTTTCTAGTGTTATTTGTTTCAAATGTTTTAATTGGCAAATTTTGTGATGAGTTAGCTTTTTTGTTCCCTCAAAACAAAGAATTGAAAAGAACACACTATAATATACAAGACAGTATTAAAAATTGGTTAATTTGAATAGCAAACTTGAAAATTTATACTATCAGTCAATAAGACATTCTTGAATGAGTATCTAATAAATGACTTGACCACATATCTTACTCTGCCCTGAACGACCCCTATCATGAATCCTAAGTCTTACAGGAAGGGACACTTAGACCTCCACTGGTCCATTCTATATTTCAAGTGACTTTACTACATGTACAAGAAATCTGAGCTAAGAAAAATGTTAACTGAAACTCTATAATGGCAAAAATTAGGAAACATCTCAAATATTCATTAATAGAAAACTGGCTAAATATATGAGGGAGCTTCAGAAAGTTCACGGAAATATGGAACTGAAAGATAATGGAATTTTCCCATAAACATTTTGAAGCCTTCTCGTAAATCCTTACGAGGGGACAGTGTATACCCATTAAACATGCAGTATGTATTTTTAAGTGGGAAATGAAAGGTGGAGAATAGTGTGCACAGAACCCTACCATTTGGCTTTCTAATTTTTGAAAACATTTTACTTTTCATTTAGAAATAATTTTATACTTTCAGAAGTTGCAAAAATAGTACAAAGAATCCCTGTTTGTTCTTCATCTAGTGTCCTCAGATGTTATTTACTTCTGTAACTACAGTGTAATTATCGAACCCAAGAAATTAATGTTGATATAATTAACCAATGTACTACAGAATGAACCCTTACAAGTTTTTTCAATCGCTCCACTAGTGTTCTTTAACCTATTTTAATCTGGGACACTTTCCTCCAGCTGTCTTTCATGACCTTGCTTCTGTTGAAGAGTGTTCTATAGATATTTTGTGAAATGCTCCTCAATTTGCATATTTATGATGTTTTTTTATGATTAGATATAGGTCATGAACCTTTGCCAAGAATATCACAACAGTGATATCCACAGTGCATATAAGGATGCTCACGATGTAAACACATCTTGTTGACGGCAGTGCTAATTTTGATTGCTTAAAATGATGTCTGTCAGGGTTCTTCATTGTCAAATCACTATATTTCCCTTTTGTGACTAGTAAGTGTTTTATGGAATCCTGGTGTAGTGCTTTAAGATAAGCGCTTGACTGCTAACTGCATGGTCGGTGGTTTAAACTCATCATTGCTCCTCAGAGGACTTATATAGGGCCACTCTGAATTGGAACTGACTATGTAAATGCTCTGTTTCTTATATTTTCTCACCCGTTCATTTTAGCATCCATTGATGCTTTTTTTTGTGGAAACAACGATTACTATTGTGTTTCTATTTGTGTTTTAATAAGTGATTAAAACTATCTGTCTGACAGGTTGTGTACTGTCATATTTGCATGATGTTATGATACTGGAAGCTACAGTCCTGGTGTGGTCCAGTGGGATAAAGCACTGGACTGCAGGGTCAGTTTGAACCACAAGGTTGGCAGTTTAAATCCACCAGCTGTTCCTTGTAAACCCTATACAGCGTCACTTTGATTTGGAACCAACTCGACAGCACTTAACAACAGCAATATACACACATTCCCACTACCTGTCCAGCAGGTTGTGTACTGGAAGCTATGTCAATAGTATTTCAAATACCAGCAAGTGGACAACTTCCAGCAGAGTTACCTTCCAGACTAAGACATACTAGGAAGAAAGGACTGAAGATCTACTTCTGAAAAATCAGTAATTAAAACCCCTATTGAGCACAGTTCCATTGGGATACACATAGGGTCACCAATAACTGAAATTTCTTGATAGCAATTGGTACAGGTATGATATGTGTATAGCTTATGGATGCCTGACTTCCCAGTCCGTGAGCCCAAATTGGCTACATTGCTTGGTAAAGTGGAGGGTTGGAGAAGAAGAGGAAGATCCCCAACAAGATGGACTGACTCAGTGGTAGCAGCAATGGACTCAAGTGTAACAATGACTGCGTGGTTGGTGTAGGACTGGGCAGTGTTTCGTTCTGTTGTGCATAAGGTTGCTATGAGTCGATACCGACTTGACAGCACCTAACAACCATAACAACATATTTGTAACAATGATTCCATACCTTTCTCCATTAGAGGGTTTAACATGTGAAGGTAAGGAGGAAGCTCAATCTTACAGATCTCTTGAGTTATGCACGGATGTAACTGGTGGTATTGTCAACACTTGCTCTGTTATCCTTGAATGAAATGATGCCACCACCACTAGAAACAGTGAGGAGATAGTAAAGGGTAAGTTTTAAACTTCTGTGTGTTTAAACTAGTGTGTTTCTTTAATCTTCCTGAAACTTGTGCTGTGGTTAAACTAGCACTGTTAAATATGCAGAGCTTTCTGCAAGGATGGAAATGTTCTAGGATTTGCGTTCTCTGTTATAATAATCTATAGGCTGTTGAATGTGTCCAATACAACTGAGAAACTGAACTTTTAGCTTTGTTTAATTTTCATTTATTTTAATTTAAATGGTTTCATATGGCTAGTGGCTACTGTCTTGGACAATATAGGTTCTGGAG
>NW_006408728.1:5148985-5156058 GCF_000296735.1 Chrysochloris asiatica | reverse complement strand
AGGTTCTGGAGTCTTGATTCCTATCAGCTGTATGAGTGAGTGGCTACTGTCTTGGACAATATAGGTTCTGGAGTCTTGATTCCTATCAGCTGTATAAGTGTGGGGTAACTCCTAAACTGCTCTAAATGTAAATTTCCTCATGTATTGAATGGGGAGAATTATTTACCCACTTCACAGGTTTTGTTTGAAGCTTGTTGTTAAGTGCCGTTGAATTGGTTGTGACTCAGAGTCCTTGTATAGGGTTTCTGATGAGCGACTTCTGGGTTTGAACCGCTGAACCTGTGGTTAGCATTTCAGTGCTTATACTTCAGTGTCACACTGGGAATCTTTCTGAAGATTGCTTCTGCTGCTGCAGTAGCATGCTCTTGCGCCGGTTCCGACTCATAGCAACCCTGTATAGGGTATCTGAGGCGGTAAAGCATTATGTTTGCAGAAAGCCTCATCTTTCTCCCATGGAGCACATGGTAGATTTGAACTTCTGACCTTCTGGTTAACAGCCTAATGTGCAACCCACTGACTACCAGGGCCCCTACGTTGGAAATTAAAGGATATAAATACGGACATAAAACATGAAACACAATGCTTGTTTTATGAAAGTGCCCAGTGGCTCTTAGTTGATATTTATGATTCAAATTCCATTTTCCTCAATCTAGTTTACTAGCAGAAGTATCTCATTTGTTTCTGAGGATTGACCTCTCTTAAGCATTTCTAAATTCCCTTTGATAAGCAATGTGGATGTGAACTAGTGTTCTTTCATGGAAACTTCGCTGGCAGTCGAGGGCCAGGAAGCTAGCAAACATTTCTCAGTGAATTGTCTTACCTGTGTGTCTTAAGGCTTCATTTGCTTTCATAGTGACCATAATATAGACTGCTCATCTGTCTATAGTAAGAAGAAAATGATATTTTCATTCTCAATGTTCTGCTCAGTTAGAATTCCCAAATAATGGTATCTGAGCCCCAAGTGAGCACTTTTCCCCCCCAATGTTTTATTGTGAATTATGTGATAGTTTACATGGGAGAACATTAGTTTTACATTCATCCTATCGTATATAATTTCATTGCTATGGTTACAATCCCCTCCATGCATCATCAACCAACCAAAGGGTATTCACTACAAGCCTGCTCTCTGGTCATCAGCACACAGCCCCTCTCCCTATCTGTGTTTAAAGTCCCCAACTGCTCCATCTCTCCACGTCATTGTCTCTGCCTCCATTTCAGGCATCCCTGCTTTTCTGGGTAGGGTCCTGCTCTCCGCTCTTCTCCCTTGATGGTCCCAGGGACCTCCACTCTTAGGCTGAAAAGTTAATCACTCTCCTCCTTGTTACAAAATGTTTACCTTTACAACTCCAACCCTCACAAGCAGTCCTGATAACAATTATTCACTATTGTATCACAAGAGACCTATCCGCATTTCCTTTCATCAGCTCTGCCTAGACAGATTGGATACTACTCAGTGGAGATTCTATCTTCCTCCACACACTCTGGATCTAGGTTCCCTCTTGAAAGCTTGTAAGCCAGTCACTTCTTGCCTTTGTAGCACCCCATTTTAGGTAGCCAATGTCCAGGTTGCCCATCCCTGTCTACTCTGTGTATGGAGGGGGTGGGAATGATCCTTGCTGTAAGGATTTTTTCCCTCTTTTGAGATACTGCATCCATAGGTGTAGGTCAAGTTCATCAAATTGTATCAGATTACTCTTTTTTCCTCTTCTTTCTTCTGGTTGAGCTCTGATCATCCAGTCATTGAAGTCAGGCCAAGTGGCTTCAGTGGGTATTATCTGCAAGTGTGGGTGTTCTTGTGCATATGCCCTGTCTTCTTATCAGCTGGACACTTCACTCTCCACTCTAGTCCTCTGTGGCTATGTCACTGATTCTGGGCCTAAGAGTCCCGAGGTCTTGCCACACTACTGGCCAACCAGGTCTCCACCCGGGTTCACAGAAGTCTATTGAACATTGTAGGGCTTAGCTTGAAGCTTCATTGCTGTTTTTCCCTCACTTCTGCTTATCGGTGACGAGCGTGGTCACCAATCAGAGCGAGTATTCCCATTGAGTCTTAGTCTTGGAAGGGCATTTACACTGAGGGGATCCAACCACTTGCCTTGATGTCTCCTGGGCAAACCACTTGCTTGTTCTTGTAGTAACAGTCAGTCTGCCTATGTTGTTTTGTATTTTTCCTGTCGGTCTTTCTTTCAAGAAGTATATTCTGTTCTTCTAGCTGCTCCAGGCTGGTCTGCTCATCCTTTCAAGTGGAAATTTCCCATCTCTGAAGATCTGGATGTGGTTCAGGATTCCACCTATAGTCTTATGTAATGCAGAGGCTCCACAGGAAGCCTCCTTCCCAAGTGAGCTCTTTTGTTAGGACAACTTTCAAGTTATACACATAGACACTTTTCCCAATTCACTCATATATAGAGCACTTTTCCATAAGTTCTGGTATCAACTGCACTCTCTGTTTATATCAACACTGCCTACTGACTCTGAAACTTTCTTGTCCAGACTCTTGACCACCATGGTGAATTTTCCTTTGAGACACTCTTTGTCGGTCTTACAATCTGGCATCGCTTGGAATAAGCCCTGTGACTCTCACGGGTACCAGTTTTTTACTTCTGTGAGACTTCTCTCAAATAATTTGGAGCAAAATGGATAAATGTGAAGAAGTCCAGTACCTAACTCCAGCTGAGGCCCTACTGCAAAAGATCCCACTGAGAAAGCATGGAGAGCCTTTGATTCTTCAGATCAGTCAATGCTTTATCTTTCCTAACTTAGTCTCAGAAATTAAAATTCCCATTCTTTTGTGACTCCTTGCATAAGCAATTCATGTTTCTAAGCAATCACCAAAATAATTTACTGGTATAACAGTAAATTCTTATTATTTTTTTTAAATCTAAGGGGTTTCAACATCTGAAGTTATTTCAAGGCTGTTTTAGAGGGCATATTTGTTTTACAGGACAATTTTGAAATATTAAATATCAGCTCATACTGTTTTCTGCTCATTGAGTTAATAAATGAAATCCAGTTTGCTCAGAAGAGAGGTGTACATATTGATCAGTTTTTCAAAAGTGGCATGTGTGCATCTACCTACTGTTTTTTGAGGTTGTTCCCTTCAAATGATACTCTGTTTGAATTGAAGTAATTTTTTTGTTGTTGTTAAGTACTGTTGAGTCACTTCCGACTCATAGTGACCTTGTATAGGGTTTCTGAAGAGCACCTGGTAGGTTTGACCCTCTGACCTTGTGGTTCAATCTAATCTTGTGGTCCAATGCTTTATCATGCAGTGCCATGCCAGGACTCCAATTTTGTATGTTGTTGTTGTTGTTAAGTGCCATCGAGTCGGGTCCGACCCATAGCGACCCTGTACAGGGTTTCCGAGGGTGTTCTTCCTTTGTGATATACTAGAGGGAGAAGAATACTAAAACTGCAGATTAGCGTTAACATGATGAACACATAATAAGAAAGAATAATTGAAATCAATTTAGGAGTTATATGTATATACTTTCCAGCCCACTTCAACAATGGATAAGGTAAACACTCCTTAGAACAATCAGCCATTCAATGTCAAAAGGGCACCATTTGCTCAAGGACAAATTTCAGAAAGCAGAAAGGGTTTGGAAAAAAGGAGGAATGGAAATGGGGAAACAAAAGGTGGAGTGGAATAAATTAGGATATGCCGGTAATGGGGATTGCAATCACTCACATGAAGCAAGATGTTTATGAACTGTTAATGGAAAACTGATTTGCTCTGTAAACCTTCACCCAATTCACAACAAAAAGTTGAAAACCAAAACTAAATGAAACAAAAAAACCCCCAAACAAATAAAAAATATCCCCCAAGTTCCAATAGGATAAGAAAATCTTGCATATAAAAGGACTCATGATAATATAAAAGTGAAATATATTGAAGAAACAAGATAGAAAATGCTTCTACTACTAATTTGCCTTGTAATTATGAATGAAGCCCTAATTATTGGGTTGATTTTCTTTTGATATTTGCTTTCTGTATTTTGATGTTTTAATTTCATGTGATGTATTCATAATATGAGAGGCAAGGAACTTAAAAAACTTTTTTTGGTAACAACTAGAACTTTATTTTCTCACCATTTAGAAGGATAAAAACTGAATTCAGTGTGCTGATTCTAGAGGAAGAATTGGCATCTGTCTTTCCTCATTTCTGCTTGCTTAAGAGAAGAAAGAAAAATTTTATGAATAAAAGTAGATTTACTTATTGTAAGTGGGAATCACCATTATTAAAATATTAAAATATTTCCTCACAATGTCTCTATGTCTCTATTACACAGGACTATATGGTCAAAGATAATATCGATGTAGAATATGTCCTATTATAAATCTTCTGAGACATGGTATTTGGAAAATCTTAGTTCCTAATGAATGGGAGTCTTGGTGTGGTGCTGTGGGTTAATGTGTTTGATTGCAAAGTTGGTTTGAACCGCAATGTAGGTACTTCAAGCTCCCGAGCTGCTCCTTGAAAATCCCATGAAGGGTCGCTATGGGTCAGAACCAACTTGACGTCACTTAACAACAACAACAACAACAAAAGTAGGACAACATTGTTTCATTATACTGTGATAGTTGTTAAATAGTCTCTAAAGCAAAAACAATTTTGGGCTTTATTAAAAGGAATATATTGCTTGTATGATCCACACAGTCGAATGCTTTTGCTGAACTCTTTGCTGAAAGATTTCAATTTGTATTCCATCAATTTCCTTGTTCTTTGCCAATGCCTTTGATGAACCTTGGACCTCTTCCATCAGTACCATTGGCTCTTGATTATATGCTATCTCTTAAAATGGTTGAACATTGACCATTCTTTTTGATATAGTGACTCTGTATTCCGTCCACCTTCTTTTAATGCATCATTCAATATTTTGCCCATAGAATCCTTTAGCAGTACAAATCGGGGCTTGCAGTTTTTCTTCAGTTTCCTCTGTTTGGGAACTGCTGAGTGTGTTCTTCCCTTTTGGTTTTCTAACTCCAGGTCTTTGCACATTTTGTTATAATCTTTGATTTTGTCTTCTTGAATTGACCTTTGAAATTTTCTATTCAGCTCTTTTACCTCCTCATTGGTTCCATTTGCTTTAGCATCTTTGTCCTGGAGAGCAAGTTTCAGAGTCTCTTCTGACATACATTTTGGTCTTTTCCTTCTCTCACGTCTTTTTAATGACCTTTTGCTTTCTTCCTGTATGATATTCTTGATGTCATTCCACAGTTTTTCTGGTCTTTGGTCTCTAGTGTCTAATGCATCAAATCTGTTCTTGAAACCTGTTCTAAATTCAGGTGGGATATATTCAAGGTTATATTTTTGCTCTCATGGACTTGTTTTAATTTTTTTTCAGCTTCAGTCTGAACTTGCATATGAGAAACTGATGGTCTGTTTCACAGTCTGCCCCTGACCTTGTTTTGGCTGATGATATGGAGCTTTTCTAGTGTCTCTTTCCACAGATATTGTCACTTTGATTTCTGTGTATTCCATCTGGTGAGGTCCATGTGTATAATCGCCTTTTAGGTTGTTTATAATGAAGAAGTCATTGGTCTTTCAAAATTCTATCATATGATCTCCAGCATAATTTCTATCACCAAGGCCATATTTTCCAACTACATGTCCTTCCTCTTGGTTACCAACCTTTACATTTCAATTGCTAACAATTATCAGTACATCTTAATTGCATGTTTGATCAGTTTCAGATTGAACTAGCTAGTAGAATTCTTCAACGTCATCATCATTGGCTTTAGTTATTGGTGAGTAAATTTGGATAATAGATATATTAACTGGTCTTCTTTGTAGGTGTATGGATATTACCCTATCACAAACAGTGTTGTACATGAAGACAAATCTTGGCATCTTCTTTTTGATAATGAATGTAAAGACATTCCTCTTTAATTTGTTTTTCCTGGCATAGTAAACCATGTGATTGCCAGATTCAAAATGGCCAATACCTGTCCATTTTAGCTCACTAATGCCTAGGAAGGATATTGATGTTTATACGTTCCATTTCATTTTTGACACTTTCCAATTTTCCTAGAGTCATACTTTAGTACAATCCATGTTCTGATTATTAATGAATGTTTACAGTGGCTTGTTTTCATTTCAAGTTGTGCCACAAATGAAGTTCCCGAGGGCTTTGCTGCATTTGGATCATCACAATCAACTCTACGTTTAAGGGGCAACTGTTCCCCAGTTGTATTTTGAGTTCCTTTCAATCTGAGTGACTCATCTTCCGGTACTATATTTGACAATATTTTGGTGCTCTTCATCATGTTTCAATATTCAGTATTCTTGTGCTGACAGTGTTCTACTGCTATACATAAGATTTTCAGTGCCTAAATATTCAGAAGTAGTCTGTCTCTCCTTCTTCCTAGCCTGTCTTCATCTGGACACTCAACAGAAATATCACAAATGGATGGATTTAACAAACAGAAATTTATTCTTCTGAATTTTAGGAGATTAGAAGTCTGGATTCAGAGCATTGGCTCTCGGGAAAGGTCTTTGTGTTCTCTCAGCATTTGTAGGCTAATCATTCCTTGGAGATCTCCATGTGTCTTGATATCAGTCTTTCCTTGGATATAGGGGCAGTTCAACTACAAGGTTGGTGATTCAAACCCACCAGCTGCTCCTTGGAAACCCTGTACAGAGGTCATTATGAGTCAGAACCAACTCAATGGCATTAACAACAACAACAACAAAGGGGCAGTTCTTAGAACAGAACAAAGGGATACTGAATGGTTAAAAACCTGGAAAGGTATCCACCAGGGCTTTATTCTTTTAGCCTATTTATTCAATCTGTATGCTGAGCAAATAATGAGAAGGTGGATTATATGAAGAAGAGCCTGGCATCAGGATAAGAGGAAGGCTCATGAACGAACTGTGATATGTAGATGATGCAACCTTTCTTGCTGAAAGTGAAGAGGACTTAAAATACTTACTGATGAAGATCAAAGACTACATATCAATGTAAAGAAAACAAAAATCCTCACAAATTGACCAGTAAATAGCATCATGATAAATGGAGGAAAGATTGAAGTTGTCAAAGACTTCATTTTACTTGGATCCACTATCAACA
>NW_006408728.1:5138172-5143385 GCF_000296735.1 Chrysochloris asiatica | reverse complement strand
AAAAATTATTTAAAGAGAATATAAGTGAACTTTCTATACAAGAGAAATTCACCATTTTACATGCTGATATTTTCTTAAACTATTTTTGAAGTATTATAATCACTAACTGCCATGTTAAGCAGAATTTACTGAATTCTTCTAATCTTTGTGAGGTCTAAATTAATTAATAAACGACAATCATGTGCTGCCTTTTGTAATCTTTTCCACGCTCTTAATCACTCTCACACTTTATCCTCTAAAAGGACATACCTTCTCCAGTTGACTGCTGTCTCTACCCAGCTCCTTTCACTCAGTTTTTTTTGACATGACCTTGGATACATTTTAGATGGCCCTGGACTAAGGGGATTCCATACCCAGTAAAGCAGGACTCCTTTGCACAATGACTTTGTACTAGTTTCGTCGTACGTTCAGAAGACTTATTGAAGTGTTTCAGATGATGAAACTTTTCAATCTGACTTCTAGCTATGTGGGGTGTCACTGTACCACCTTCAAGGGTTTATTATCTCCATCTTCTAAACTTGTATCTGGGTCAAACATTGTATTGGCTGGTGTGATAATTAAGGTGTTGTGTCTACTTGACTGGGCTAGCTTTTTCAGTGGTTTGGCAGGGGAAATGTCATTATTTCCATGATGTGATCTAATATAATTTAATCAATTCTATGATGAGGTCTGTTATGAGCAACTAATCAATTGAAAGGAAGTTTCCTTGGGGGTTGTCACCTGCTTCCATTATATTAGACACTCAGGAAAAACTTGGTTGCTCTCTGCTGGGTCTGATTCTTGCATCTAGCTCATCCTCTGATCTCCAGTTCTTTGGATTTGAGCCAGTGGTCTGCTCTATGACCTGCTTATCCTGGGAGTCATCAGCAGCCTGCCTTCTTACCTGCTGTACCTGCCTGCCTACTTGCTGTCTGACCTGCCAATCTTGGTTCATCAACCCTGTAGCTACATGAGTCAGAAGCCTTCAGCCTGACATCTAACCCACAGATTGGGACTAAACACCTCTGCAATTGTGTTAACCATTTCTTTGATATAAGTCCTTCTTTATATACATATATGAGCTTCAGTGGTTTGCTACTCTTGAGAACCCAGCTTAACACAGCTACATTATAGTCCACAAAGTATACATCTTTACTCTTCAGTAAGACTGTGAATTCCTTGAGGACAGACACCAAGGGTTGTTTTTGTTTTTTAAACGTATATATCCTAGTACTATTAATAAAGTATTAGGCATAAACCAAACTAAACTCATTGCTGTCATAGAGACTACGTAGGACAGAATAGAATTGTCCCATAAGGTTTCCAAGGCTATAAATCTTTATGGAACTGTGGAGTGGCTAGTATAAGTTTAAACCACTGGCCTTTTGGTTAGTAGCCGAGTGCTTTAACCACTCTTCTACTGACTCCTTTTATTGGAGCCTAAAAGTCAAACTCACTACCACTGAGTTGATGTAGATATTTATGGGAGCAGAAAGTCCCATCTTTCTCCCATTATTAGCACAGTCACTTAAAATATACCTTGTGACTGAGTGATATGCTTTTACATACTTCTTATCTTTCACAGCTTCATAAAAAGCAGCAGGGTGGGGTGGAAGGAATCCCAGTGCGCTCTGATATAATTACTTGTTAATGTGCTTTCCTCGTCTCCTAGACAGTAAGCTTTCTGTTTAGTTCACCTGGTATCCTTGGCAACCATGAAAGGGCAGTGGCTCTCTGTAAGTGTTGAATGGCTCCATCTGATCTGCTCTGGAGTTGGATTCTGTGGGTGTGTGTCTTTGTTAATTACTACCTGAGTGATTTTCTGCCAGTAATTTTACTTGAGTCTCTGTTTCTTCATCTGTAAAACTGAGAAACTTGCCATGGTATTATGAGAATTGTGTGAGGTGATTCATGTGTGTGGCCCGTCCCGGTGGTTAGTGTACAATAGACACCTAACAAATGTCTCCTCCCTTTTTTCCTTTTTTTTGCAGGGCACATATGCATTGCCCTCATTTTACAGATGAAGAAATACTAAGTATAGAAAAGCTACGTGACTTACCAGAGTTCATGTTTACATTTGGTAAAAGCAAGAAGAATAGACACTTATCTCTTGACCTTGTACTAAATGTTTCTGCTTTTAGATCAAGTCTGCTTATCTTTGTTTCACAAAATTAAAACACAGTTGTTGGATCTTGGCGCTCACACCCAAATGAAGTAGATGAGAGAAAAAACTACAAACTTACACTAAATTTGCTAATATATGCAACAGTTGTTTTTTATTGTCAATTCAGTAAAAAACACCGGACTTGATTTTATATAAGATTCAGTGTTTAATGTGGCAAAGTCTTTGCCTTAGAGAATCTATAAATGAAAAAAAATATAAACCCATTGGCATCTAGCTCATTCCCACTCAGAGTGACCCTATGTGTTTCTGAGACTATAATTCTTTATGGCAGGGATGGGGAACATCTAGCCCACTGGCCATCTAAGCCCATGAATCATCTGGTCTAACCCTGCTAAGGGTGGGACTCAAAATTCAATAAAGCTAGGAGCTTTTTTCATAGCAACATGAATTTATATTAATTGATGTTATAAATATCCAAATGGCCCTTGGCAGAAAGCAGGTTCCCACTTTATGGGAACAGATAGCCTTATCTTTCTCCTGAAGAGCAGCTAGTGGGTTTGAACTGATGACATTGTGATTAGCAGTCCAATGTTTCTCCCACAAGACCACCAGGGCTCCTTCTTGTTGTTAGTTGCCGTCCAGTCAGTTTTGACTCATAGTGATCCTATGAACAGCGGAATGGAACAGCAGAATGATGGTCTGACCCTGTTCCATCCTCACAATTATGTTTGAGTCCAATATTGTTGTCACTGTATCAGGCCATCTCATTGAGAGTCTTACTCTTTTCCGCTGACCCTCCACCAAACATGAAGCAGTAAAAAGGTAACTAGATCTATATACATTCATTATTGTGTTTGGTGGTGTTAAATACCATTGAGTTGGTTCCAACACATAGTAACTCTATGCACAACAGAATGAAACTCTACCTGATCTTACGCCATCCTCACAATTGTTACTCTTGAGCCCATTGCTCTTGCTATGACAATGCATCTCCTTGGGGATCTTCCTCTTTTTTTGCTGACCCTCCACTTTACCATGCATGATGTTCTTCTTCAGGGACTGGTCTTTTCTGATAACATGTCCCAAGTATGAGAGATGAGGCCTTACTATCCTGGCTTTTAAGAAGCATTCTGGTTGCACTTCTTCACAATTTATTCTTCTGGCAGTCTGTAGTACTTTTAATATTCTCCAACACCATAATTCAAATGCATAAATTCTTCCTTGCTCTTCTTTATTTGTTGTTCAACTTTCACATGTATGTGAGGCCACTGAAAATACTATAGCTTGGGAAAGGTGCACCTTAGTCCTCAAACTGATCTCTTTGCTGTTGAGCACTTTAAAGAGGTCTTTTGCAGTGGATTTGCCTAATGCAATCATTCCTTTGATTTCTTGACTGCTACTTCCATGAGTGTTGATTGTGTATCCAAGCAAAATGAAGTCTTTGACAACTTCAATCTTTTCTCCATTTATCATGATGTTATTTACTGGTCCCATTGTGAAGATTTTGGTTTCTTTACATTGAGGTGCAATACACATTGAAGGCTTACTCTTTTTTTTTTTTTTTAGTTTTTACTGTGAATTATGTGTTAGTTTACATGGGTGAATATTATCTTTACATTCATCCTATCATATTTTGTTTCATTGCAATGATCACAATCCCCTGCATGCATCATCAAACAATCAAAGGGTACACCCCACACACCTGCCCCCCAGCTGCCAGCACACAGCCCCTCTCCCTCCTTGAGACCAGAGTCCCCAGCTGCTCTAAAGGCTGTACCCTTTTAATTTCAAATTTAAGTCTTCTTGCCTTCCAGCAAGCAAAGTTGTATCATCTGCATATCAAAGGTTGTTAATGAGCCACCCTCTAATCCTTATGATATGCTTTTCTTCATGTAATCTAGTTTCTCAGATTATTTGCTCAGAATACAGAAGAATAAGTATTTTGAAAGAATGCAACCCTGGAGTACACCTTTCCTGATTTTTAAACCGTTCAGTATCCCCTTGTTCTGATCTAACACTTGCATCTTGGTGTATGTATTGCTTCATTGTGAACACAATGAAGTGCTTTGGAATACCCATTTTTCTCAATGTTATCTGTAGTTTGTCATGATCCACACAGTTGAAAGCTTTTGCATAGTCAATAAAACACAAGTAAACATATCTCTGGTACTCCCTGCTTTTAGCCAGGATCCATCATGTGTCATCAATGACATCACTTGTTCCATATCATATTCTGAATCCAGCTGGAATTTCTGGCAGCTCCCTGTTGGTATAGTGCTACAACCATTTAAAAAATAATCATCAGTAAAATTTTACCTGCATATGATATTAATAATATTGTCAAATGACTTCTACTTTCTGTTGGGTCACCTTTCTTTGGAATGGGCATAAATATGGATCACTTCCAGTCGGTTGGAAAGTAGCTCTAGTGTTGTTTTGTGTTATTTTGAAATTTGCTGTTACTCCTGGGTTGAGATATATCTTCTTGTTGTTTTGATTTTCATATTTCTTATAGTTAATGATCATGAACATTTCTTCATATGTTTATTGGCTGTCTGAATGCTTTCCTTGGTGAAGTGTCTGTTTGTGTCCATTTCTAAATTGGGTTGTTTGTTTGCTTTTTCCGTTATAGATGTATTGTAGTTTTCTATAAATTTTAGAGATTAGTCCCTTGGCTGATATGCCATTGCAAAACACTTTTTTTTTGCAGTCTGTGGGCTCTCATTTTACTCTTTTGGTGAAATCTTTTGTTGAACGTAAGTGTCTAATTTTTAGGAGGTCCCAGTCATCTATTTTGCCTTTTACTGTTTGTGTGTTTCTAGTTACGTTTGACAGTGTATTATGTGGTGTACTAGAGTCCTTAAATTTGTCCCTATTTTTTCACTGATGGATCTCGGTGTTACATTTAGATTTTTAATCTACATTGACTTTGTTTTTGCATATGGTGTGAGATATGGGTCTTTCTTCATTCTTCTGCAAATGGATTTTCAGCTTTGCCAACAGCATTTGTTACAAAGACTATCTCTTCCCACTTAAAGTGTTTTGGCCATTTGTCAAAGATCAGCTAATTGTATGTGGATGGGTTTACTTCTGGGTTCTCAATTCTGTT
>NW_006408728.1:5133773-5135917 GCF_000296735.1 Chrysochloris asiatica | reverse complement strand
TTCTTCATAGTACTTTGTTATTATCCTTTTTATTTTCATTGACTGTTTTGTGACATTACCCATATTGCTTTTGAATGTTATTTGCATTTTCTCCTTTTCTTTTGTTAGATTTGCCAATGGCTTATAGATTTGCTAATTCTTCGAAGGAACCAACTTCTTGTCTTGCTGATTCTCTCTATTTTCTAATTCATTTATTTCTCTTCTACTCTTTATTATTTATTCCCACCCCCCATCTCCCCACCCCCCATGAATGTAGGCTCACTTTGCTGCTTTTTTTCTAATTGTTGGAGATATTGCCTTAATATGTTGACTTTGGTTCTTTCTTCTCTTTGGATGTGTGCAATTATTACTATAAATTGCCCTCAAACCAAACCAAAACCTTGTTACACAAGGTTTTGGTTTGGTTCTTATTTGGTTCATGGCATTTTTAAAAGTTAATTTTAAATTTGTTCTATTATCTAGAAACTTTTAAGCAGTGTGCTATTCAATTTCCATGAATTTGTGTTTTTCCATTCATGTTACAATTGCTTATTTATAATTTTATAGCATTATAATCTGAAAAGATGCTTTGTAGTATTTCAATGTTTTAAAATTTATTGAGGTAGGCTTTGTGGCCTAACACATGGTTTATTCTGGAGAATGTTCCATGTGCACTGGAAAATAATTTGCATTATGCTGTTTTTGCATTGTGTACCTAGTGTGGCGCTGTGGGTTAATGCGCCAGACTGCAAAGCCATTTGAACTTCAAGGTTGGCAGTTCAAGCTCACCAGCTGCACCTTGGAAACCCTATACAGGGTTGCTGTGGGTCAGAATCGACTCGATGACACTTAATAACAACAACCCTATATAAGTCTATGAGGTTAAGTGGTTGATTGTGTTGTTTAGGTCTTTATGTCTTTGTTGAGTTTCTTTCTTGTTTTTCTGTCCTTCACCGAAAGTGATGCATTAAACTTTTCTACTATTATTGTAGTCCTGGTTTGTCATTGTGGGATAAGGCACTGGACCACAAGGTCAGTTTGAACCACAACATTGGCGGTTCAAACTCAGCAACCACTCCTTGGAAACCCTATACAGAGTTGCTATGAATCAGAACTGAATCTAAGGCACTTAGAACAGCAACTGTCATTGTACAGCTGTCTGTTTCTTTCTTTGTGGTATTGTTGCATTTGTATTAAGTTGATGACTATCTTGATGCATTCTTACGCACACACCAACTTTCTCCTAGTGGGTGTGATTAAGGGATGAGCTTGCACACTGTTCTCTGTTCCCTGTTTGTACAGCTCAGTTCAGGATGGGTTTGGCTGATGTTAATTGTTGTTGATGATCTGCTGGATAGCAACTGGTATCGTCTCTTTCCCAATGGGTAGGGCTGCAGAAGATACAGTTTTGGTGGGGCTGTATGGACACAGTGCTGTGCCCTATTGGGTAAGGCAAGAAGAGAAAACCCACACCCAAGAGAGAAGGAAAACAAACAAACAAACTAGAAAACAACAGCAAAAAGAACAAATAGTGAAAAACCAACAAGCAACAAGTGGAAAAAGTGTGTTGTCGTTATGCCTTTGAATTGGTCCAGATTCATAGTGACTCTGTATAGGATTTTGCCAAAGAGCAACTGGCGGTTTTGAACCACCAACCTTGTTGCTAACAGTCTAGTGCCTATCTGACAGCGACATACCAAGACTCCAGAAAAAGAATAAAAAAACCAAAAGGAGCAAAGAAGGAGAGGAAAAGAAAAAAGAAAATTAAGGAAAGAGAAAGAACCCTTCATAGGGTTTCTGAGACTGTACACCTTTGAAGGAGTACAAATTCTCATCTTTCTTCCATTTAAGTTGTTTAAGAAAGGTGTTTGCAAAGTTGTTGGTCTTGCTAAATTCTATGATAGGATCTCTAGTATCATTTCTATCACCAAGGCCCTATTTTCCAACTGTGGATCCTTTCTCTTTGTTTTCAACTTTCACATTCCAATCACCAGTAATTATCAATGCATCTAAATTACGTGGTTATCAATTTATTTACTGAAGAACTGGTAGAATTCTTCAGTTTTATCATCACTAATTTTAGTGGTTGGTGTGTAAATTTGAATAATAGTGATATTAACTGGTCTTCCTTATTGTTGTTGTATTTAGGTGCCCTCAAGTCGGTA
>NW_006408728.1:5126190-5133597 GCF_000296735.1 Chrysochloris asiatica | reverse complement strand
AGGAGCACTCTGGCTGTACTTCTTCCAAACGGGTCTATTGGTTCTTTTGGCAGCCCATGGCACTTTCAATATTCTCCTCCAACACCATAACTCAAAAGCACCAATTCTTCTATGGTCATCTTTATTCACTGTTCAGCTTTCGCATGCATGTGAGCTTATTGGAAATACCATAGCTTGGGTCAGGTGCACCTTCGTCCTTGAGCTGACATCTTTGCTCTTCAACACTTTAAAAAGGTCTTGTGCAGGAGATTTGACCAATGCAATATGTTGTTTGATTTCTTGACTGCTGCTTTCATGAGGGTTGATAGTTGATTCAAGAAGAATGAAGTTCTTGACAACTTCAATCTTTTCCCCGTTGATAAGAACGTTGTTTATTCGTCCAGTGGTGAGGATTTTTGTTTTCTTTCCATTGAGATGCAATCCATACTGAAGGCTGTGGTCTTTGATCTTCATCAGTAAATATTTTAAGTTGTCTTCACTTTCAGCAAGCAAGGTTGTATCATAACAGACAGTGTTGTATTTCAAGATAGATCTTGAAATGTTCTTTCTGACAATGAATGCAACACCATTCCTCTTCAATTTGTTGTTCCCAGCATAATAAACCATATGACTGTCAGATTCAAAATGACCAATACCTGTCCATTTCAATTCACTAATACCTAGGATGTCAATATTTATGTGTCCCATTTCAGTTTTGATAACTTTCAATCTTCCTAGATTCAGACTTCATATTTTACATATTTTTATTATTGACAGATGTTTGCAGCTGTTTCTTTTCCTTTTAAGAAGTCCCGAAAGGTCAACTGTATTTTGAGGTGCCACCTCTTCCTAGTCATATTTAAAGTGTCCTCCAACCTGAAGGGCGTATCTTCTGATAGTGTTTCAGATGTTTTACTGCTATTTATAAATTTTCAGTGGTTAACCATTTAAAAGTTATTCTTCTCCTTCTTCTTAGTTTGTCTTTAACTAGAAGTTTTGCTGAAGTCTATCTACCATGGGTGACCCTGATAGTATTTTAAAAACAGGTAGCATAGCTTTTAGCATTACAGAAATACACAAGTCACTACTACATGACAAACTGACAGATTAGTGGTGGCTAGGGATTCTTAGAGAACATATAAGTGGTAGAACTAGAAAGACACAAATTCAAAGTGTTCTAAATCCATGCAGTGCGGTTAAAGTGCTAGGGAATTTAGAGATGGTGGGAATGAGTCTCTTCTAGAAGGTAATATGTTTGGGCAGGTGCAATGATCCACTCCATCACAATGGTGTAGAGTTCAAATGTTACTCAGTCTCACTTACTCTGCCAATATTGCTTATACCTTGTTTTTGGTATTGTTAATATAGGAAAATACCTGGAGTAGATCCAAAGACAAAGATCTTTATTAGGCCAGTTGTGCAATAATTACTGCCTATTCCTTTTTGTGACAACTGCCCTGGAAAATATTGCATTTGCTTCCCACATTTAGTTAGTAATTAAAAATTAATGCAGCCTCTAAATGAGTTCACTCTTTTATTGTTTATGGTTTACATCATATTATGGCAGACAGCTCCTTATGATGGATGGATACATCAATTCAAATATAACAACCAACAGATTGTACCATGGCCAAGATTCTAATATAACCATTATTACCAGCATGTTCACTATAAATTCCAGGCTTCCTTTTGAAGCAAGATTTATTTATTTATTTTTTTCTCTGTTCTTACTCCTTGTCTTTTTCTTTCCTTTCTTCTTTTATCTTTCTCTCCCCATTTCCATTCTTACCCAAAATGAGTAAACATGAAAAAGAAGCCACAATTTTTCTCTCAGGGGGCAGACATTAAATTTAGAGATATGAAACTTGAAAAATAACATGGCATAGGAATATAGATAAGTGTAAGGTGAGGCAGCCCAACCTATATAGCTAAGTGTGGAGAGAATTCACAGTAAGTAAGTGATCCATTTGAAGTGGGGTTTGCCAATAAAGTTTCTTGAAGCCAGTTTGTTTACTTTCTTCCCTGCTGGCCTGGAAGTAAGTTACTTCAAGTTCTCATCATTTGACTCCATATGCATTTTGTTCTTTATCCACATTATCAGTGTGTCTACAATTCGGGGTCTGTTTTAGCAACTAAATCAAGTATACTTATGCCTAGTTTTCTGATCTTATTTCCCTGGATTTATTTAATATTCAAAATGAAGGACTTCTGCTTTTGTATCTGGAAGCTGCCATGACCACGGATTTGCAGTAGGATGCCAGTGCTTATCATGGCGATGGTGGTAGTAAGAGTGCTTAGTTTGATCATCATTTTAATTCCATACGCCAACTTAAAACTTCCTATTGACCAAAAATTGCCAGGATATTCCTTGAGAATATAAGGAAATGGAACCATTATTTACTGAGCATATACTATGGTAGGCCTTTTAGAAATGGTCACTCAATTGCTGCTCACAGTAGCTTCAGCTTACAGATGAAGGATTTGAGATGCACAGACATAAATCAACATTCTTGAAGTCACTCAACTGGTCATGGTGGACCTAGAATTCAAACCTATTTCTCTCTGACTCTCAAATCCATAACTTTCCCACTATATTAAAAGCTTCCCAAAGATAAGACTTGTGAAAGATTCCCAGATGCTGGGAGTGCAACAGAATTCCAGGTATACTGCTGCTACCAAATCATGACCACTACTCTATGTGGGAAGAAATAGAGGCAGGGGGTCCTGGGTACTCCAGGAAATGCTATGGAACTAATTGCACTGATATGTACAGAAGGAAGGTGTATGAGGAGGGAAGCTAAGGGAAAGGAGAACTCAAGTGTGTAAAAGATGGTACTCTATCATCAGTTTTGTGTTCAGCTATGAGCACTAGAAGGTCTGTGTCTTTCAGCCTGCCTACTTTCTCACAGCCACTCTCTTCAGAAGACATATGGAGAGCTGGATAATGACTATTCCTGAATACAGAAAAAACTAAAGCGGAGAGTGGGGGTGACCTGGACGCCAGAGTCAGGATGCTTTCCACTCTGCCATGGGTCTGTGGGTCACACAAAAACTTAGTGGTCATTCTCTTTATATGGACTAAGTATGAAAGATGTAATATTTGGGGCTTAGCACATTCTCAGTGTTCAAAGAATTAAATATCATGATTGATTAAAAAGTTAAAAGGTGACAGTGGATTCATACTACAGTTTCCTAAATTATTGGAAAAGGACCTCATGTTTGGTAAAGTAGAGGGATAGTGAAAATAAGGAAAATGAGATGGATTGGCACTAATAGTCTAAACAATGGGCTAAATATATCAAAGATCACGGCGATAGGACAGGACTGGGCACAGTTTCATTCTGTTAGTCATAAAATTGCCATGAGTTGGAACCAACTTAATGACTATGAACAAAAATAATGTTCCTTAATGGTGTGTTTGCAACACATTCTTTTGGAATTTTGTTCTTATCTATATACTGTGAAGTTTTGCATACTTTCCATTAAGTCTCATCTTTACTGGAAAATTCTCTCCTACTTTTTCCTGACTTCTTTCTTTCTTTCTTCTTCTTTTTTTCCACCATTCAAGTTCTGGATTGAGAACTTAAGAGTAGTGATTTTTTGCCACAATCCAACCTGATTTGATGATCTTTATATTTATATTGCCAGCAAGATCTATTGAGAAGGCAGTTAAAAATGTGGACAACTCAAATTAATTGTACTGATATTCACAGAAGGGAGGTAAATAATTATTGGCTTGAAATCTGGCTAACAGTTCTCTCAGTCCAGAAAAATGTTGCTGAGGCAAAGAGAAGAGCAGAGGAAGCTATCAAAGTTCAGGCTTAAGATGGAAGAAGAGACTTTGGTGTATATTTGAATAACACGGCTGAATTTAGAAATATATTTTAAAAACAAGAAAATTTGTTTTAATGATTATTTGCCTTGTATCATAATCAGTTTCACAGTCCATAAATGAAGTGATCCTCAAAGGTTGGGATCATAGAAAAATAAAATTCAAGTCTTAATTAACCAAAATCCCAATAATCAGATTTCATTTGTGATGCATTCTTACCTGAAAAATGTGTAGTGACAGCATGCACACACACACACACAAATAAACATGTAAGACATTTTTAAAAAAGGAAATATCTTGGGGTTCAATATAAACTCAGGCTGATTTCATGCAAAGATCTGTTTAATATGAATTATTAGTGCCAAATCCATTGCTGCCAACTCATAGAAACTTTATAGAACAGATTAGAATTGTCCCAAAGGGTTTCTGGTACTGTAAGATCAGAACTGGACTGAAAACCATAAGGTCAGCAGTTCAAACCCTCCAAAACCCTATACAGCATCACTATGATTTGGAATCGACTTGACGGCACATAGGAGGGAGTAGTCTGTGTTCAACACAAGAGCAGAGTGATCATTTACGATATATGTGTCACATCATGGTTTTCCTTTGTCCAAAACCTCCATGACTTCTCATCTGACTTGGAGTAAAAGTTAGAGTCCTCACAATGGCATAAACAGCCCTCCCTGATGCTTACTTACCTCAGTAGCTAGGATCCTCCTACTTATTCTCTAAATGGCTCTGCTCAGCTGCACTGGACTCTTTGCTACTCCCCAGTCTATCCAGGCCTGCCCCCTTTGCCTGGATTGCTTTGCCACACTTATTTACATAGCTTGCTCCCTCATACCTTTTGGGTCTTTGCTCAAATATTACTAAATTAACAGCTGCCTTATTAGAGATATCACAAGTGGTTGGCTTTAAAACACAGAAATTAATTTTTCAATGTTTTGAAGGCTAGAAGTGTAAATTCAGGGAGCTGGCTCTAGAGAAAAGCTTGCTTTCTATCGGACCTGGGGCAAGGTCCTTATTCCTACACTCCTTAGTGGTCTTCCTGTGGCATGGTGTCTATCTTCTTTCATCTCTGCTTGCTTAATCTGTAAGAAATTGACTCAAGACACATGCTATACTAATCCTGCCTCATTAACATAACAAAGAATCTCATTCCCAAATGGAATTATAACCATTGGCATTGTTGTTATTGTTAAGTGCCAGCAAATTGATTCTGAGGAGCAGCTGGTGAACTTGAACTGCTGACCTTGGGGTTTAAACCAATGTTGAAGTCCAGCGCTTTAACCCACAATGCCACAGGAGGTTAGAATTTACAATGCCTGTTTTTGTGGGATAAAATTCAGTCCATAACAATCATCCTTTAAGTGAGAACTTTGACTTTCTTTCAAACTGCCTCTTCCTCCCCAGAATCACTTTCCATTCATTTTATGATTAAATATCTGTCTTAGTTATCTATTGGTATAATAACAGAAATACCACAAGTGGAGGACTTTAACAAACAGAAATTCATTCTCTCACAGTTTAGGAGGCTAGAAGTCCACATACAGTGTGCTGACAAAGAAAGAAAAAGTGTTTTGCTCTTTGTCAGCTCTGAGTAAGATCCTTGTTTATAGGCCCAGTATTCCTTGGAGATCTCCATACATCTTGTCATCAGCCCTCCTCTGGATCTAGGAAGCTCACAGCAGGTCCATAGTATGCACTCCACTTCCAGGTCTTCTATCGGGGTGGTAGTAGGTCCCTCTGAGCTCTGCTCCTCACTTCTCTCGCCTTTTATATCTTAAATGACTGATTCAAGATACAACCTAATTCTGTCGATTGCATCCAGCCTGATTAATATCAGAGAAGTGAGGATTTACAACACATAGGATAATTGCACCCGATCAGAGCTAATCAGATCAGATTGCATCATATTAGATTTCATCACAGAGGTGAAAACTACATTTTTAACTGTTAGGATGAGAATCCTAGCCAAGCCAAGTTGATACAAACCTTAACTATCACATTCTCTGTTCACTAGAATGTAGACTTCATGAAGGTCAGATGATAGCCTATTTTAAGCACTGTCATATCTCCAGTGCCCAGAGTCCTGCTTAGTCCAGTTGTTGTTTTTCCATAGCAGGGTCAATATGTCTTAGTTAAATGAGTGAATGACTGATGAGCACCTTTTCCAGGAACTTATTTAGCCTATTTACCTAAAGAGCCAACAATGGAACTCAGAAAGAAGTTAAATGATATTATAATGAAGGATTGGAGAGTAAGGTCATTTGTATGATAAGCACTAGACAATAAACCACAAGGTTGGCAGTTTAAGTCCATCAGCTGTTCCTTGAGAGAAGAATGAGGTTTTCTTCTTTCATAAAGATTTGCAGCCTCAGAAACCTTATATATTGCTGCTATGAGCACAACTGACTTGATGACACTTAGCAACAACAACAACAACAGTAACAATGATAGGTAGGTGTTGTCATGAGTCATAAGATACAAGGAAAGTACAAGAGATTTAATACCATCTTATATTCCATGAGATTTGAGAAGCATATGTAAGAGCCAAAAGTGATATTTATGTAGCTGTGTTGTTAAGTGCTGTCGAGTCGGTTCTGATCCATAGTGACCCTGTTTTAGGGTTTTTGAGGAGCAGTTGGTGAGCTTGAACCACTGACCTCAAGACCATAAAATAAATTTATAATCTTTTCCAAAGTAATAACCTTTCCTTCTTTCTTTCCTTTTTATGTTTTGTTTGTCTTATCATTTTGTAGATAGACCATTTTACAGAGCTTTGACAAGTAACAACCCAGTGATACCTTTTTATTGATGTTGATTTTTAAATGAGGAAGAAGTTTAATTACTTGAGTTTTGTCAGTTCAGGCACATGCTGATTACAGCTGTTCCCAGGAAGTGGATTAGAATATTTGTTTTTGTTTTTTTCTTTCTCCTCAAATAAAAGCCTAACATAAAAATAGTCATTGCTAATTTCCAGATGATGATTCCAGCATTTCACCATTTTGACTCCTGATTATTCATAGTCTTGTAGAGGAGGACTTGCTTGCCCACTAAGTGGCAAAGAGAGATGAAACATTGAACCAGTGTAAATGAAGGGGAAAGAATTTACGTATGCTCTCAAATGTATATGGGTGAGGACAACTTTCATAATAGAATATTGTTGTTGTTGTTATTAGTTGTCATTGAGTCAGATCCAACTCATGGTGACCTTATGCTGCTGTTCCTGAGCCATCTTCATGATTGCTGGCATATTTAAGTCTGTTGTTGTGATAATTGTGTCATTCCATCTCACTGAGGGCTTCTCTCTTTTTTGATGATCCTCTACTTGACCAAACATGATGTCCTTTTAGGGATTTGTCTTTCCTGATGATATAGTCAATTAAGTCTTACCATCACACTTACCTTTGTTACTGCTGTTAAGTGCCGTTGAGTTGCTTCCAACTCATAGAGACCCTGTATAGGGTTTCCTAAGAGCAGCTGGTGAGCTTAAACCATGACCCTATGGTTCAAACCGACCTTGCAAGCATATTGGTTATGAATCCGGCTGCGAACCGCAAGGTCAACAGTTCGAAACTACCAGCTGCTCC
>NW_006408728.1:5106836-5124065 GCF_000296735.1 Chrysochloris asiatica | reverse complement strand
TCAAGGTATATGATCTTGATTTTTCCTTCCCTCTAGCTTGGGATTATGGTGGCTCTGTATGATAAGCACTAGATTGCAAACTTCAAGGTGGGGGATTCAAGCCCACCAGCTGGGAAAAGCTTTATAGCCTAGGAAACTCTATACACGGTCACCATGAGTTGTAGCAGACTTGATGGCACCTAATAACAGCAACAGCAAGCTTTTAGCTAAAGCCTAGCTGAGAGAAATAATTTTTAGAAGACATTTTGGGGGAAAGGAAGGAGAAGGCTGTGAGTATGCGTACATTTGCAAAGGGCAGTTTCTTACAAATTGTGTTTCTACTTTTTCTATGATTGCCAGAAAACTCCAACCCATATTTATTAATAATTATGGTAACTTTATTAACAGTTGAGGCTAGTATATTTGCTTCTTAGGTTTCCTTTTCTATTTGTTCTTTAATTACACTATTGTGGGAGGTGTGGCCAAGATGGAGGGCTATACTGTCCAGTCCCTCTACAACAAAGACCTGAGAAACAGACATAGATGAGCATCCTAGAACCAAGAACTTCAAAGGAAAGAACGAAATAGACAAATACTGATTAGAGGACAAGACTGAATGGAAAACAATGCACAAAGAGGCATATAGTGCAGTGAATTGTCAGTGGCCTAGGTACAACATGGCCCTTTTGAGTTACTATGAGTGGTATTGTGATGGAGCAGGAACCAGAAAACCATCTCCACTTGCTCAGGTCCCTACCGGTGACCACACTGAGACTGGCAACCAGAGAGGTATGATCTGCTTAATTCCCTTCCCTATAACTTCCTGCTGAGCAGTGGTATGGTCCCCCACTCCCACCCACCTAGCAGCTGACCAAACCTTACCCACTGCCAGTGGTGTGCTTCTTTTTATTTTTCTTCATTGTTCTTCCTTCTTCCCTACTTGTTATTTTCCTTTTATTTACTGCCCCACCCTCCCACCCCCTTTTTATTTTGCCCACTACCTTATGGTCAGCAGCACCTGCTCCCATTCCTCCACAGTCCTTGGTGGCATGCTCTCACAGAGTGTGCACCACGATTCCACTGTAACAGTGTTTGGTGACTAGTGCTTGCACCATTCTGTGCCACTTTCTTTGTTTTCTCTTTCTTCATAGTTCTTCCCTGTTTCTACCCTAGTTTTCTTCTTCTCCTTTGTAACCATATACAGAACAACTGAAAAGAAACTCAACAAAGACACAGAAGAACTAAACAACCAAATCAACTAAGTTGACTTCCTAAACTTGTACAGAACACTCTACACAACAACAGTACAATGTATGCATTATTTTTCAGGCCACATAAAACTGTCTCCAGAATAGATCACATGTTAGGCCACAAAGCAATTTAAAAACATTGAACTACTACAAAACATTTTCTCAGCTTATAATGCTATAAAATTAGAAATCAACAACAGGAAGATTGAAAAAAACATCAAATATATGGAAACTAAATAACACCCTGCTTAAAAACTACTACATAACCGGAGAAATAGAAAATGAAAATTTAAAAATTCCTTTACTCAAGTGAGAAAGAAAATATTACATACCAAAATATTTGGAAAACAGGAAAAATAATGTTCAGAGGACAATTTCTAATAATAAATGTGCACAAAAATAAAGGAACCAAAAGTAACACAACAACCTAACATCTCCAACAAATAGAAAAAGAACAGCAAAAAAAGAAATAAAAAGCTTGTAGTCACCAGAGGGAAATAAAGATTCAAGCTGAGATCAATGAAACAGAAAACAGAAATAAAGTAGAAAAAAACCAAGTCTGGAAATTGGTTCTTTGAAAGGATTAATAAAATTGAGTAACCATTGGCAAATTTTACAAAGGAAATAATGTAAAAATAGCACAAATAATGATTAAATAGCTGATGTCACCACAGAACCGATTGGAATAATAAGGATAATAACAATATTATGAATTATTCTCCAATAAATTTGGAAATCTAGGAGAAATAGTCAAATTTCTTGAAACACACTATGTACTTAAACTAATATGATCTATGGTAGAGAATTTGATCAGACACTTCACAAAAGAAGAAAATGAACAGGTCATTAAAAAATTCCCACCTAAAAAAGTCCTGTCCCTGATGGCTTCACTGGCAAATTCTACCAAACATTCAGAGAAGAGTTGACACCAGTTCTACTCAAACTGTTCCAGAACATATAAAAGAAATTTAGAATGCCAAAGATCTCAGAAATTTTCAGGTACATAGATATTTATACAGATGAGAAAACTTTGTAGATATTTATACAGATGAGAAAATTGAGATATAGAATAGCTTAGTCATTTGTGATCATTAAGGTTTTGTGTCAACTTGACTGGGCCAGGATTCTTAGTGGTTTAGGAGTGAAAAGTAGCTATCACTCATGATGTGATTTGATGTGATAAACCACTAAGAGGATTAAGGGTGGGATACACCACCCTGATCTGATTTACGGGAAATTCCCAAGGGTGTGTCATGCAATATCTTTTATCTTACAAGAGACAAAAGGAGAGATACTTGAGCAGAGAAAGAGGGACCTTCTACCACAAAGACAGAAAAGTCAGGAGTAGAGTGCATCCTTTGGATCCTGGGACAGTGCTCTGTGAAGCTCCTAATCCAGGAAAAGATTGATGCCAAGATGTATGGGGATCTCCAAGGAATACTGGGCAGAACGGAGACAAGGACCTTTCCTCAGAACTAACAAAGAGAAGGCCTTCCCCAAGAGTCAACACTCTGAATTTGCACTTCTAGCTTCCTAAATTGTGAGAGAATACATTTCTGGTAATTGAAGTCATCCATTTGTAGTATTTGTGTTGTAGTAGCATTAGATAACTAAGACACTTGCCCAAACTAACAAATAAGCAAACAATAGCAAAACAAACAAACAGGACCACCCCCTACCTCCATACATAACATATACAAAAATTTGCTGAGTGAATAAATAAGCCCAGGGCTAAAATTTAGGTACTCTTCATTATATCATCATAATGGTTGCATTCAATCATTCAATGATTGAAAACTAGCCCAAGCCATAGAACCAGAAGGATAAAATAGACCTATCCACAGAAGCATAAACTTTCAAGACGTATTGAAAAATGTATTCACTATGAGACTGTGATGGCATTTTACAAACATAGATCTTACCACTCTCTAGATGTGTATGGGCCAATAAATGAAGAAGTGAGTGAGAGACAATAATGTACTCTGACTCCTGGCATGGTACTGAAGGATCAGCATTGGACTGCAAACCACAAGGTAGGCAGTTTGAACCCACCAGCTGCTCCTCAGAAACCCTATACAGGGTCACTATGAGTCAGAACCTAGTCAATGGTACTAAGTTCAATACAAGGGTGGCACTGATGAAGCAGTTCTCCAAAACCTTGGGAAGTCTACACAATTATACAATTTATGCCTGAACAATTAATTTGTATGGATAATGAATGGATAGAACACAGAAAACATGTATCAGTTCCCAACATGAGAGTGTAGTTATCACTTACATAAAACATGCTCTATTTCCTTGGTTACCACTATTACCAACTGCTCTAAAAGGAATCACATTAGATGGTCCCTGGTAGAGCAGATAAAAATGTGGAATAAAACTCAAAATTGTATATATATACTATATATCGACAAAACACAACAAAATGGGCTTACTGGAGGAACCTGAGACTATGGCCCTTGACCACCCTTCAGATCTGGAAAGGAATTCACCCTCATGGCCCAGTTTTCAGCCAAGCAATAAATAGGTGGAACAACAACTCTAGTAAAGTATGCTCACCATGGAATGGTCAATCCTTAAAAATTAAAACAGCAACATGTACTAAGGACAAAGTCGAGAAGGGATGGAGAGATGGGTGGAATGGACATAGGAACCACAGGGAGGCAATGGGATAACTGTTGTTGCATGGAAAGGATTGGAATCATTGAGATGAAACAAAGTGTGTGATTTGTTGAAAGTAAACTGATGATCTTGTCTATAAACCTTTACTCATTTCACAATAAAAAGTTAAGGAAACAAAAACAGAAACATGGTCTATTTCTAGTTTTATGATGCTTTTTAAATCTAGTGAGTCAGTTCATCAATCTTTTTATAAGTTATTCTTGTAAATATTTTTTCAGATTAAATCTGGAAACTTTTACTAAATGATTTATTTGGTACCAAGTCCATGCTCAGGAGTATTTCAACATAATGCAATGGGAAAGACAATCCTTAACTGATAACTACTTGCTTCCAGTAGATTAAGGAAGACTGTTATTTGGCACATCTATCAGGTCCCTAGGGACAGGGTGAGATGGGGTGAGGGACTGGGCAAGTTGGTGGTCATGCAGGAATGAAAGCCCAGCTCCTCAACAACAGCTTCATTTCCTGTAGCCTTCTTGGTAAGAATTTTATGGCTGACTGACTTAGAAAATCTGTTTTCCATGATCTCTTGGTGTTAATCATAAACAGGTAATACTGAGTGACCACAGCTCACCCTCATAGGAGTATTTGAAAAAGAACCAAGACACCATAATCCTGAGAATGCGGCAACTAGAATGATTAGAGGGATAGAAACTCATAGATGTGATTTGTATTCTTTAGTCCAGAAAGATAAGGTTGACAGCACTAATGTACATAGTTCATAAAACCATGAAGAAGGACACCTCAAGGTGAGCTCCCCAAGGAGCTCTTTGTTCCCAACTACTTTTGGTTCAGCAGCCCATCATGTTAGCTACAATGCTATTAGCACTCCTTAAAGAAGTAGAAGAGAGTTCAAAGGATTTGTCTTCACTATTTCCTCTGCCTGGAATGTGCATGCTTGCTTTTTGGTATTCAGATCTTAGCTAAATGCCAACTTTTCAGAGAAGCCTTCCTTGATAATCCAATCTAAAATAATGCATCCCATGTATCACTTTCAATAATATATCACTTTCTCTTTCTCTCTCCGTCAACTGCCTGACTTTCTTTACCAGTTGCTATCCAGTTGGTTCTGACACATGACTAACCTACATGTGTCAGAGTAGCCCTGTTCCCCATAGGGTTTTCAATGGCTGTTTCGGAAGTAGACTTTCAAGGCACCTCTGGGTGAACTTGAAACTTCAGTCTTTTTGTTGGCTGCTAAATGCAGTAACCATTTGCACCACCCTGGGACTTAAACTTTCTTCCTAGTAGTCATCATTATTTGCAATTAAGAACTTGTTTATTGTCTATGTCCTATCCTGGTGTTTGAGTCCTGGTGTGGCACTGTGGGTTAATGCACCAGACTGCAAAGCCGTTTGAACTGCAAGGTCGGTGATTCGAGCTCACCAGCTGCTCCTTGGAAACCCTATACAGGGTCACTATGGGTCAGAACCAACTCGATGGTGCTTAGCAACAACAACATCCTGGTGTTTAGTCACCCTCAAAGCAGGGACATTATTTATCTTGCTCATTGTGATATCCCACAGGACAATATAAGTTTGCAGAATGATTGAATGGAGCAGACATAACTTACTCAGTGAATCATAGGATCGTGTCAGAAGCAGAAGATACATTTTGGCATTAGAACTCAAAATTAGTGTTCACTAGAGAAATCGTAGAAATCCTTAGAGATTTCTACCTTGAAAGCACTGCTGAGTTCACAGGTATGGCATACCAGTGAGTGACAGATGCTTCATTAAAAGGCAGTCAGGATGGTGGTGTGCAGCTTTAGAAGTCTTTTATAGAATGACCTTGTTTCCAGTCAGAAAGCAGAGTGCTGTCACGTATGGTCTGATCCAGCATAAGGTGTGTGTGGTTTTTTTTTTCTTTTTTTTTGCCTTCTTCTGTGTCACATTTTTATTGGTGACCTCAGCTAGAGATGAGATAAGGTAGGGAGAGATTCTCAGATAGGACATGGAGTCATTTCCCTTCTCCAGATGAATCAACCCAGTAGAGGTGACACCTGTGAGATTCCGATCAAGTGACATTTACATGAGATCAGACAGTGCACAGAAAAAAAGAAAGCAAAAAACAGATAGTGATTACACAAGGGCTTATTTCACCTGAAAACACACTTTGTGCAGAACCAAAAGTGTACACCATATGTGGCCTAAGATTCCAGTTTGCACACAGAATCTAGGAAATTTAGGAAATGTAAGCTGTTTGAATCATACTAAGTTTGAATCCTGGCTCTACCTTTTATAACTTTTCTGTGCCCCAGTTTCCTCATCTGTAAAATGAGGATACTCATAGTGATAGTGGTGGTGATTATGTGTGGACAAGTTGGTTCTGACTCATAGTGACTCTGGAGTAGAACTTCTTCTTAGGGTTTCTGAGACTGTAAATCACTGCAGAAGCAGACAGCCTCATCTTTCTCACAAGAGCAGCTGGTGGTTTGAACTGCTGAACTTTTGGTTTAGCAGTCCAACATGTTAGACACTGTGCCATCAGCACTTTTTAAGAAGAAGAAAATTCAACTTCCAGGCTGTGGAACTGCAGATGGGCAACTGAGGATTAAGAAACCTTTGGCCATTAGGCTATCATGGAACCAGGAAGACCATATTGAACTATGTACCGGGAATTGGGAATTGGAATAATAGAATACTGTTTAGCAATACTGGAGCACAATGGCTCTAGATGATAAACATTGTACTGTAAACCACAAATTTGGTAGTTTGAGCCCATTAGCTGGTCTTGGGCAGAAAGATGAGGTTTTCTGCTCCCCAAAAGATTTACAACCTCAGAAATCCTAGACAGGGTCACTATAAGTCAGAACCAACTCGATGGCACTTTAACAATGATAATTTAGCAATATGCAGTGATTTATTAGAGCTCATCTAATAAAACTACTTCCTTCTCTAGCACCTTTATTTCCCTACTTTGGAGACTCTGTTAGAACTTGAGACAGAGAATCAACACTGTGGAGTCATAAGATCAGATGGGCATTGGACACTTGGATGCAGATAAAACAAACCTTCTGGCAGTACCTGGATTATTGTCTGAGAGCCAACTTAATTTACAAGCAGCTTTTTGAAATTACAGGGTAGAGAACTCTTCAGAAGTTTTCTTGTGAACAGGGAGTAGTAAATGGAAAATAATACTACAGTAGTCATAATTGCTAATTTAAGAGTACAGGATGACATTGATATTATTTTTTTTTTTAGCAAGTTGGGTTTATGATTTTATTTTACTGAATTTAAAACAGTTCAGGCTTAATGACAGCCTCAGCTCCCTAATCTAGTTTCCTCCAAATTCTTTAAAGTTTTTCAACTGCAGCTTTTCTTTCAATGTTCCAATGCTACTGTAGAGATGAATCCTAACTGGGTAAACTGAGAGTCTTCTCAGAATAGCAAGGATTTAGGTTAGGTCTTAAGAAATGAAAAATACTATTATTTATTGTACATTGACTAGGTATCAAACACAAAACCATATTAAGTACTTAACATATATAGTATCTGTTTTCCCTCCCAATAATAATGCATATTAGGGAACATTATGGCATAAATGGAATCCTGGTGTGATGCTGTAGAATAAGCATTGGACCACTAACCATAAGATTGTTGGATCAAGCCCACCAGCTACTCCTTGGAAATCTATACAGAGTGGCTATGAGTTGGAACTGACTTTATGGCACTTAACAACAAAAACAATATGGCACAAAGGGTTAAGTGCTCAACTACTAGCTCAAAAGTTGGCAATTCGAACCTATCCAGAAGTAGCTTGGAACAGGCCTGGAGACCTTCTTCCAAAAGGTCACAATCTTGAAAACACTGTGGAGCAGTGTTACTCTGCACACACGGGGTAGTCAAGAGTAGGAATGAACTCAATGGAAAGTAACAATAGTCTCATTTTACAGCTGGGAAAACTAAAGGTCATAGATTTGATAAAGAGGTCTAATTTCAGAATCTCTGTGCTTCTTACTAACTTCCTTCAAATATTATTTCAACAGATGGATATGGGGGTGAGGTGGGCCAAAATTTGTGGTGGGAGAGGAAGGGAAGTGACATGGAAATAACTTGAACAGCTTGGTAAAGTATAAAGTAGAAAAACATATTCATTTATTCATTGTACAAATCTCAGTGAGCTCTTGTTAAATGGTGATGCTCTATGTGAAAGCTGCATCTGTGATTAGGAATTTAGAGCAAGTTGGGGGAATGTTGACTGTATGGCTGAGGAAAGTTGATGAGAGGATGGGTGACTGTTTATGTAACTATGACCTGGGAAAGTGGATAAGAAAGTAAATTTGGGGGCCTTGGGAGTATAGGGAGTCCCTAGGTGGTCCCTTTCCTCGCTTCATACTTCCACTATAGTATTATCACACTTTAACAAAATTATGCTGTAACACTTTTGTCTCTGTCATAATGACCTTAGTTTGTTAGTTCCCAGACAGCAAGACAATGAGTTTAATTACCTCTGCTTGAGTTCAGTGCTTGGAGCATGTTTTTGTTAAGTGTCACTGAGTCAGTTCTGACTCATAGAAACCCCTGTATAGGTTTTCCGAGGAGCGGCTGGTGGGTTTGAGTTGCCCACCTTGTGGTTAGCAATCCAGTGCTTATTATACAGCACCACACCAGGACTCCATGGAACATTATTGTTGTCAAGAGTTGGTTCCGACTCATAGCGACCTTGAATAGGGTTTCTGAGGAATTGCTGGTGAGTTTGAACCACTGACCTTGTGGTTCAAACCGACCTTCAGGTCAAGTGCTTATCCTGTGGTGCCACATCAGGACTCCCCATGGAACATAGTAGTGCTTAATAAATAATTGTTAAATTAATAAAAAGTAAATTAAATACCTCTCAGAAAGTTTATTATTGACAGTGAGTAATGCAGAGGAGCCTAAGATTCCTTTGTAACTATGTTTGCAAAGCCCTAAATGACATTTTGTTTTTATAGATAATTATCAATTATCACCTACTAGACAGTTTCTCAGTGTGGAAATACATTTGAGGCTTATCAATTAATCAGTTAGTATTAGTATGCTAGTACAATAGTATCAATTTTAGTGGAATTTTCCATTTAACTAAAGGACACTCCAGGAGCCCTGGTAGTATAGTGAATTACAAACTGGGCTGTTAACTGAAAGGCCGTCAGTTCCAACCCACCAGCTGCTAGGCAGAAGAAAGATGAGGCTGTCTCTCCCAAAATGATTTACATGCTTGGAAACCCTATACAGCCTCACTATGAATCAGAACCAACTCGGTAGTATAAAACCATCACCAAAGGACACCCATGAACTTTGGATTTTTTTTTTTTTTGCCTTTGAGCAACACACTCAGGGAACTGGAACTTATTTTAAATATTTGCATCTGCACCTTTGAAAACTGGTGAACTAAAAAAGGGCACATAGCCTCTGATGCTACCTCTAGGAAAATAATCTTTCCTACAGTTCACTCTTTTCTTGTCTCAAAATTACCTTCCAAGACAATCAGCTACATGTACCCTTTTATTGTGACTAGACATTTTGCTTCCAAACTGTGCACATCAATCTTGTTGGAAATTTGTTTCCATGTGTCAAAGGATTTCTCTCTTTTGAAGCGGTAATTGTCTTCAGTTTGTCCTACTATTGTGGCTTTCATGTTGCTGTAATGGTAGAGGCTATGCCACCTGTGTTTTACATACCAACAGAGAGGTTTTAATGAAGCTTCCCAACTAAGACAGACTTGGAAGAAGGAGAGGAAGGCCATTTCTGAATTGTTAATCACTGGTAGCCTTATGAATAGCAGCAAAACATTGTCAGATACAGTGCCAAAGATGAGCTCCTCAGGCTAGAAGGCATTCAAAATATGTCTGGGAAAGACCTGCCTCATCAAAGTCAAGCTGACCATAATGAATATAAATGGATCAAAGCTTACAGGATCTTCATTTACTGATAGAGCACAACTCAAAATAATGAGAAACAGCAGCAAACATTCATTAATAATGGACACATGGAATGTCTGAAGTATGAATCTTGGAAAATTGGAAACTGTCAAAAATGAAATGAAGTGCATAAAGATCAATTGATATCCTAGATATTAGTGAGCTGAAATGGACTAGTATTAGCTATTTTGAATCAGACAGTCATATGGTTTATTATATAGGGAACATCAAATTAAAGAGGAATGCCTTCTCATTCATCATCAAACATTAATTTCAAGATCTATCTTGAAGTACAATGTTGTGTTGTGATAAGAAAATATCCATATGGTTACAAGGAAGAGCAGTTAATACCACTATTATTCAAGTTTACATACCAACCACTAAAGCCAGTATTGATGAAATTGTAGAATTCTATAAGCTTCTTCAGATTTGAACAGATGAAATATGAAATCAGAATACATTGATAATTACTAGTGATTAGAATACAAAAGTTGGAAACAGAGAGAAAAGATCAGTATTCAGAAAATATTGCCTTGGTGATAGAAATGAAGCTGGAGATCACATGATAGAGTTTTGCAAGACCAACAACTTATTCATTGTAAAAACATTTTTTAAGCAATATAAAAGGTGACTAAACATTTGGACCTAACCAGATGGTATACACAGGAATCAAATTAATTTTGTCTGTGGGACGAGATAGTGGAAAAGTTCCATTATCATCAGCCAAAACCAGGCCAGATGCAGAATGTGGAGTAGATAATCAATTGCTCATATGCAAGTCCAGGCTGAAGCTGAAGAAAATTGAAACAATTTCTTCAAAGTCCAAATATGACCTTGAATATATCCCACTTTAATTTAGAGATCATCTCAAGTACAGATTTGATGAATTAGACACAAATGACCAAAGACTTGAAGAACTTTGGGATGACATCTAGATCATACAGGAAGAAAGCAAAAGGCCATTACAAAGACAGAAGAGAAAGAAAAGGCAAAACTGGATGTCAGAAAAAGACTCTAAAACTTGCTCTTGAGTGTAGAGAAGCTAAAGCAAATGAAAGAAATGAAGACATAAAAGAGCTGAGCAAAAATTTTCAAAGAGCAGCTCTAGAAGACAGCCAAATATTATAATAATAACCGGGAGTTAGAAAACCAAAAGGGAAGAACATACTCAACATTTCTCAAGCTGAAAGAACGGAAGAAAAAGTTCAAGCCTTGACTTACAATACTGAAGAACTCCAAGAACAAAATAATGAATGATGTAGAAAGCATTAGAAGAACATGGAAGAAACGCACTGAGTCACTGTACCAAAAAGAAATGAATTTTCAACCATTTCAAGAGGTAGCATATAATCAAGAAACAATGGTACTGACGGAAGAAGTCCAAGTTGCACTGAATGCACTGGCTGAAAACAAGGCTCCAGAAATTGACAGAATACCAATTGAAATGTGTCACCAAACACACAGCACTGGTGACCCAACGAAATGCAGAAATCATAAAAAAAAAATACCATTAATACCACATGCAAGTAATATTTTGCTACAGATAATTCACAAACAATTGTAACAGTACACTGATTGGGAACTGCCAAATTCAACCTGAATATGAAGGGGACATAGAACTAGGGGTATCATTACTGATGACAGATGGATCTTGGCTAAAAGCAGAGAACACCAAAAAGATCTTTATTGACTATGCAAAGTCATTCTATTGTGTGGATCATAACAAATTATGGATGACACTGGGATGAATGGGATCTACAAAATGCTTAATTGGGTTTATGAGCAACATGTACATAGACCAATAGGCATTAAAAAAAAACCAAAAAAACACCCAACAAGGGGATACTGAATGGTTTAAAATCAGAAAAGGTGTGTGCCAATATTATACGCTTTCATCATACTTATTCAGTTTGTATGCTGAGCAAATTATCCGGGAAGCTGGGTTACATGAAAAAGAACATGGCATGGGATTAAAGGAAAACTTATTAAGTCTAGACCATTTCAGATGCTTCTCCTGCCACGAAAGCCATACATTGAGTCTGTGTTGGTGACATATGTGGGGCTGAATGTCCATATCCAAATAAATGCCTCGGTTAATTGCAGTTTGCGTTTTTTCATGTTCACTCTTGTTAGTTGCTGTTGAGTTGCTTCCAACTCATGGCGACTCTATGTGTACAGAGTGGAACTCTATCCTCTATAGTGTTTTTAAGGCTGTGAAGTTTCAGAAGCAGATTGCCAGGCTCTTCTTCTGAAATGCCTCTGAAAAGGTTCAAACTGCCAACTTTGTAACTAACAACCAAGAGCTTACACATTTGCATCACCCAGAGATCTCCACGTTCACTAGCTAACTTAAATACATTACACTAGTATTAATAGACCTTGTCTGGGAACTGAACTATTATCTGGGACCTAAAAAGCTACTGGCAAAATTTGGCTCATAGTTTGTTGAATAATGGTCAGTGTATTTCAAATTGTCAGATGAGTTGGAATAATTAAAAATGGTGATTACATGTGAAATATAAGCACACTAATAGAAAAGAGTCTTGAGAAAGAGGTAGACAGACATGCTTAGTATACTTATGGTCTTTCCTCATCTAATCCTGGAGCACTTCCTCTTATCCTCTTCTGGCTAATTACACTGTTCTTGTTGTTGTTGTTAAGTGCCGTCGAGTCGGTTCCGACCCATAGCGACCCTGTACAGGGTTTCCGAGGGTGTAAATCCTTACGGGAGTAGAAAGCCTCATCTTTCTCCCGCGGAGCGGCTGGTAGTTTCAAACCGCTGACCTTAAGGTTCGCAGCCCGATTCGTAACCACTACGCTACCAGAGCTCCTGTTCTTAGATCTGAGCTATTTCCTGGTGGAGTAACATTTATGTACTTGGCTGTTAACTGAAAAGGTTGACAATTTGAACCCACCCATCAGTTCTGTGGGAGAAAGACCTGGTAATCTTCTCCTGTAAAGATTATAACCTAGAATATCCCATGATATCTATCACAAGGGGTCTTATGAGTTGAAATCAACTCCGTGACACCTAAAAGCAATAGGTCTCAGCTTACAGGCAATTTGTATTGAGAAGACTTGACTGCTCCTTATGTATACCTGTATTGTAAATACAGGCAGTTCTTAGGTTACAAATGAGATTTAGTCCTAAGTATATCTTTAAGTCGAATTTGTTGTCAAATCGGAACAGGTGCATATGGTTCTTACTTGGTGGTGTGGTGGTTACGTGCCATGGAGTCGGTTCCGACCCATAGCGACCCTGTACAGGGTTTCCGAGGGTGTAAATCCTTACGGGAGTAGAAAGCCTTATCTTTCTCGTATGGAACAGCTGGTAGTTTTGAACTGCTGACCTTGAGGTTAGCAGCCCGATTCGTAACCCCCTATGCTACTAGAACTCCTTATGGTTCTTACTTAGCTTTACTTTAATGCAAAAAAAAAAAAAAAAAAAAGGGGGGGGGGGGGAGGTTTGAATCTTTTCAACAATTTAAAAACTGCCTGCGTAGCATGTGAAGATGATTGTGGTGAATTTTTTGTGAGTAGTCTCTGGGAACGTACTGTACTAATTGCATTGTATTGCTCCCGTAAGGCATCCTTCCTTCATCTTTTCCTTTCCTCCTTTTTAGAGAATCTCTTATTATATTGCGAAAAACACATTAGCCTGGTTATGGTTAGGGAATACTGATGAGAACAGCCATGACAATTAACCTCCTAGAAGCTGACTCAGCTTCCACGGGCTCTCTTTGCTATGATAACTGAAATACATTAGTGCACAATTCTTTGGCCACTAAAGAAAAGTTTTATAAGTAAATGCAGGTTTAACAAGTTAATAAAACATAAATATAATATCTCTAAACACAATAATCAGTGTATATTAATCTGGTTTCCTTCTTTTTACTGCTTCTGGACCTAACCATTTAATTGTCAAGTAAAATACCCTCTTTCATGTTTTCATCCTTGGCCTTTTTACCTAACCCGTCCTTCTGGATCTCTTATCGATGGCAACACTTTTTGTTTGTTTGTTTCCTTCATTGCCCCTCTTCTGTTAGCTGGTGGATCTGCTAGGATTATATCTGGCTGTACATATTAGAATAAAACCTTACAACAATGCTTAAGAAAGTTAAAATTTGTTTCTTATCAAGGGACAAGAAGTTCTAAGGAAGTTTCTTTCCATCAGGCAGAGATATGTCTTAGTTTTAAAAATCCTTCCACATGTCATCCCAAACATAGCAGAATATACATGTATATATATATTTACATATGTAACAAATATAAGTTATACGTAGGAACCAATTCCATGGCATACAGCAACAAAATACATAGAAAAAAGTACATAAAACTGATGTGGACACTACTGAATTGTAAAATGAACACCTGTGTAATTATGGCCCAAGTAAAGAAATACAATGTTGTCAATATCCCCAGAGATACCAAATTACCCCTTTTTCCACCTGAAAGATAAACACTCTCTTAATTTTCATAGTAGTTGCTTCTTTGCATTTGCTTAAGATTTTACCATGTCTGTTTGATTCCTAATCACACTAATTGCAGTTGAATTTTGCCTGCTTTTGACATTTTAATATATAGAAGCATACAAAAATAAAAATGTATTTTTTGTAGGTTTAGTTTGTTTTAACATTATCATTTGTAAAGTTCTATATTGTAACATGTTGTATTTATTTTATATAGTATTTCATTTAATGAATATCAAAACATTTATTAAAATGTTATATTGTTGATGGATATTGGGTGGTCTCCAATTTTTGAATATTATGACTAGGAATAAAGTTGAAGGATCCCTAGTGATACAGCGATTAAAGTGCTTGGCTACTAACTGAAAGGTTGGTGGCTCGAACCCACCAGTCACTCCAAGGGAGCAAGCTGTGGCAGTCCGCTCCATACTGATTACAAGTTTGGAAACACTATGAGACAATTCTACTCTTGTTTATGGGGTCACTAGGAATCAGAAAGGACTCAACAGCCATGGTTTTTAGTTTCTGATTTTTATAAACAAAGTTGATATAAACATTCTCATCTGTCTCCTGAGTGACTAGGATTGTTTAGCTGTAATAGTAGCAAATCTTACAACAATGCTTAAGTAAATTAGAATCCTACTTGATTCTGCACATGGATTTTAGTGGCTATATACTACATGAGGAGTCTTGGTATTGTGCTGTAGGGTAAATACTGGACTGCTAACCACAGGTCAGCCACTCCTTGGAAGCTTTATACAGGGTCACTGTGAGTCAGAACTGACTTGACCTTGACTGCACTTAACAACAACAACCTACCGTATGAAAAGGACCTGACCTTGTGGTTACCAGTCCAGTGATTATCCTACAGTGCCACAGTGTCATTATAATAATTCATTTTTCTCCTTTTAACATTATTTTCATTATCACTATGTGTATGAGAGGTGTGTATCAGTAGGTGGTACAGTAGTGGTTGTTGTTAGTATTATAATCGAATCGATTTTGACTCTTAGCAGATGAGTATTATTTAGAGTACTTTGGAGTTGATTTTTAATTTTCCCTTGAAAAATGTTATTTATATACACACTGTTTTATCTAGCAGGTGTGAAATGGCTCTGTGCCACAGGGAGAAGGAGCAAAATGTCATTTCTGAAGTTTGTGATGAGATTTCTTATAGTGTCTTCAGGTGGAGAGAGATCTTTGTTTGCATGGCTGGTTCTCACATGCTGTACTGTCAAGGCTGGGGCACCTAGGAGAAAATGTACATGTTTTAGTGGGGAGTGCTATTCACTCATTAATGTGATAATTATAGGCCTGAGAAGTTTTATTTATCTTGTAAATGGAATTAGCATCTTCTGAGCTTTCTGGGGGTTTATAACTTAAAACAACCTGCAGTGCGTTCTTTCCTTTTTTGTTTGGTGAAGTATCATTTAAATATGAAAATAATTAATTTCAGTGAATCATTTTTATGTACAGGTAGCCCTGGTTTACAACCTCCAACTTATGTACAACCCATAGTTATAAACCAAACCCCATAAAGCCCCTCTTCTATCCAAAGTAAATACAAATGGGTGCTATTTGGTGAGACACATCAAAACTTTATCATTAGTAATAGTACTGTTTTACTATGTTAGAAGTCTACCACTCATCTGTCAGTTGTGTGCTTGCATTTTGCCATGATTCTGGAAGCTATACCAGCAGGATCACCAACGTGGACAGGTTTCAGTTGAGTTTCTAGCTAAGAAAAACTAGAAGGAAGAAAAGAGGGACTGTTTTCAAATATTTAGTTACTGAAAACCTTATGAATAGCAGTGGAACACTGTCAGCTAGCCCCAGAATTTTTAATATTGAAACATGATGAAGCACTTATGAGTACTGGTGTGATGCCACAGGATAAGCATTCAATCTCTGGATCAATTTGAACTGAAAAGTTGGCAGTTCAAACTCACCAACCACTTTTCGGAAACCTTATACAGGGTCACTTTGAGTCAGAACTGAATTCATGACACTTAACAACATCAACAATAGTATCAGAAGATGAATCCCTCAAGCTGGAAGACACTCAAAACATGACTGGGGAAGAGCTGCCTCCTCAAAGCAGAGTTGACTGTGATAATGCATATTGAGTAAAGCTTTCAACACTTTCATTTGCTGATGGAGCATGCACAAAATGAGGAGAAACAGCTGTAAGCTTCCATTAATAATCAGAACATGAAATGTAAAAAGTATGAATCTAGCAAAATTGGAAGATGTCAAAATTGAAATGAAACACATAAATACCTATATCCTAGGCATTATTGAGCTGAAATGGACTCATACTGGCCATTTTGAACCTGACAATCTTGTGATTTACTAAGCAAGGAACCACAAATTGAAGAGGAAGGTTATCATACTCATTATCAAAAAGAAAAATTGAAGAGGAAGATTATCATAATCATTATAAAACAGAATATTTCAAGATCTATCTTGAAGTTAAATGCTGTCTGTGATAGGATAATATTCATGTGCCTATAAGGAAGACCAGTTAATACAAAAATTATTCAAATTTATGCACCAATCATTAAAGGCACTGATGTTGAAATTTAAGAATTCTACTAACTTCTTCAGTCTGAAATTGATCAAACATGCAAACAAGCTTTATTGATAATTACTGGTGATTGGAACGCAAAGGTTGGAAACAAAGAGGAAGGATCAGTAGCTGGAAAATATAACCTTGGTCATATTGTGGTCAAGGATGCTGGAGATCACATGATAGTATTTTGCAAGACCAATGAATTCTTCATTGCAAATAACTTTTAAAATAACATAAAAGATGATTATACACATGGACCTCAGCATATGGACTACACAGAAATCAAATTGACTATATTTGTGGGAAGAGACAGTGGAAAAGCTCCATATCATCAGCCAATACAAGGACAGGGACAGATTGTGGAATAGACCAACAATT
>NW_006408728.1:5094503-5106331 GCF_000296735.1 Chrysochloris asiatica | reverse complement strand
GAAGAAGAAGAAATCAAGCCTTATCTTGAAATATTGATGGATTCTATACGCAAAATATCAAATAATGCAGGAAGCATCTAAAGAAGATGGAAGGAATACACAGTCACTGTATCAAAAAGAAATGGTTGATGTTTAACTGTTTCAAGAGGCAGCGTATGAATAAGAGGAAATGTTACTGAAGGAAGATGTCCAAGTGTGCTAAAGGCATTGGCAAAGAACAAGGCTCTGTAAATTGATAAAATACATATTAAAGTTTTTCAATAAAGAGGCAGCACTGGAGGCACTCACTTATCTATGCCAAGACATCTGGATGACAGCTAACTGGCTAGCTGATTGGAAGAGATCCATATTTGTGCCAACTTCAAAGAGAGATGACACAACAGAATGTGGAAATCATAGGACAATATCATTAACATCACATGCAAGTAAAATTTTGCTAAAGATAGTTTAAAAATGGCTACAACAGGACAGAGCACTGCCAGAGGTTCAAGCTGCATTCAGATGAGGACCTGGGACAAGGGATATCATTGCTGAAGTCAGATGGATCTTGGCTGAAAGCAGAGAATACCAGAAAAATGTTCACCTGTTATTGGTTTATTGGCTGTACAAAGGCTTTTGACTTTGGGGATCATGAAAAGCTATAGACAATATTGTAGAGAATGAGTATTCTGGAACACTTAATTGTGCTCATTAAGACCCTGTATGTAGACCAAGAGATAGTTGTTCGAATAGTTGTTTAAATTATGAAAAGTGTGTGCCAGTGTTGTATACTTTGAACATACTTATTCAATCTGTATGCTGAGCAAATAATTTGAGTAGCTGGATTATACGAAGAAGAAGATGGTATCAGGATTGAAAGAAAACTCATTAACATCCTGCAATGTGCAGATGATGCAATTTTGCTTACTTAAAGTGAAGAGGACTTAAAATAATTACTGATGAAGATCAAAGACCATAGCCTTTGGAATGGGTTGCACCGTAATGTACAGAAAACTAAAAATCCTCACAACTGACCCAATAAATAACATCAAGATGAAAGAAGAAAAGATTGAAGTTGTCAAAGACTTCATTTTGTTCAGATCAACCGTCAACACTCATGGAAGCAGCAGTCAAGAAATCTGCCACACAAGACCTCTTTAAAGTGTTCAACAACAAAGATGTCAGTTTGAGAAGTAAGGTGTGCCTGACCTGAGCCATGGTATTTTTAATAACTTCCTATGCATGTGAAAGTTGGAAATGAGTAAAGAAAATCATAGAAAAATTGATGCATTTATTTTATGGTGTTGGAGGAAAATATTAAAAGTACCATGGACTGCCGAAAGAGCAAACAGATCTGTGTTGGGAGAAGTACAGCCAGAATGTTCCTTGGAGGCCAGGATGGCCAGACTTTTTCTCTCATACTTTGCACATGTGAACAAGAGGGACCAATTCCCAGAGAAGGACATAATGTTTTGTCAAGTGGACGGTTGGCGAAGAAGATAGTGATAGCAGTAATGGGCTGAAACGTCATTTCTGTCACCAAGACCATGTTTTCCAACTGCTGATTCCTACTGTTTTGCTTCAAGTTTTCACATTAGAATCACCAGTAGTTATCAATGAATTTTGATTGCATGTTTGATCAATTTCAAATGGAAGAAGTTGGTAGAATTCTTCAGTTTTGTCATCACTGGCTTTGGTGGTTGGTGAGTAAATTTAAATAATGTTTGTGTTAACTAGTGTTCTTTTTATGCATATGGATGTTATCCTAATACAGACAGTATTGTATTTCAAGATAGAGCATGAAATATTCTTTTTGATGATAAATGCAAAGCCATTTTTAGACAAATGTGAAGCCTTTCTTAGGTCAAGATTGCATGATAGAATTTTGCAAGAACAATGACTTTTTCACTGCAAATACCTTTTTATTTTTCAAAATTATAAATGTCCCCAGTATTGTAAATCATATGGTTGTACTATTCAAAATACCTGTCCATTTCAGCTCACTAAAGCCTAGGATGTTAATTTAATGCATCCTAATTTCTTTTTTACAATTTCCAATTTTCCTAGATACATACTTTGTGCACTCCACATTCCAATCATTAATGGATATTTACAGCTGTTTCTTCTCATTTTGAGTCATGCCCCACCAGCAAATGAAGATCTTGAAAGCTTTGCTTCATCCACGTCATAAAGGTCTCTACTTTGAAGAACGATTCTTATTTTGAGCTTCTTCCAAGTTGAGTTACTCATCTGGTATTGTATCAGACAATGGTTTTCTGTTACAATGTTTTCAGGGGTTTATTCCTCAGAAGTGGATGGCCTATTCCTTCTTCCTAGTCTCTTCTTACTCTAGAAGCTTCATTGAAACCTGTCCACCATAGGTGATCCTGCTGGTATTTGAAGTACCAGTAGCATAGCTTCCAGCATGACAGTAACATGCAAACCATCATAGTATGACAAACTGATAGATGTATGGGATCAAGCATTATATTAAGTACCTTCAAGTTGGTTCCAACTCATAGCTACCCTGTATAGGGTTTCCAAGGAGCTGTCGGCAAGTTTAAACCACCAGTCTTGTGGTTAGCAGTCCAGTACTTTTCCTATAGTGACATACCAGGACTCCAAGCATTATGTTGTTGTTGTTGTTAAGTGCTACCAAATCAGTTCCAACTCATAGCAACCCTGAACAGTTTCCAAGGAGTTGCTGGTGGGTTTGAATTGTTGACCTTTCAGTTAGCAATCCAGAGCTTATCCTATAGTGTTACACCAGGACATCATTGTTTGGGTGCTTATTATATGTTGTTGTTGTTGTTATGTGCCGTGGAGTCGATTCCGACTCATAGCGACCCTGTACAGGGTTTCCGAGGCTGTAAATCTTCACGGGAGCAGAAAGCCTCATCTTTCTCCTGCAGAACAGCTGGTAGTTTCGAACTGCTGACTTTGCGGTTCACAGCCCGATTCGTAACCACTACGCTACCAGAGCTTATTATATAGGTGTTTATTATTCTTTCTACAGCTCATTTTCCCACTAAATATTGACCCCCTACTCCCAACATTCTAGCCTGCTCTTGCTTCTATACCTTTTCTGCACAGTTGTTCCTTATGCCAGAAACCAGTTTTCTTCCTTTGTTCTCCTGAAGACATTGCACATACAAGGCTGTTTTGAGTAATCATTAAATTTAATAATAATAGTTAACATTTACTGAGTGATTACATTGTGCAAGACACTGTTGCTAGTAGTTATTTATTAACTCATTTAGTGCTTATAAAACTCTATGAGCTAAGTATGATTATTATCTTTATTTAACAGAAGAAGCGAATGAGGCATAAAGATGTTAAGTAATTTGGCTGAAGCTATCCAGCTATTGGTAAACAATGAAGCTAGATTTTGAACTAACATTTGTTTCTGGCATATATGCCATTGTTTGACTATTTTGATTATTTTTAATATTTGTGTAAATTTGCACTCTACTGAGAGGTGGTGGTGGTGTGCCCCTGTAAATCTTTACAGGAGCAGAAAGCCTCATTTTTCTCCCACAGAACAGCTGGTAGTTTTGAACTGCTGACCTTGAGGTTAGCAGCCCAACTTCTAACCACTATGCTACCAGAGCTCCTTCTCTACTGTGAGACCACCATTTACTTATCATTCTCCTGATGAGTTATTCAAGCTACTAGTCAATGATAAAGGGGGTGGGCATAGAAAAAGTGAAAGGACCTCCTCCGTTTATAATAATGAGCCTAAAGAAACATCTTCCACTTGGACATCAACTGTGTGCTCAGCATTGTGTGAGCCCCTCTGTGTGTAGTCTCTCAGAAAACTCTCACAACCACACTCACATATTACCATCATTCTACAGAGGAGGACACTGAGTTTCAAGAAGCTAAGGCTCTTGCCCATTGGATACATTGCCCAGGAGTTATGAAAGAAGAATTTGAACCAAGGTCCATGTGCTTCCAGAGTATTCCAGGGTATGCTCTTTCTATCATATCATATTGTCTTCCTCAAAGTTAACCTCAAACTTTTCTGCAATTAAGCCTGGCCAGTGCTGGTGTGGTGCTGTAGGATAAGCACTGGACTACAAGATTGGCAGTTCAATTCAACAGTCGTTCCTCGGGAGCCCTATGAGTCGCTATGAGTTGGAACTGACTCAATGGCACTTAGCAACAAAGAAAATATCCCCTTAATTTAGAAGCCTTGATGGCACTGAAAGTTTGGTGGTTTGAACCAACCAGCATTTCAGAGACAGAGAGCTGGCAACCTGCTTCTGTAAAGATTACACCTAGGAAACTTCTGAGGTAGATCTATTTTGTCATATAAAGACACTATGAGTCTGAACTGACTCAACAGCATACAATAACAAAACCGGTCCTTAATTATTTAAAATCATTGAATATTCATGTAGTGTTTACAAGTCAGGCTGCTAACCTCAAGGTCAGCAGTTTGAAATTACCAGCCGTTCCGCTGGAGAAAGATGAGGCTTTCTGATCCCGTAAATATTTACAGCCTTGGAAATCCTATGCAGGGCCACTCCGAGTCAGAACTGACCCCACGGTACACTGCCAGCACCATTCTTTTCATGGTTCTCTCCCCCTCTTTTTCCTGCCTCCCTTTTTGAACTTCTCTGAATTATCATTTTTCCTGTTTTAAATCATGTCAAGAAACATTTTCTTGTTGTTGTAAAGTGCCATCGACTCAGATCTGGCTCATAGTGACCCTGTGAAGGATTTCCAAGGAGCAGCTGGTGGGTTTGAATGGCTAACCTTGCAGTTAGAAGTCAAGTGATTCTCCTACAGTGCCACACCAGGACTCCAAGAAACATTTAAGTCTCTGTAACATTAAAGTCAAGTATAAGAAGCTGAATGGGTGAAGGATGCTTATTTAAATATTGAAACTTACTCCAATAGGACACTGTTTGGTACACTAGTAAGTATCATTAGGCTTTGTTCCACTAAGTAACACTTAGTATTTATAAGATGTTGGAGTACTGATGGTCAAGTTCTCCATGCGGGAGAACTGGGATTGATTCTTGGCCACTTCACAGCTACTACCCATCTATCAGTGAAAGCTTGTGTGTTGCTCTGATGCTGAACAGGTTTCAGGAGAGCTTTCAGACTAGGAAGAAATGTTTGAATTACAACAGTTCAAACTTGTTGAGTATTAGATCGCTAAGCGTTGGGATGAGAGTAAGACTTGACAGCAGCTAACAACAACAATCAAAAAACAACAGCTCTAAGACATTAAGGCGTAATCTCTGCATTTGAGGTGGTCACCTTGTTTGGGAGGAGTGTGTGTTTGTATGAGTGTGTATGCCATTTCTTAGGAAGTTCTTGTAGTAGGACAATCAGGGATTATTTCTAGGCCAACTCAAAGCAGCCTCCTTTTTGAGTTGCTTTGCCTGCTGTTCCAGGTTATTCTGGGAATGTGTTTTATGTGTTTGTATTAGACATTTAAGGGCGTCTATAGGCTTGGAATTTCTTGCATGGATGATAAACCTAATTGCAAGGCAGTTATTGTTTTTATGTTCATATCTTTGGTGGTGGAAAGTTACTGCGGCACTCTGGCCTGTCTCCCTGTAGCCAGGTACACTTACTTACCTGTTGGGTTTCTGGAACTCACTGGTTGGCCATGCTCTGCTTCCTAGAAGCTGATGCATAATAATCATTGCTTTTATGTTACTGTTCTTGAAGGTGACTTTCTCTAACCTTTCTGATTACTTCATGAAAAAAGATATTATAGAGCCAAACTGCTGTATAACAAATTACCACAAACTTAGTGGCTTAAAACAACGTTCATTTACAATTTCACAGTTTTATAGTTTAGAAGTCCAAGTAGACTTGACTGGGTCTCAAGTGTATAATGAGAACTATAATAAGAAATATTTTCTCCTTTTAGTTGTAGACTTTATGAATTTTTAAAGACAATCTAGCCACATAACTTGATATGCAAATCAGACAATATAGTGACAGAGATATGGAAGGATGTACATTTTGGCATTCCATCAAATTTTATACAATTGGGTCATAGTATTGATTTGAGTAACAAAATTTTTTTCTCAATCAGTAGAACATTTTGTCCTCCCAGTCCATTTGCTGCTGAATTGATTCTGCTTCACAGTGACCCCATGTATGCCAGAATAGAATTGTACTCCATAGGGTTAGCTATGTTTGATATTTTGGTAGTAGATTGCCTGGTTTTTCTTCCAAGTTACTTCTGGGTCGACCCAAACCTCTACCCTTTTGGATAATACCTGAGCACATTAACTGTTTGCACCACCTAGGGACTGCACATTTAGCTCTTAACCTCTGCACCACCCATCAACTTCCGTGGAGTCAATTCTAACTCATTTCGACCCTATAGGGCATAGTAAAACTTCTCCAAAAATTTCTAAGACTGTAAATCTTTACAGGAGCAGACAGCCTCATCATTCACCCTAGGAGCAGCTGATAGGTTTGAATTGCTGACCTTGTGGTTAGCAGCCAAGGGCTTAACCCTCTGTACCACCAGGGACCCTTATTCATACAGTAAAACCTGTGAAAGTCAGAACCTGTCAGAGAAGGAAAACACAAATATATTCTATTAATAGCAACAGAAAAGTAATGAGTCAGACTGCATGCTATCAAAGGTGGAAAACTTTCAAGACCTGGAAAGCCAGGCCGTCCTATCAAGTTCTAGCTGTCTCAGTTTTCACTGTAAAAAGTGTAAGTATATTTTAGGGTGGCTTAGAGTTTTCTCTTGAGAACCAGCTCACCCAAATGACATTTTCAACTTGCTCACTTGAGCAAACGATGTTTCTTTGCCTCCATTTCTTTCTCTAAAGATGATATTGATACTAATATTTACTCCTTGTTTGCTGTTGATGTTAAGTGTCATCAAGTTGTTTCTGATTCATAACGAGCCTGTGTAGGGTTTTTGAGGAGCAGCTGGTGAATTTGAACCACCAGCCTTGTGGTTCAAATCAACTTTGTGGTCCAATGATTATCCTACAGTGCCACACCAGGACCGCCTTTACTCTTTAAGTATATTTTATTTTACAAATGCTTGTTAAGTAGAGGCCCAGCAAGTGGAAAGACTGGTCTATAGGCTGTTGGTTTCACTATCATTTTACTCCATGTTTGCCTTTGATCACTCCCTGGGTTGAGCATTTTAGCTGCTACACCGCCATGGCTCCCTCATAAAGAGCTGTCATCATGTAAAATCAACTTCAGACATGAGGAATGTTTTTAGTCTTTCTTTTTTCTTGGTTTGCAATCCCTTGTGATAAAATAGAATGGCATAATCAAATTTCCTTGGCTATAATCTTTCTAGGTAGAGTGCCATAGGATAAACACTTGACCTCAAGGTTGCTTTGAACTGCAGGGTCAGTGGTTCAAATTCACCAGCCACTCCTTGAAAATACTATATAGGGTCACAATGAGTTGGAACTGACTTGATGGCATTTAAAAACAACAATCTTTCCTGAAGCAGATGACCAGCTCTTTCTCTCACGGAGATGCTCAGTGGGTTTAAACCACCAAGTTCTTGATAAGCAACTAAGTGCTTAAACAGTGCACCATCTGTGAAGTATTAAGTGTAAATAACACATTTGGAACAATGTCTGTCACTGTGGTAGGCCCCTCAAAAAATGGACTGCCTTAACCTCCAGGACTGGATATGATGATATCACCTCCCTAATTATGTTTTGTTATATTGCACTCTTGGCATTGAGGTAGGGAGATTATGTAGGTGAGTCTAATGTAATTACATAAGCCTTTTTAGAGACAGACTTTCTCTGGCTGATGGCAGAAGAGGAAGTCTAAGAGAAGGACTTAATGTACCATGGTTGGCTTAGAAGATGAAGGAGGCCAAGTGAGAAGGAGTGTGGGCAGCCTCAAAGAGATAATTGAGGCTTCCGGCTGACAGCCAGCAAGGAAAGAGCTGCAAGGAATTGAATTGGCCAACAAGGGAAATGAGCTTGGAAGTCGATTCCCACTTAAATCTCTTGAGAGTTACCCAGCTGGTGTTCACCCTGATATTGCCTGTGTGACCTTGAGCAGAGAACCCAATCATGTTTGCCTGAACTTCTGAACTGCATAACTTTGTTGTTGTTGTTGTTGTTAAGTGCTGTTAAGTCAGTTCCAAACCATAGCAACACTGCACAGAGTTTCCAAGGAGTGGCTGGTGAGCTTGAACCATCGACCTTGCGATTTAAACAGACTTTGCAGTCCAGTGCATTAAACCTACAGAGCTACATCAGGACTGCATAACTACATAACTGTGCGTCAATAAATGGGTGTTGCTTTTAGTCACTATGTTTGTGAGTAACATTGCTGATGTCAGATAGATCTTGGCTGAAAGCAGAGAATACCAGAAGGATGGTCATTGTGTTTTACTGACTATACAAAGGCATTCAACTATGTGGATCATAACAAATATGGTTAGCATTTTGAAGAATGAGAATTCCCGAACACTTAATTGTGCTCATGTGGAACATGTACATAGAGACCAGTTGTTTGAGCAGAACAAGGAGATACTTTGTGGTTTAAAATCAGGAAAGATGTGCATTAAGATTGTGTCCTTTCATCATACTTAATCCAATTATATGTTAAGCAAATAATCCAAGAAGCTGGATTACATGAAGAAGAATGAGGCACCAGGATTGGAGGAAGATTCATTAACAGTCTTCAGTAAGCAAGTGACACAACCTTGCTTGCTAAAAGCAAGGGGACTTGAAGCACTCACTGATGAAGAATAAAGCCTTTCAGATGGAGTACACCTAAACATGTGACACAACCAGAACAATTAACATCATGATAAAGGGAGAAAATACTGCAGTTGTCAAGGATTTGATTTGAATTGGATGTGCTACCAAAACCCAGGGAAGCAACAGTCGGAAAATCAAGTGATTTATTGCATTGGGTAAATCTGATGTAAAAGACTTCTTTAAAGTGTCAAAGGACAAAGATGTCATTTTGGTGACTAAGGTGTGCCTGACTCAAGCCATGGTGTTTTCTTTTTTATCAATAATTAATTTTAGTTTGTCATTGTTGACAATATACACAGCAAAAAACACATGCCAATTCAAGTTTCTGTATGTGCAATCCAGTGTCATGAATTCCAGTTTTTGAGTTGTGCCATCATTCTCATCCTCCTTTTTAAGCTCTTTCCTCATTACCATAAACTCACCACCTCTAAGTTTCCTATTTCAAGTAACTGTTGTCAGTTGGATCTCCTACAGATAGATTTGAAAAGAGTACAATGCTCAAGGCATATATTATTTTACTAGTTGAGCTAAACTAAGTTGTTTGTTCTTAAGATGACTTCAGGGGATGTTTTTCATTTAAAGTTTAAGAATTATTTTAGGGTAATAGTTTTGGAAGATCGAGAAAGTCAGGATTCCCAAACCATGGTATTTTCAATCACCTCATAAGTATTAAAAAATCTGGCTAATGAAAAACAAAGACCAAAGGAGAACCGATGCATTTGAATTACAGTGTGGGTGGAAAATACAGAATCTACCATGGATCGCCTGAAGAATAAACAAATCTGTCGTGGAAGAAGAGCAGCCAGAAGGCTCCTTAGAAGCAGGGAGGGGCATGTTATCAGGAAGGACCAATCCCTGGACAATATCATATTTTGTAAAATAGAGGTCACTGCAAATGAGGAAGCCCACCATTAGATTGACTGACACAATGATTGCAACAATGGACTTAACCAAAGCTAGGATTGTGAGGATGATGCTGGCCAGGCAATGCTTTGTTCTGTTATACAATACATAAGTTTGCTATGAATTTGAGCTGACATGAAGGTACCTAGCAATAACTAGAAATATTTGTGGTAACTGGTTACTCACTAATAGAAAACTAATGCAGTCACGTAGAAGTGCTTAAAATGTTGTGTGCTACTATTACATTTATTAATAAGCAACTTCAAGGATCCCTATTGGCACAATGGTTAAACTTTCAGTTGCTAACCAAAAGGTCAGTGGGTGGAACACACCAACCACTCTGTTACAGAAAAGACTTGGTGATCTATTCCTGTAAAGATTGTTGTTGTTAGGTGCCATCCAGTTGGTTCTGACTTATAGCAACTCTGCAAAGGGTTTCCAAGGAGTGGCTGGTGAGTTTGAACTACTGACCTTGCTGTTAGCAATCTTTTAATTATTCTACAGTGCCATACCAGCAGCACTTCCCTGTAAAGATTGTTGTTGTTGTTAAGTGCCATTGAGTTGGTTCTAACTCAGAGAGACCCTGTATAGAGTTTCCAAGGAGCAGCCGGTGTGTGAACTGCCAACCTTGTGGTTAGCAGTCCAGTGCTTATCCTACAAGAGGATCCTCTGTAAGGTTACAGCCTAGGAAATCCTATAATGCGGTTCTATTCTCTCTCCAGGATCGTTAGGAGTAGGAATTGACAGCACATAGCAGCAACAATAACAAACATTTTCAGAGCATGGTGTACTACAGGAGATGCTGGGGGAAGGATGCTGGATAAGATGTCCCATCTCTCAAGGAGTTCATAATCAAGAAGGTAAGCCATTTTACTTTTTCTGACAACCAGGATTTATGAAGATCAACTATTGTTGCACCTTGTACACATTCCTTCTTCCTTTGATTAACTTCTGGTTTTATAAAGACTTGATTTTTAGTTTCGTTATTAGCCAGTGGCTACAGTATGTTTAGTCACCGCACAACCGTTTGTCATAAGAGAACTGGTAATCAAATTTATTGATTGTCTTCTGTGTAAAACTGTTGGGAGGTCTAGGAAGCTCCTATTATCTGTACTCAAATATTTTAAGTCATACAATGAACATGTCTGTTTTTAACAAAGGATCTGTGTAATCCTTTATCACTAGAATCCACCGCCTGGTGTTTTTAACAGCCATGAGCACAGAACAAATCCCAGTTTAATCAAACTGGAATACAAAAGGAGCAACAGGAACCTCAGTGTGTGATCCCTTGCAGTCATTCCAAGGGAAAAGGACCTTTTGTTATAGAGACAGCTCATTTTAGAGTTCAGTGGCTTGTGACACATCCCCAGCTGGTTGCTCAGCAGGGACCTTCTGATACTTTCCTATGCTTGAAAGTCATTTGTGTGTGTGTGTGTGTGTGTGGTGGGAAAAACAGTGAAACGGTCATTATGGGCTAGTTGGTGGTGGGGGGTGGGAAGAAGAGTAGAGGAATAGTGGGGTTAATGAATGTGCCTATAGTGATTTTATTACTTTAGTTTAAATATAAGCTGTCTTCATTTTTGGAGTTTTAACTTCATAGATGGGAGTAGTGGGAGTTTTTGTATAGTTACTGCAGGTATAGTTATTATTGTCTAGTTCCTTTTCACCAAGGGAATGCTTTCAGTGTCTCTCCGTTGAGAGTAATTCTGACTGTTGGATTTGTATATATGCTCTTAATTATGTTGAGGAATTTCCATTCAGTTACTACTTCATTGAGTGTCTTTATCAGGAATGGATGTTGGATTTGTCAAATGCCTTTTCAAGCAGTTTTATTTTTATTTTACTTTTAATTTTTATTGCAGTTGTTGTTTTGTTGTTAAGTGCCATCAAATCAGTTCATACTCTTAGTGAATATACATTGCTGTCGAGTCAATTTCCACTCAGTGACCTTGTAAATGGTTTCTGAGGCTATACACCTTTGTGAGAGCAAAAAAGTTTCATCTTGCTTCCATGGAGTTACTGGTGGGCTTGAACCTCTGACATTGTGGTTTGCAGTCTAGTACTTATAATAAAGAGTCACCATGCTCCATATATATAAGTTATTGTTGAATACTGTTGAATCAATCCTGACTCATAGTAACCCTGTATAGGGTTTCTGAGGAGCAGCTTGTGGGTTTGAAATGCCAACCTTGTGTTCTACAGTCC
>NW_006408728.1:5087600-5093768 GCF_000296735.1 Chrysochloris asiatica | reverse complement strand
TACTTAACAACGACAAGTATAAAAGTTTGTCATTTTAACCATTTTTAAGTAACAATAATTTTTGCAATACTGTGGAATGATCACCATTATCAGCTTCCAGAAGTTTTACATTACCTCAGATGCAACTCAGTACACCTTTAGCAATAACTCCCATTACCTCCTCCTCTCAACCTCTGGTAACCACAAATCCACTTTTGTTTGTATATATTTGCTTATTCTATATAGATCTTATTAGTAGGATCATATATTATTTATCCTTTTCTGATATATCGCACAGCATAATATTTTCAAGGTTCATCCAGGCTATAACATGTATAGAATATAATTTATCTTTAAGGTTGAATAATATTCCATTGCATGTATCTATCATATTTGGTTATTAGTTCATCTTTTGATGGACACAGGTTATACAGTTTGGCTATTGTGAATATTTCTGCAGTGAACATTGAAGCCTAAATATCTGTTGGAATCTTTGCTTTTAAGTCTGTTGTGTATATAACTAGGAATGCAGTTGCTGGGTCAGATGGAAATGCTTTGAGGAAACACTAAATTGTGTACTATAGTGATTACACCATTTTGTGGTTCCAGTAACAAGACATTGGGGTTCCAATTTCTCCACATCCTTCCCAATACTTGTTAGTTTCCATTTTTCTGATAATAGTCATCCTAGTGGGTGTTAGGTGGTGTATTACTGTTGTTTTGATTTCAAATTTTCTAAATAACAACTCAGGGCAACTACATGTATTACTGGGTAGAACTGGCCCATAGGTCAATTTATTGGCATGGTGGCTCTGTAGGATAAAGCACTGGGCTGTGAAGTTAGAGCCCACCAGCCACTCTGTGGAGAAAGATGAGACTTTCTGCTCCCGCAAAGATTTATAGCCTCAGAAACCCTAAACAGGGTTGCTATGAATCAGGACCAATTTGATGGCACTTCACAACAACAACAATGACAAATATTTACCAGTGAAAATTACCAGTGAGGTCTCCTGGTGTGTTTGGACCACCAATCTTTTGCTTAGTAGTGGATTGCATATGGCTATGAGTTGTTGTTGTTGTTAAGTGCCGTCGAGTCGGTTCCGACCCATAGCGACCCTGTACAGGGTTTCCGAGGGTGTAAATCTTTACGGGAGTAGAAAGCCTCATCTTTCTCCCGCGGAGCGGCTGGTAGTTTCGAACCGCTGACCTTAAGGTTCGCAGCCCGATTCGTAACCACTACGCTACCAGAGCTCCTTAGTAGTGGATTGCATATGGCTATGAGTAGGGAGGCCAATTAAAGGGCAACTAACAATAATAACAAATGACATTGAGTATCTTTTCATGTTCATATTGGCCATTTATATATCTTTGTAGAAATGTCTTCAAGTTCTTTGGCAATTTTAAAATTAGGTTATTTATCTTTGTTGCTAACTTATAGGAGTTCCTTATATTAAACCCTTATGAAATGTTTTCACAATGTTTTATTCCAATCTGTAAGTTATCGCTTTTTCTATTTCTTGGTAAAGTCTTTTGATGTACAATTTACCACCACCACCCCCCTTTTGATGAAGTTCAACTTATTCATTTTGTCTTTTGTTGTTCATGCTTTTGGTGACATACCTAAGAATCCATTGTCAAAATCAGTCTTGAAACTTTATTCCTATATTTTCTTGTAAGAGCTTTATAACTTTACTTTCTCTATTTAGGACATTGATTCATTTTGAGTTAAGTTTTGGATATGGTATGAGGTATAGGTCCAACTTCATTCTTTATTTTGAGTTAATATTTGTAGATATATAGTATGACATATGGGTCCAGCTTCATTGTTTTCCACATGGAGAGCCAAAGCAGAGACTATTCTTTCCATGCTGAATAGACTGAGCATCTTTGTAAATAATTCAAATATATATATATATAATTCCCAAACACTCAATTCTATTTTTATTTATTTATTTTTCCATGTGTCTTTTTTTAAAGGTTTTTATTGTGGATTGAGTGAAAGTTTACAGGGCAGATCATCAGTTTTACAATCAACAAATCATATACTTTGTTTTATTACAATGATTATAATCTCCACCATGTACCATCAGTCAACAGTATTTCTCTCTATTCATTTTAGCTCCCCCCACCTTTTTTTTCCCCTTTAAAACATTCAGGCCTATATAATAATTTACACTACCAAAGGGCTCATTCTGCAAGTCTGCCTCCTGGCCACCAGCTCTTAGTCCCTCTCTGCCCATGAATCTAGAGTTTTCTGGCTGCTCCCTCTCTCTATGTCCCCATCTCTGCTCTATCTCTGGTGTCGCTACTTCTCTGGATAAAGTCTCATGTTCCGCTTGTGCTCTTCTCCCTTGATGGTCCTAGGGTCCTTTGTTTCTGGACTGCAAGATTAACTTCGCCCCCATTTTTGTCACAAAACTTCTACCTTTACAATTGTGGCAGTCACAATCAGTCATGATAACAATTATTCACTATTGAATCATAAGAATCATATCCCTATATGTTTTACCAGACCCATCTAGAAAAGATGAAAACTATTCAGTGGGGACTCTTTGTTCCCCAACACACTCTGAAAGTAAACTCCCTCTTGAAACCTTGTAAGCCAGTCATTTCATGCCTTTATGGAGTCCTGGTGTGGCTCTGTGGGCTAATGCGCCAGACTGCAAAGACCTTTGCAAGGTCAGTGGTTCAAGCTCACCACCTCCTCCTCGGAAACCCTATACAGGGTCATTATGGGTTGGAATCGACTTGACGGCACTTAACAACAACAACAGTTTCTAAGTTGCCTGTCACTATCTACTCTGTCAATTCTATTTTGCTGTCTATATCTCTATCCTTATACCAGATTACTTTAGCTTTAAATAGGTTTTAAAATCAGGATATTTGACATTTTGTTCATGTAAGACTTTCTCAATGAAGGAAACAATTCATTGATTTACGTTCTGATACCAACTCCTTATACAACCACTTGGTGTAGAATTGGCCTACAAAACCCTACGTGATCTCTTTCTCCTATTATTTCTCTTATTTATGTCGCATTACTCTTCCCCAAAGGAGCTCTGCTAGTGTAGTGGTTACAAATCGGGCTGTGAATCACAAGGTCAGCAGTTAGAAACTACCAGCTGTTCCGGGAGAAAGATGAGGCTTTCTGCTCCCGTAAAGATTTACAGCCTCAGAAACCCTGTACAGGGTCACTATGAGTCAGAACCGACTCCACGGTACTTAACAACAACAAGAACAACATGCCCCAGATCCTGGTGTGGCGCTGTGGGCTAATGCGTCAGACTGCAAAGTCGCTTGAACTGCAAGGTCAGTGGTTCAAGCTCACCAGCTGCTCCTTGGAAACCCTATACAGGGTTGCTATGGGTCGGAATCAACTTGACGGCACTTAACAACAACAATGCTCCTGCCTGTATACAGGCTGTTTCCCTTGTCTGGAAGGCTCCTCTCCAGATGGCCAAGGTAATTTTCTCACCTTCTTCAGGTGTTTACTATATGTCAGTGAAGTCTTCCCTAATTCTCAATCTTGCTTTCTAATTTCTTTCCTCTAGATCCCTTATCACTTACTAAAATGCTAATATGATTTACTTATTCACTTAAAAAAAATTGTTTTTCTCTCCTCCCTGAATTATAGATTCCACAAGGTTGGGGATTTTAAATCTATTTTGTTGTCTAGTTGTCTATTTTATCTCTGTAATCTTGAAAATGCTAATAAACAGTTGTTATTAGGTGCTGTTGAGTTAGTTCTGATCCATAATGACACCATACACAAGAGAAACTACACAATGGCTGGTCATGTGCCATCCTCACAATCATTGCTGTGTTTGAGCCCATTGTTCCAGCCACATCTCATTGAGGACCTTCCTCCTTTTCAGTCTCTCTACTTTACCAAACACAATGTCCTACTCTACGGGCTGATCCCTTCTGATAACATGTCCAGAGTAGATGAGATGGAGTATCTCCATCCTTGCTTCTAAGGAGAATTCTGTTTGTACTTCTTACAAAACAGAAATGTTTATGTTCTTCACCAAAACTGTAATTCAAACACATCAATTCTTCTTTGGTCTTCTTTATTCATTGTTTAACTTTCCTGGTAAATGGTGAACATATAAAAAAATGTTTGGAATATAAATGAATGTGTTTAAAATTAAATGAGAAATTGAAATTTAGTAACCAAATCGGTTTGCTAGAAGCTGCATCTTGCTTATTTCTTTAATAGGATGATATTCTTAAAGTTCCCAAAGGTGGTGGAGTTTGAACCATGGGAATGGCCATAGTTGGGCTAAGGTAGAACCTGGGATACTAGGAAGGCAGTTAAAAGACCTGTGAAAGTCAAAGGCTTGGTCATACGGTCAGTGCTGACATAGGAATCTATGAGTACTGACATAGGAATCTTTTTTTTTCTGGGTGATCACCATCATTTGCCATTATTATTTCTGTTACTTGTCCTAAGTATTAAATGAAAATGATACTACCTCTTTGCTTTGGTTTTCTTTAATTGCAATGAGGATGAATATTAGTTTTGTAGTTTGGGCTCTTATTTATTTATTTATTGTTATGTGAAGTGTCAGTATTCATTTTTCTTTTATTTGAAGTTTGATCTCTTACCATTTTAACAATATATAATAATTTGTACAATCTCTTTTCACATATGAAGATATTAGACACCCTCTTGATATTTGTATTGCTGTTGTTAAGTGCCGTCGAGTTGGTTCCAACTCATAGTGATCTTCTCTGGAGGGTTTCTGAGGAACAGTTGGTGAGTTTGAACCACTAACCTTGCAGTTAACAGTCCAGTGCTTATCCTAAGTGCCACACCAGGATTCTGTATTTTTCTCCACCTAGCATTTATTTATTTTTTTTGTCTTTGACGGACTGTGTTTTCAAAGTTCAGAAATTTTATTTAGTTGTATATGTTAATCTTTTATATTTATAATATCTTCTGTCACTTCAGAGTTTTAATTTATATTTTTTCACTTTTTATTTTGAGATGGTTTTTTTATTTACATAAATGTTTCAGTTATAGTACAGAGAGTGCCTGTAGTCTCTTCCTCCAGCTTCCCAAATATTTAGTATAATTACATATTCATAGAACAATTATCAAATAAAATTACACTTTTGTAATGCAATAATGTTAACTAAACTATGAATTCTATTTGGACTTCACCAGCTTTCCAGTAATGTCCTCTTATTGTTCCAGGACCGAAACCAGGTTCCCATATTTAATTTAGTTTTCATGTGTGTTTAGTCTCCTATCATCTCTCACAGACAGTCTTTCTTAGTCTTTCATGACCTTGAATTTTTTTACTATAACTGATCACTTGTTTTGCAGAATGTCCCTATTTGATTTGCCTGATTTTCCCCCTTGTAACTGGATTGAAGTTATGCCTTTTTTGGCAAGAAAACTACAGAAAAAGCATTAATACCCGTCTTAAGAGAATCACAACTTGGGATTCACAATGTCAGTAGTTCTTATTGCTGGTGATGTTAACCAGGACCACCTGGTGAAGGCAATGACTCCTGAGTTATTCTGTAAAGCTATTTATTTCTTCTCTTTGTAATCAGTAAGTATCTTGGGGGGAGATGTGAGGGGAAGTCTAAAAGTATTGCGAGAGGCATCCACTTGTTACATTCATGGATTTATTCCAAACAAAATGTGTTTAAACATAGTGCTGTGACCATTCGATGACTACAGACAAATTCTCTTAATAGTACTCTTATCTTAGTCTAGTTAGGATGCCTTCAAAATAAAAGTCCAATCAAAATGCTGCTTCTGAGGGGATCTGCTAGGGCTATTAAATTCAAGGTGGAGAGGTCAGGTAAGAAGATTCTTGTGCCTGCTTTTTGGGATCCCCAAGCCAGAATTGACAAATTGAAGAGGAATGGTGTTGCATTCATTGTCAAAAAGAACATATCCAGATCATTCATGAGATACAATGTTGTCTGTGATAAGACAATATCCATGAACCTACAGGGAAGCCCGGAATCCTGGTGTGGCACTGTGGGCTAAAGTGCCAGACTGCAAAACCATTTGAACTGCAAGGTTGATGATTCATGCTCACCAACTGTTCCTCAAAAACCCTATACAGGGTTGCTATGGGTTAGAATCCACTTGACAGCACTTAACAACAACAACAGGGAAGCCCAGTTAATACCACTATTATTCAAATTTCCATACCAACCACTAAA
>NW_006408728.1:5079358-5086625 GCF_000296735.1 Chrysochloris asiatica | reverse complement strand
AACAACAACAAGAGGTAGAGGACTTAAAATACTTACTGAAAATCAAAGACCACAGCCTTCAGTATGGGTTGCACTGCAAGGTAAAGAAAACAAAAATCTTCATCATTGGAGCAATAAATAAAATCATGATAAATGGAGAAAAGGTTGACGTTGTTAAAGACTTCATTTTGCTTGGATCTACCATCAACACTCATGGAAGCAGTAGTCATGACTAGCCGAAAAATCAAAGAATGTATTGAAACAGAAAAACCTGCTGCACAAGACTTTTTAAAAAAGTGTCCAACAGCAAAGATGTTCATTTTAGGACTAAAGCATTCCTGACTAAGCCATAATAGCCTCATAAGTATGTAAAAATTGGACAATGATAAAGGAAGACTATAGAAGAATTGATATATTTGAGTTATGATATTGGAGAAGAATATTAAAAGTGCCATGGACTTCCAAAAGAACAAACAAATCTGTGTTGGAAGAAGAACAACCAGAATCTTCCTTAGAAGCCAGGAAGGCGATACTTTGTCTCTCATACTTCAGACATATAATCAAGAGGGACCAGTCCCTGGAGAAGGACATCTCCAAGGAGATGGAATGACACAGTGACAGGAACAGTGCATAGCAGCAAATGTGAAGATGACAGAAGACTGGGTGGTGTTTCTTTCTGTTGCACATAGATCGCTTTGTGTTGGAACCAACTCGATGGCACCTAACAACAACAACTTAACAAGAAGTCATCTTTATAGATTTTCTTGAAAGACACAGGATTGTTACAGGAGCTTATTAGGAAGAAATATTAAGAAGACTGAAAATTGCATTGGTTAGAAAAAGGACAGGAAATTTGTACCAAGGAGTCTTTTTTCTCCCCTGACTCCTCCTGCCCTATTACGACACTGCACCTTCTGATTCTTTGAGAGTAACAAGCGCTGTCCTATGAAAATTTCATTGGGAAACCTTGCCTCATCCACCCTTCAACCCTAATTTTCCCCTTCAGACTAATTTTTGTTCTCCCAGTTCAAAGATTACTGAAAGAGAACACAATCTGAGTCCCTTCAAGACGCCCAAACTGCTATTTTTATATAGTGTAAGGAGCTCTGATAGCTTAGTGGTTACAAATCGGGCTGTTAATCTCATGGTCAGCAGTTCGAAATTATCAGCTGTTCCGCAGGAGAAAGATGAGGCTTTCTGCTCCGGTAGAGATTTACAGCCTCGGAAACCCTGTACAAGGTCACTATGAGTAGGAACTGACTCCACAGCACATAACAACAACAACAATAAGTAAAAGTGCACAAAATTCTTCAGGGAAGGGTTTGGTGGTGTTGTTATGAGCTGCAACTCATAGGGACCCTGTGTAGGGTTTCTGAGGAGTAGCTTGTGAGTTTGACCTTGCTGTTAGCAGTTCAGTGCTTACCCTATTGTGCTATATCAGGAACCCTCAGGGTTGGGTTGTTGTTTTTCTTAAATGGCATCGAGTCGGTTCCGATGCAGACATTGCCTTTAGAAATGTATAGACCTAGACGGAGGATATGTCAAGAAGCAATAGCTTCATATTTTGATATTTTGTCATAAAATATGTATATATTTTTGTAGCAATACTTTTTGACTTATCGTCTTATTTTGAGACCTTGCAAATATCCTGTTTCTTACTCAAACTTGTGCCCACGAATTTCGACATCCATTTGTGGACTTGCCTGTGATAATTGTTACTGTGGTGCTCTAAAGGCGATGATTTTTTATTTTCCTTGTCACTTCTACTTTTATTCATTGTAAGGAAGAGCTGTCTCTTCTCTCCAATTGATTGATTGATTGATTTTAGAGCAGTCTCATGGATACTTACTCTTATTAGATGGGAGCTCTGGTAGCGTAGTGGTTACAAATCGGGCTGCAAACCTAAAGGTCAGCAGTTTGAAACTACCAGCTGTTCCGCGGGAGAAAGATGAGGCTTTCTGCTCCTGTAAAGATGTACAGCCTCGGAAACCCTGTACAGGGTTGCTATGAGTCAGAACTGACTCCATGGCACATAACAACAATAACAACAACAATCTAATACTATATTGGTGTGGTGCTGTAGGATAAGCACTGGATTGCTAACCGCAAGAACAGTGGTTCCAACTCACCAGCTGCACCTTGGAAATCCTATACAGGGTCACTATGTATCAGAATGGATTCAACAGCACTTAACACCAACAACATCATGATGTAGGTCTATGGGTGGTGTAGATACTTTATGTTTATCTACTCTGCTCTGCAACACATGGGGCCACCAAGGGTTGAAAGTGAATTGACTGTTTTTATTTTATGATATATTTTGTTCAGGTTGTTCCAGCTCTGGGCTTGCCTCATGTGCTCTTTCAACACACTACCATTTTTTTCTATTTTTCATTCTTCTCTGTGTTCTAACTTTACTGCAAAAATGTGCCTGTCTCTATCAGGGAGGTGGGGAGAGATGGAGTTAGACTTGGGAAAGACTAGTGGATACTAAAGTATCTTGTTGGGTTATTTGCTCTTCCAAGACTTCATTGGGGTGGAAGGAGTCTTGGCTGTTTAAATCGTTTGCTATGAGCAGGATCTTAAGTATAGCTTTGAGTCCAGGAAAGGGTAACAAAATAGGAGCAGCATGGTTCAGTAGTAGAAATCTTAGCTTCTGTGTGGAAAACCTAGGTTCCATTCCCGACCATTGTACCTCATGCCTCATGCACAGCTACTACCTGTCTGTCAGTGCAGACTTGCATGATCCTTTGATGCTGAGCTTCCAAACTAAGATGGATTAGGAAGGAAGGCCTGGCAATCTGCTTCCAAAAATCAGTCAAAGAAAATCCTATGGATTATAATTGTTCCATATCATTGCGTCTGGACTCACCGTGTGTTATTGGTCAATTCAGTGGCAGCTAACAACAACATAGAAATCAACAGGTCGAATTTGAGAGACCTTCAAAAGGTCCATGAAAAAATGGAATGAAGATTTTGCTAGGAACTTTTGGAAGCCCCTTTATACATGTAATTTCAATGATTCTGAAGTTAATAACTGTTGGAAGAGGTAGGAATTTGAGCACTTTACTTGTGGTTGTTAAGTGCCAACGAGTCGGTTTTGACTGATAGCAACCCTAAATAGGGTTTCCAAGGAGCGGCTGGTGAGTTTGAACTACAGACCTTGCAGTTTAAATAGTTTTGCAGTCTGGTGCTTTAACCCACAATGCCATACCAGGACTGCAGTCCAGACTATTTCTATATTCTTGAGCAAGTTTAAGGCTCACTGTAGCACTACTGAGGATATTCCATCTGTTCGTCTCTCAGCTGTTTGGATTTTGAAACATGAGGGAAGAAAAGAGTTGTAGCTTTTTGGGATGTGAAAGTTTTTGTTTTTCATTTTTGTTGTTATCGGAAAGGCTGTTACACTGCTGGGTAATTAGCACTGTATGCCGCAGATCAAATGTATGTTTGTGTTAGAGACTTGGTGTTGGATTGCCTTGTCCACATGCCTGCTGTCAGCAATTCTCTTGCAGTTGTCACCTGGTATATCTGGCTGAACAGCGTCTAATCCTCGTGCTCTTGCCAGTGACTAACCAGAGCTTCTCTTATTGGATTTGCCTTAATAGATCACAAGACCGTTTGGCTTCTTTCTTTCTCAAGTAGTGTACTATTAATGCCAGCCTGGGGATCTTGGTGTGATGCAATACAAATACTTAGAATTGCTGTGTCACTTCCCAGTGGTGTTAATGCCCATGAATGTGAGTGAGCAGGTCCTAGGCAACCAATGTGGAGGTAAAATGGTCCTTAAGGGCATCACCAGATTTTGAGACACTCACTCCCATATTTGTGTTAAATGTTTTGCCATAGAATGAGTTCAGGTTAACTCAGGAAGAATTTTTGCTTCTAAGGATTGAAGTAAATAAATGAAATACTATCCATGAGATCCTATTTGTGTAAGTGTATTAGATCACGTGAATGACTCCTGGTAATTGTAATGAGTTCTTTCTTACTATGTAGATTATTTTCTTTATTCTTTGGTTGCAGCATTTTATCCAACATTATAAAGATAAATTCAATTATTGAGCAGTTTTAGATGAATATGCTGCTAATTTAAGTCAGTGGCAAATATCCTACTCTCCCGCATTTGGATCCTACCTCATAACTTAATTTGTAAGACTGAGAGCTGTTCTGATGCCCATGGTGGGCAAGGAGTATGGGGTAGCTGAGGGGTGAGCTACTAGATTCCCTTCTCTCTGGTTTATCTTTGGTTCCTCTGCTTCTTAAAATAAAAAAAGTATATATATCCCTGGATTTAAATTCTAATTATCTAGAAAAATCGATTCTTTCAAAATATGCTGATTAAGCACATACTGTGTGCCAAGCACTATGCTAAGTTCCAGTCACAAACAAAATGGTTTTGAAATCATGCAGCTAAAGGTCTACAGCATTTCTATCCCATAAATATAATGTGAGCACATATTGCAAACTTTTCTAGTAGGCACATTAAAAACTGTAAAAAGAAACAACAGAGATAAATTTAATACTTGATTTTATAAAACTAAATATTTTTGAAATATTTTCATATAAATAGAAAAATATTAATGAGATATCTTGTATTCTTGGTATTGTGCAAAATCTTTATAATTTGATGTGTACTTTACATTTTACAGCACATCCCAATTTGGACTAGCCACCTGCTACATGCTGAGTAGCCTTATTTGGCTTGTGGTGATCATAGTAAGTGGTGTAAGTCTACTGGCACCATGTACATAATAATGCAATTCAATATTTAGATTTTAATAGCAATAAGTGATCTGTTGGGGCTAGGGGCTTGGTCTAATCAGCCACTATAAAGGGGTTTGGGAATGCTAAAGAGAAGATTTGAGCTGTAGTATTGGAATGTTGCTATAGAGAAGATTTTAGGCAAAGAGAACAGTTCATTTGAAGCCTTAAGTAAAAAAGAAATGTCAAGTGGGCTAATGCTGAGGGAAATAATGATGGTACTATGAACAGAAAGAGAAAAGTCACCTGGAAGAAATTTGGAAAGATAACACTTTGGATTTTAATAATGTTGGTTCTCAGGTACCAAAGACAGAGGCATGGAATAGGAGAATGGGAAGAGAAAGGATTAGAGACTTAGTCTTGAGAGTTTGTGGAGCTAACAAGTTACGTTGTGATTGTTGTTGTTGTCAAGTGCTGTCTAGTCAGTTCTGACCCATAGGTACCCTAAATAGGGTTTCCAAGGAGCGACTGGTGAGTTTGAACCATTGACCTTGTGGTTCAAACAAACTTTGCAATCGAGTGCATTAGTCCACAGCACCAAGAGTCCCTAGTTAGTTGGAGTAGAGGCCACAACTGGATGTGCATGAATTAAGTTAGTCAAACAGATTGAGGAAATGACAGACATAAACTGTGTCCTGTTGTAGTGATTAAGGAGTCTTGGTATCGTTGTACTGCTAACTGAAAGATTGACAGTTCAAGTCCACCAGGAATTCCACGTGAGAAAGATGAGGCTTTCTGCTCTTGTAAAGATTTATAGCCTCAGAAACCCTATATACATGGTTGCCTTGAGTCAGAATCAACTTCAAGGCACATCACCACCAGCACTGCTGTTAGGTGCTGCTGAGTCAGTTCTGACTCATAATGACCCTATGTACAATAGAACAAAAGAATGCCTGGTCCTGCACCAGCCTCCTAATTGTTGTTATGCTTGAGCCCATTGTTACAACCCCTGTGTCAATCCATTTTGTTGGGCGTCTTCCTCTTTTGTGCTGACTCTCCAATTACCAAACATGATGTTGAGATAGTTTCTAAAATATACTGAAGGTCTCATCTTGGCTCTTGTGAACTTCTTTTAGTTTTCTTTAGCTGCAGTTTGAACTTGCATATGAGCAATTAATGATTTGTTCAACAGTTTCCTTGTCACCCAGTGGGAGCAAGAAGGCAAAGTTGGTAGCCAGGTGTCCCACCATGGGGAAGGAAGGCACCCCAAGCCGGGGACTGGCAAAAGGAGGTGTCTCCAAGGGACTGTTCAATACCTCTCTCTCGATTTCATTTCTGATAACTTTTAGGTTTCCTACATTCATACTTCATACATTCCATGCTTCCATTATTAATGGATATTTGCAACTATTTATTCTCAATTTGAGTTGTGCCCTACCAGCAAATGAAAGTTCTGTAAATATTGCTCCATCCATCATTGAGTTCAGCTCTACTTTGAGAAGGCAGTTCCTCCCTAATTGAGTGTTGAGTGTCTTCCAACCTGAGTGGCTCATCTTCTGACATTGCATCAGGCAATGTTCTGCTGCTGAATATCCTAGAGAGGACAAAATCCACACACTATGTCATAGAGAGGGCCAAAAGTCACAAAGACCACATTAACTCAGTTGTCGTGGCAACCGGACTTAAGGATTAAGTCAAAAGAGTGAAAATGGAGTGGGGAGCCAAAATCAGGGAGGGAGGATAATCAGAGTTAGCAGGTTACAAGTGATTGGTGAACTTCCTTTAACTAATTGGATGGTGGGTCAGCTAAATTTAAAGTAAAGGCAAAATATCCAGCAAACACTTTAAATAACATGCTATCAGTATTTCTATACTCTGGTGATTTCAGAGGCAATGACCCACAGACTGAAGAGACCCAAACAACCCTAACCTAACCCACTGCTATTGAGTTGATTCATACTCACAGTCGCCCTATAGGACAGAGGAGAACTGATCAATAGGGTTTCTGAGATGGTCTTCATGGGAGCAGACAGTCTCATCTTTCTACCTTTGAGTGGCCGGTGACATTCCAGTGATTAGCACACTGCACCACCAGAGCTTTTTGACTGAAGAGAAACCCTGGAAGATAGGTTACTTCTTCTGAGTCAATATGCTACTAAGTCTAGGGAGAAAGCTAATTTCTTTGGCTCTGTGGGAAGCTTCATCTAGGGCTGCCTCCCATGGTTAATCATCTGTCAAGCAAGGTGTCTGCTGCTTTTAGCAAGTGTTAAAGAGGTGGTCGTGATCATTCATATTTATTTTTTTAGATAGTGCAATGTCTCCCCTACTCATTCTTGTTGTTGTTGTTGTTGTTATATGCCGTGGAGTTGGTTCCGACTCATAGCGACCCTGTACAGGGTTTCCGAGGCTGTAAATCTTTACGGGAGCAGAAAGCCTCATCTTTCTCCCGCGAAATAGCTAGTAGTTTCGAACTGCTGACCTTGCGGTTCAGAGCCCTATTTGTAACCACTACCCTACCAGAGCTCCTTGTTGTTGTTAGGTGCCATCAAGTCAGTACCGACTCATATCGACCCTATGCACAACA
>NW_006408728.1:5072707-5078874 GCF_000296735.1 Chrysochloris asiatica | reverse complement strand
TACTTTAAAAAGGTCTTGTGCAGCAGATTTGCCTAATGCAATATGTTGTTTGATTTCTTGACTGCTGCTCATTTTTAGGAGAAGTCAAAACATCCCTACATTATTAGGCCCCTGGTCCACAACCACTAATTTTAACACTTACACCTGTATATGATGTCTTTATACCTTGTGAGTCCTTGCTGAGAACACATGAAAAAACCTGATCTGTAAACTCTGGGAATTTGTGTTTTCTACTGTCTCACCTGGAATGCTGAAGTAGCAAAGTGTTCTCTTGGCAGCTACAAGAGAGCACAGCAGTTGGTAAGATGGGCACTGAGCCTGTTTGAAGACCCAGTCCTGGGCTGGGCACCAACTGCAAATGCTGCAATTAAAACAAAGCAAAACAAAACCATCCTACAGACCAACTGTCTTTTATTGAGGAAAAAGCTGTGTTGTGTTAAAATAATGGGATGATGTTCTGCTGTAAGATTGTTTTGCCGTAAAGTTGTTTAAAGGACAGACTATTTTTTCTCAATGATGTTCATGGAAATGTTAATAACTATTGTTTAGGTCAACACTCTGCATATAATCATAGCAAGTTAAGAGTGTTACATGTATGAACAGTATTGTAGGTATGTGCAGTTGAGTTGATCCCAGACTCATGGTAACCCCATGCACAGTGGAACAAAACACTGCCTGGTTCTGAACCATCCCTGTGATTGGTTGGTTGCAGGTAGATCTTTATGATACATAGGATTTTTATTGGCTTATTTCTGGAAACCTTTCTGTCTTTGTTTAGAAGTTCTGCTGAAACCTGATCAGAATCCTTGCAACACACATCTCCATTGACAGGCAGGAGGTGATTTGTTCATGATGTACGTTCACAGTAACTGAATCTGGGTCTCCTGCCTGAAAGGTTAGAATTCTACCTCTGAACTGCCCTCAGTGTATGTATTAGATGTATGAATAATAAGAATTTTTAGTGTATATAAAGGGTCCTGGTATAGTGCTGTGGGTTAATGCACTGGACTGCAAAGTCGGTTTGAACCACAAGGTCAGTGGTTCAAGCTCACCAGCTGCTCCTAGGAAACCTTATACAGGGTCAGTATGGGTCAGAACTGGCTCGATGGCACTTAACAACAACAACAAAGGGGTCCTGATGGTGCAGTAGTTAAAGCAATTGACCATTAACCCAAAGATCAGCAATTGGACTCCATCAGCCATCTGAGGGAGAAAGATGTAGCAATCTACATCACTAAAGATTTACAGCTTTGGAAACCCTACAGACTTGCTATGAGTTAGAGTTACCATGAGTTTTTTAGTAATGTATTTGATTAAAAAATCATCAACCAACACTGTAGGCATATATTTTCATTTGGACTTGTGAAAATAATATGCTATAGGATAAGCACTGGACCTCAAGTTTAGTTTGAACCACAAGGTCAGTGGCTCAGACTCACCAGCTACTCCTTGAAAACCTTATGCAGGGTCGCTGTGAGTTGGAACTGACTCGATTCAGAATAAAGCAGATTAATATTTTTTAAAACAAGTTTTTTTGTATGAATTGAATGATAGTTACATGGGAGAACATCAATTTTACACTCATTGTTTCATTACAATGATTGCAATCTCCTCCGTGCATCATTATTCAACAGTATTTGCTTCTATTTCCTTGTTTTGTTTTGTTTTTTTGGCAGAGGGGCGGGGGGATGACACAAAAACACTCAGGAACATATAATCACTTAAACAACCAAAGGGCACATTCTGCAAGCCAGCACACAGTCTTTCTCTTTCCATGAGTCTAGAGTCCTCAGCTGCTCCCTCTCTCCATGTCCTCATCTCTGCCTCCATGTCTGGTGTCGCTGCTTCTCTGGATAGGACCCCACATGTACTTGTGCTCTTCTCCCTTGATGGTCCTATGGTCCTCTTTTCCTGGACTGTAAGATTAACTACTCCCCACTTTTTGTTACAAAATTTTACCTTTACAGTTGTAACAATCGCAATTAGTCATGATAACAATTATTCACTATTGAATCATAAGAAAGCAGATTATTTTTTAATATTAGCAAATCAAGAGAAAATATGATTAGCTATTTTACTGTAAGTCAACCTCCTGGAAATTGTGCATTCAGTCCTGTTTTTATAAATTACTTTGGGAAGGGAGAGACAAAAAGAGAAGGTAGGAAGAGGTTGGAAGTTGAATAGGACCAAATCAGGCAGGGCTTTGTAGGTTAAGAAAAGGAATTTGTATTTTATGTGAAGAGTGATGGGAAGTCAGGGAGTGCTTTATGAAGAGGAATGTTAAAAAAATATAAATAAAAATCTCATTTGTTTTTATAACGGACTTTTAGCTGCCTTGGGACATAAGAGATATCTAACTCCGGTCATGTAGCTCAGAGCCAGGTTTGATTTCCAGGGTTTAATTTCTAATGCAGCCAGCAATGAAGGAACTCTGTAATAGGAAAGATTTCTTTGTAGTTTTGCTTGTAAGAGAAGCCATATTTAGGAACAGGTTTAAACAACTTGAAAATGTGATGATAAAAGCCAGGTATTATGGATGAACTATGTCCCAGCAAAATATGTGTTATAAATTCTTATCAATGAAGAGTGGACTTTAAATCCCAGATGGCCTTTCTGGAGGCAAATCCCCTTCTAGTCTTATTAAAGATGCAGCATTGAAAAGCCCACAGGAGAATCTTCTGTTTAGGGCCTGCTCAAAATCATCAAAAAGACTAGGCTTACTGATCAGGAGTTCTGGGGGCGCTGTGGACTAAGCATTGTGTGACCAAATTCTTTTACAATGCATGTTTTGGTGAGACAGTTCATTCATAACACCTGGTTTTTATCATCATATTTTCAAGTTGTTTAAGCCTCCTCCTAAATATGGCTTCTTTTACAAGTTAAACTACAAAGAAGCTTTTCCTATTATAGAATTCCTTTATTTCTGTCTGTATTAGCAAGCCAGTAAGAGACGTGGACTTTGGAAACTCCTTTCTATAGTGTTGTTCTTCTCTGATGCAAGAAGACAATCACCAAGAAACTGAGAAAGGGAAGCTGAAAGCGACAAGCCTTTTTTCCCAGATTGAACAGAGAGAGCCTGTGGCTCGAACTGGTGCCCTAAATTCAGATGTAAATACCCTGAAGTATGAGTAAAGAAATTCTTGTTTTTTAAGTCACCGATTTGTGGCATTTCTGTTACAGCTGCACAAGATAACTCAGACACTGGGTTTGTCATGCTGAGGGGACAGTATGTGCCAGGTATGGGCTGAGCAGACCCATGAGTTGTTTCTGTAGTGTGCTATGATGACGACTTATATAGATCCCAGTGACAAAGCAGAACTGTCCCATGGGGTTTCCTAAGCTGTCATCTTTACTGTTCTTCTCTCCCATGGAGACCCACCATGTTAGAACAGGTCCTACACAAGAGGTTCTCCTGCAGGCTTTTCTTTCTTTCTTTTTAGGGATTGTCTTCTTCTTTTGAATTGGGTGAAGGTTTACAGAGCATATCATCAGTTTTATATTCACCAATTTATATACATGTTGTTTCTAGCATTAATTGCAATCCCATCAATATAACATCACTTATTTCACTTCTTCCTTGTTTCCCTTTTCCGTTCCTCCTTCTTTCCTAACCCTTCTAAACTTTGTTCTTGGTTGATGCTACTCTTTTAATCTCAAACGGTTGATTACTCTAAACTGTGTGTACTTCACTAATGTTATCTTTATAAGGCCAAACCAAACCCACTGCCATTGATTTGATTCCAATGCATAGTGACCCTCTATTAGGGTTTCTGAGGCAGTAAATCTTTACAGGAATAGAAAGTCTTTTCTTTCTCCCTTGAAGTAGCTGGTGGGTTTGAACTTCCAACCTTGCAGTTAGCAGTCTAGTGCTGATTCTCAAGTGCCATCAGGACTCCTTTTATAGATCTGTCTATTGTTTAGCTGTCTATTGTTTAGGTTAATGCTCCAGATTGCAAAGTTATTTGAACTGCAATGTCAGTGGTTCAAGCTCACCAGCTGCTCCTTGGAAACCCTATACAGGGTTGCTATGGGTTGGAAAGACTCGATGGCACTTAACAACAACAACAACAACTTTGTTTAGCTGGACTCCTGGTGTGATGCTGTAGGATCAGCACTGGACTGCAAACCACAAGGTCAACAGTTCAAAACCCACCAGTTGCTCCTCGGGAACACTAGACTTGATGGCAGTTAACAACAACGATTGTCTGGCTGAAAATTGAGCCACAGAGGTGAGTTCCTTTCCAGAGCTGAAGGATGACTAAAGTCTCTTGTCTTTGTTGGGGGTTCCATCAATCACTATCTGACCAGTAAAACCAAATAATCCAAACTTACAGCCATTGAGTCAGTTCTGACTCCTACCTATCCTATATAGTGATTCCAAGACTGTCAGTCTTTGTAGGAGCAGACAACCTCATCTGTCTCCTACATAGTGGCAGTTTGAACTACTACCTTGCACTTAGTCGCACACTGCGTAGCCTACATTGCCACCAGGACCCCTAATCAGTAAGCCTGGTCTTTTTGAAGATTTTGAGCAAGCCCTAAACAGAGTATTTTCCTGTGGGCTTTTCAGTGCTGCATCTTTAAGAAAAGTAGAAGGGGATTTGCCTCCAGAAGGGCCATCTGGGATTTGAAGCACGCTCTTTGATACACCCTTCTTCTAGTTCAACGCCATTCCCCCTTAATTCAGCATCTGTTCCCCTCCTGAGCAGACCTCTGTAGTTTACTGTCCAGAGGAGAGACAGGCAGTTGATCTTTGTCAGCTGATTATCACGCACAGTTTCTTTATTACTGAGATTACTGAGGAAATTTCAGGGCTCAGATGACATTCAATTCTTCTTAACCTCCTTTGTTTGGAGTCAGTTAATGATTAAGAGGCCCTGAACATTGCCCTTCTGGCTCAACTAAAGGAAGCCAAGGTGTACTCTGGTAACCCCGTCCTGCATCATAACTGAGCTCTTCCTTCTCTTTCATCCCATCTCTCACCCTGGTTGGGACTGGTTTATCTCCCTGTTTCTTTCTCTTGGCTTCTGAGCTTTCTGGAGCAGCAAAATCTGTTTAGGTTTGGTCCCAGACTTATACCTTTAACTGCAGGCTGTGGTGGTTTTCTTTGAAGTTATCTAAATCCACAGGCAGTTAGCAGTCTCTGGATTTTGTCCTTGGAACTTACTTAGCTCACTTTTTTTTTGCTGCATGCATGGAGCTCTTTGTGGGGTTCCACTCAGCCTGTTGCTGTTACATAGTCTCTCATCTAGTTAAACCCTAGCTTTCTACATGTATTCTGTCTTTCTCTGATGAATCTAATCTCTACAAATCTTGACCATATAAACTTCAAGGCACAGGTTAGCATGCTAACAAATTGTCATTTCTTTAAGAGGCCCTTTCATCTTTAGCTTTGGGACTCCTTGGACCTGATTGCTGTGGAACATATACCAGGACCTATGGGGCCATGGGATAAAGCACTGAACTGCAAGGCTGGTTTGAACTTCAAGGTTGTTGGTTCAAACTTGCCAGTCACTCCTTGGAAACCCTATACAGGGTTGTTGTGAGTTGGAACCAACTTGCCTGCACTTAACAATGTCAGCAACAAATACATGCAAAAAACTTTATAATTTTAATACATTTTGAAAATTCTCCTTGTTATAAAAATCATGTGGAACACAATTCTACTCTGACACTCGTAAGTTGCCATAACTTGGAATCATCAGTTTTAAAGGTGATTTTTGTGGCATTTTATTAGATAGATTTCTTATCAAGTTTCTTCTAAAATTATTGTTTTTGTTTCTAAATTTTTATCTTCTATATCTAATTTTAAGGGGCACTGATAGTGCTGTGGGCTAGGGCTACTAACTACAAAGTTGGCAGTTAAAACCCACCAGCCACCTCTCAGGAGAAAGATGAGGCTATTTTCTCCTGTAAAGTTTTATAGTCTTTGAAACCCTAAGGATCAGTTCTACTACATCATATACAGGGTCATAATGAGTCCAAAGTGACTAGATGGCAGTGGTTTTGTTTTTAAAATTTTTTAAAAATCAAATTTTCTAAGAGTTGTCTGGAACCCTCAAATTTACTAACATGTGTCTTTTAATAACTGTTGTTTTTCTTCTAAAGTAATCAGTGATGCATCTAAGGTTAAATGATTTTATAAAAAGCATTTAGAAGCCTGGAGT
>NW_006408728.1:5069297-5072055 GCF_000296735.1 Chrysochloris asiatica | reverse complement strand
GGGGGCTGCAAGAAGTGACTGGCTTATAAGCTTTCAAGAGGGAACCTGGATCCAGAGGGCATGGACAAAAGTAGAATCCCCACTGAATAGTATCCAATCTGTCTAGGTGGGACTGATGAAAGGAAATGCAGATAGGTCTCTTGTGATACAATAGTGAACAATTGTTATCAGGACTGATTGTGAGGGTTGGAAATGTAAAGGCAGACATTTTATAGCAACGAGGGGAGTGATTAACTTTCCAGTCTAGGAGCGGAGGTCCGTGGGACCATCAGGGGAGAAAAGCGGAGAGTGGGACCCTACCCAGAGAAGCAGTGATGCCAGAGATGGAGGCAGAGATGATGATGTGGAGATATGGAGTGGATGGGGGCTTTAGATCCAGATAGGGAGAGAGGCTGTGTGCTGATGTCTGGGGGGCAGGCTTGTAGGGTATTCCTTTTGGTTGGTTGGTGATGCATGGATGGGATTGTAACCATGGCAGTGAAATGATATACAATAGGATGAATGTAAAACTAATGTTTTCCTATGTAAACTACCACATAATTCACAATAAAATGTTAAAAAAAAAGAAGCATTTAGAAAACAATTTAAATGTACTTTTTCAGTTGTAAATTGAGGTGTGTCACATTATTTTTACTGCTGTAGTAACAGTTAAAAATAATTTTAGTTCTAGTTCTTTAAAAAAGAGAAAAAGAAAGAAAGGTCAGAATAATTACTTCCCTATGTATTTTAGTAAGAACTAGTGTTTCTGCTGCTACATTAGAACAAAGGTAAATTGGAATGACCCCTTTGCCCAATATTCTGACTTGGTTGTAAGTACAGGAGGAATGATTAGGGTGTTTGGGAAGGTCTGTACATTGACATAATGAGTTTAGAGACCCTTTCCAATGGTTCCAGAGAGGAAAAGCAATGTTTACTTTACATCTCACTTGGATCAGACCTTCAAAGTGATAATGACATGTCAGAATGTAGGGTGGATAACTCACTAGCTATTCTTTTTCCAGGTATAGCTTCCTTTGAAGCTTCATTATATAGAAAAATATAAACATAGAAGAAGCATCAAGCCCATCAAGCAGCTGATAATGAGGTCAAGTACTTATGGATTCTCCATTTTTGTTAGATTATAAATTAGTATTTTCTGGTAATGGATAATGAACTAGGGGTGGACAACTTTCAGGACTCAAAGAGAAAAGTTCATGAAATCCAAGATTCCTTGACTTTGAAGTAGACCCTTATAAACAGACACCTGCCTTGCTTCTCTTCTCCACTGCTGACTAAGATAAGTATGTGACTTTAGAGTAGACACAACCCAAAGTCTCTGGGAATTTTTTGTCTGTACTTTTGCATCACCTTGATCTATGTCTTATAAAACTGTAGTTACCAGTGAGCCTGTTACCGGAGAGTCCTTATTCTTTTGTTTAAAAATTTAAGAATAAATTGAATATACTGGGATAATGCACTGGACCATAATTTCAGTTTGAACCTCAAGGGTGGAAGTTCAAATTCACCAGCCACTCTTTGGAAACCCTGTACAGGATCGTTATAAGTCAGAACTGACTCAACTGCACTTAACAACAACAAACAACAAGTTTAAACTATAATCTTTTTTTATCTTTCTCTTTAGACCTCTTTCTTTCTGCTACCTGTCAATGTTTCCATCAAGATGATTTTAAAAAATTATGCAAATACTACATTTTCACTGTTGAAAATGAGAAAATACAGATTAACAAGAAAATAAAAATAGGTTCCCCAAATCACACCAGGTAGAAGTGACCATTGTTAACAATTTGGCTGATAGCAATGTTCGCATTGATAGGTGTTGGCACACCAGTGTTCTTTGAGCCCTCCCTTGGCTGTCTATTTTCATGGAGGTTTAAAATGTGATCTTGTACAGACTAAGTGTTCCTGAGGCAAAGTACCAGTCTACCAGGATCATGAATAAGTGGAAAGACCACAGGACAATGTGCAACTGTGGCTAGGAAAAACGTTACCCGTTGCATTGTTTATCATGCTGTGGAACCACTTTGCTTTGTGAGGATAGAGGAGATCCCTATCAGGGTAGTAAACAGTCTGGGTCAAACAGACTCACACTGAGGGAATGGCAAACAGAATTATGTGGGATTAGTGTAGAATTGTTTAGTGTTTTTTTTTTTTCTTTAATTTTAAGTGTCTCTGGTTTCATTAATAATGAAAGAAATTTAATTGCAACAACTCTGAGCTCTAATAACACTTGATAAATTAGCAAAAAAAAAAAAATTCAAGTTATAGTGACAAAGCCAATGCTAATGAAAATGTGAGAGAATAGACACATTCATATGTTACTAGTGACATTTAAATTGCTCTGGTGATTCTGGAGTGCATGCTGTCAATTATAATAACAGCAATAAAACTGATTTTGTGCCCTTTCAATTCAGTTATCATACATATTATGGGATATAGCTTGAAGCAATAATCCAAAGAAAGTAATTTATATAAAGATAGTGATAGTTTAAATTATAGGCTACCAGGAAAATCATTGTCAAGAGTCTCTTCTCCTATTTTATCATCAGAAATGTGTTTTATCCACTTAGGAGAGCTCTTATAGGTAATGAAACCTTTAAGTTATGATTAAGCCTTTGGCTTTAGGAGAGGATCCTCTCTTGTTTGAGTGGAAAAACACAATCAGTGACTTTCTGAACCGAATAAGCTGCTTGCTAAATTTTTGTTGTTGTTATAGTTAGGTGCATCAAGTCAGTTCTGACCAACTCATAGCGATCCCATG
>NW_006408728.1:5057276-5066813 GCF_000296735.1 Chrysochloris asiatica | reverse complement strand
TTAGATCATCTTTCTTTGGAATGGGTGTAGATACAGAGCTCTTTGAGTTGGTGGCTAGGGAAGCATCTGCCGAATTTCTTGGCATGGACAAGTGAGCGATTCCAGTGTTGCATCTATTTATTGAAACATCTCAATTGGTATAATGTCAATTCTTGAATTTGCTTTATTTCTGCCAAATTTTCACAGTATATAAGCTAATGTTAGTTGGGAAGGCCATGGAATTAAAAAATTAATAAGGATCTTAGAGGGCATGTGATTTAACTCACTAGCAGAAACAGTAGCTCTGATGGGAATACCCAGTGTTTTTGAGTCAACCCTATAATGTACAGAGTAGAGTTCTTAAAAGCCAAGGGTTTCCAAGGCTCTGTGTAAATCTTTACAGAAGCTTTCACCTGCAAAGCAGCTGGTGAGTTTGAAATTTGGACCTTTTTGGTTAGCTTTGGAACTCTTTAACTACTGTACCACCAAGGCTCCTCCCTGATGGGTATTTCTTGATATCTCTTATGGCATTTTTTTGGGAATGTATTATTCAGAAAGTTCATCATTTGTTAAAACAAAATTTACCTACTTGCAATGTTCACCTATTACTTTCAATTCTGGCTTCTGTTTTGTTGTTGTTGTTAAGTGCCTTCAAGTCAGTTTTGACCCATAGTGACTCTGCATAGGGTTTCCAAGGAATTGATGGTAAGCTTGAATGGTCGACCATACAGTTCAAACCAACTTTGCAGTCCAGCACAATAACTCACAACACCACACCAGGACTCCTTGGCTTCTATAGCTATATTGAGTAAGTCTGGTTTTCCTTCAAATCTTTTCTCATAGGTGTTCCTGAGATGTTCAATATATGGTGATTTTCTCTAGAAGCATACCAATTAATTGATGTTCTTAAAACACTAAAGAAAGAAATTAACACAATAACCTGGGTGTTGTCTAAATGTTACTGAGAAGGCCTAGCAAGTTTTTTTTGTTTTTGTTTTTTTTTACTATTGACACTACATTTTTATGAATATTAAGACTTCTTTAGCTTTAATCCATGCAGTTTATCAAAGTGTGTGCTGACAACTTAAACAGATTTGTGTTTGTATTCAAGTTACGGTTCAGGTTGTTCATCTCGATTCTGTAGCAATGTTCATGTAGATTTAAGTGTAGGTCTTCAGTTCTTCGTATGCATGCTCACGCATACACATTTCACTTTTATGATGAGCTACAATTTACATATAGTACAGAACATAAAGCTGAAGTGTACAGTTCTGGGAAACTTTACATATGTACACATTCATCAAACCACTACCCAGATCAAAATACACAATTTTCCAGCTCCAGAAGTTCCTCTGATACTCCTTCCTTTTCAAAAGCCCTCCAAGGTAACTGCTCTTCTCACTTTTGTCATCACAGAGTAATTTTGCCTGTTTTGGAACTTCATATAAATGGAATCATGCAATTCTAGTTCTCACATTTGTGTTTGTGAGATTCATTCATTTTGTCGAGTGAGGCAAAAATACTTTTCTGTTGTTGTTATCTAGATTTCCATAGTTTAATTGTATCACAATTTATTTATTTATTCAACTCTTTGGCTTTTTTGAAAAAGCTACTTTTACTACTCTAGTAGATATCTAGCGCATCCTTGTTGGTTAGATGAAGGGTCATAGGATATACATATGTTTTGCTTAGCAGATAGTGACAAAAAATTTTTCCAAAGTAGTTGTATTAATATATATACTGGTGTGGCACTGTAGGATCAGCACCGGACAATGACCACAAGATGGGCAGTTCAAACCCGCCAGTTGCTCCTCAGAAAACCTATGCAGGGCTGCTATGAGTCGGAACCATCTCAACAGCACCTGACAACCACAACAACAACAATCATGAGTTTTATTTCCTCGTGTCGTCTCTAGCACTAGTTATTTGGAGTCTTTTAATTTTAGATTGTGGATTGTGTGGAGGGTGTGTAGTGTTATCTCATTGTGGTTTTAATTTTTGTTTTCCTGAATGTTGAAAAAATAATTTTACATAATTTTCATGTAAAATGAAGTACTTGACTAGGCTCTATTTAATTCATTTTATTAACTGCCGATTTGCTCCTCCTCCTGCCTTGTTGTCACCCTCTCATTTTATTATCATGTCATTTATCCTCTAAGTCCCCATAATACAGGGATGAGGACCGAACAGAGTAATATGCCCCCTCTAAGTTACATGGGTTGGTATCCTTGGATAGTTCATTTAACTTCATTGTATAATTATCCAGTCTGCATCTCATCATGTTTTCAATAAAGTTTTGTAGAAAGATTGAAATTCAAAACCCTCATCTGTATTGCTTTCTTCTGATTTGTTAGTCTAATGAGCACTCCCATAAAAAATGAAATAAATTTAACTTGGTGGATTTTGTTAATACTGATGAGCTCCCTCTCTATGAGCTCATCCTTTTGATAACCTGATGTAACATTTGTCCCAATGACCTATCTCTCCTTTTTGAATGTAGGGCAGAGTTTAAACTTGCTTGAAACAAAATATATGGTTTAGAATGAACTTTACTTTGTTCAACTCTTGTGTTTAAATTAATTTTCTATTCTTTCTCTCGTTCTTTTTTTTTTTTTTTAAATAAATTCAATCCTTTCTTAAAGACTTTTGGATAGGTAACTATTTGAATTTATAGTTCAGTACCTTTTTAAGCTGGGGACTAAAATATCTTTTACAATACAGATAATCAAACTTGGCTTTCTAATTATCTGATTTTCTTAAGGAATGTTTTATACTTGTAGAAGGAAGAATAATAGAAAAGATGGGTAGCAGGAAAGCTCAGGATGAAAAGTAGATAATTCAAGACTAGAAACTATTGAAGGCATTGTAATAAAATCGTTTTTGTCTACTAAATATGACCTCAATGGACTTGAACAGGTAGGCACATTTTAAGCTTTTAGGCATTAAGAAATCTAGAAGCAATAACAAAAATAACGAATCTGTATTATATAGGACTAGAATTGCTGGTTTAATCAGGAAGAGTTAAAAAAATTTTTTTTTTAATTATGGAATTTATCCAATTAGCTAGAGCATCTTCTCTAATAGATCGACATCATCGGCCACCAGAAACCCTAAATCTCCTATCCTTTTTTGTTGTTTTTAAGTGCTGTTGAGTCGGTTCTGACTCATAGTGACCCTGTATAGTGTTTCTGAGGAGCAGATGGTGGGTTTGAACTGCCAACCTTGTGGTTTTCAGTCCAGTGCCGATCCTATAGCACACTAGGAGATTGCATAAAGCAACAACATTTTGTAATCAGAGAGGATTTAAGAGGTTATCCAACTCCATGTTTTAAATTCATGAGGAAACTAAGACCCTGTGCAGCTCAATGATTCGCTTAGTTTCTCCACCTAAACACTGCTGCAAGTGCCAGGGATAATGCTGAAAAAACAGATTAATATTCTTGTCCTCATGAAGTTTTCATTTTAGTTGTAAGGGGTCTTAGTTTCCTAGTGCTTCCATAATAGAAACACTACAAGTGTTCTTTAAGTGCCCTTAAAGAAATTTATTTTCTCATAGTTCTGGAGGTTAAACATCTAACTTAGAGTCTCAGCCATACTGATTCCTTCTGTGAGTCTCTGTCCTAGTTCTGTTGGCTGCTGGTAATACCTGGTGTTCCTTTACCTGTAGACAATCCTCACATGGCACCTGTTTTCCACCATCTAACTGAAAAGCTAATTGTACCGGGTGGTAAGAGTGCTGCACAAATGGTAGAGATGAAAGTCTGCATGTACATGTATATCTATCTGCACTACACATGTAGACAGGCTGTGCCGCCAACTCGAAGGCAGCCATTAGATAGCTAGGAATAAAACACAAACACCAAGTGGCATCAACCGTGCTATGGGTGCTACATTCAATGTGACCAAGCTGAACACTCAAGAACTTATACAGTGTTGGCAAAGGGAAAGCCTTTATTACTTTTTATATTATTGTTGTTAAGTGCTGGCTAGTCATTCCAACTCATGGTGACCCTGTATAGGGTTTCTGAGGAGTGGCTGGTGACCTTGAACCACTGACCTTTCAGTTCAAACTGACTTTGTGGTCCAGCACATTTACCCACAGCACCACTGTTATTAAAAAAAAAAATTTTTTTTGTAGCTTTTATTGTGAATTAAGTGATAGTCCACGTGGCAGAACATCAGTTTTACACTAAACCAATCACATCTTGTTTCATTGTAATGATTACAGTTCCCTTTTTTGATGTACAAAAAAACATGCAGGGCTATAGAATCAGTTAAACAACCAAAGGACACATTTTGCAAACCATGAGTCTAGAGTCCTCAGATGCTCTAGCTTTTCATGCCAACACTTCTGCCTCCATCTCTGCTATAGCTGCATCTCTGGTTAGGATTCCATGTTCTGCTCATGCTCTTCCCTCTTTCTAGCCATAGGGTCCTCTGTTCCTGGAACTGCTGTATTTTTTATAGGAATAAAAAATTAAATAGTAACAACAGGTTCCCAAAGGAGAACCACTTATCCTTCCTCAAATTTCCCATATCTATTCTTACATTGCTGGTCAGGTGTGACTGTGGTCCCCATCATATGCTGTGTCCACATCACCATTTCCTCTGACTGCCACCACCCTGCTGTGGGGAAGAAGGCTGCATTGTTACTTCTGAGGTTCCTGAAGCTTCTTTTTTGCTACTGATGCCAACTGGAAGACCCTTGTACAGGATCTCCAGATCCTCTGCCACTGGGACTTTCTAAGCTTCTGCTTCGGGCTCCTTACTATTACGCTACCAGCTTTTAAGCTTGGGCTTCCAGCTCTCTTAACATTTTGCTACACAGGCCTTTGCTGCCCAGTGGGAGAGGCATGCACCTTCTATGTGGAGAACACTTGGACCTCTCTTACCTCACACAAGCAAGCTCTTTTAGTTTTGCTGGCAAACCATCTGTTCAGAGGCACCTGGCTCCACACTACTGTAGAAAGACCTCTGCACAGTATTCTCTGAGGTAACCCCTGCATAGGGCACATTTAGGCCTCTGTCTTGATTGGGCAAGTGTTACAACTCTTTTAGATTTGCTGGAATAAAGGGCTGGGGGCTAAGGGAGCTGGCGAATCAGCTGGGTGAGGCCCTGGTGAGTGATGAAGAGGGTGTGGAAACTCTAATGTGAATCAGAACAGGAACTTTTCCTTTTTTTCTACTGGGCCATTTCTAATTTACCTCCTGGGATTTAGTGATTTTATGTCAGCCAAAGATGTAAAGCTGTTTGAACTGTAAGGTTGGCGGTTCAAGCTCACCAGCTTCTCCTTGGAAACCCTATACAGGGTCACTATGGGTTGGATTCGACTCGACAGCACTTCACAACAACAACAAAAGGAGTTGACAGTCATACATAGACTTAGCTACAATTTGTCTATCAGTTTCTCTTACTGTAGTGATTTTCTTGTTGCTGTGATGCTAGAAGCTAAGCCACTGGTATTTTAAATACCAACAGGGTCACGCATAGTGTACAGGTTTTAGTGAAGCTTCCAGACTAAGACAAACCAGGAAAAAGGAACAGATGGACCGCTACTGAAAATTAGCAACAAAAAACTTTATGAATAGCAGTGAAATGTCTAATACAGTGCCACAATCTGAGACCTTCAGGTTGGAAGGCACTCAAAATACGACTGGAGAGGTGCTGCCTCCTCAAAGTAGAATCAACTTTAAGACTTTGATGGAGCAAAGTTATCAGAACCTTCAACCTTCATTTACTGATGTGGCACAACTCAAAATGAGGAGAAACAGCTGCAAACATCAATTAATAATCAGAAAACTCAATATATGAAGTATAAATCTAGGAAAATTAAAGTCATAAAAATGAAATGGAAAGCTAAGTATCCTAGGTATTATTGTTGTTGTTAAGTGCTATCGAGTCAGTTCTGACCCATAGCGACCCTGTGTAGGGTTTCCAAGGAGCAGCTGACTGCTGACTTTGCAGTCCAGTGCATTAACCCACAATGCCACACCAGGACTCCTATCCTAGGTATTAACGTGCTGAAATGTGTAGATATTGGCCATTTTGAGTCAGATAAGCAGATGGTCAATTATGCCAGGAATGACAAATTGTAGAGGAATGGCAGCATATTTATCATTTAAAAGGAACGTTTAAAATCAATCATGACATACAACACTTTCAATGACAGGTTACTTTTCATACACCTACAAGGAATACCTAGTATGCCACTAGAGGATAAGAACTGAACCATTGACTGAAAAGTCAGGTCAACAGTTCTAACTCATCAGCTGCTCCTAGGAAACCCTATACAGGGTCTCTGCGAGTCAGAATGTACTTAATGGCACTCAACAATAACAACACCGCTAAGGAAGACCAGTTAGTACAAATATTATTCACATTTCTGCACTAATGCCAAAGATGAGGAAACTGAAAAAAAAAATTTTTTTTTTAACCAACTTCAGTCTGAAAATGATCAAATACATAATGAAGATACATTGATAATTACTGGTGATTGGAATACAAAAGTTGAAAACAAAGAAAAAGGATCAGCAGTTGGAAAAGATGGCTCTTGTGATAAAAACAGCCTCAGAAATTACATGATAGATTTTGCAAGACTAATTGCAAATACCTTTCATCAACAACATAAACTACATAAATGAACCTCGCATCAGTCAGAACAAAGCCAGAGACTAACTGTGGATCAGACCAGCAATTTCACACATCCAAGTTTAAGTTGGAGCTGTAGAAACTTAAATCCACCAGAGCCAAAATACAACATTGACTATAATCCATCTGAATTTAGAGACCGTCTTAAGAATAAATTTGACCCTTTGAATACTAATGACTGAGCACCAATTGAATTGTCCGATGACATCAAAGACATCATACATGAAGAAACCAAAAGGTTACTAAAAAGACATGAAAGAAAGAAGACCAAAATGGATATCAGAAGAGACAATGAAACTTGCTGTTGAACACAGAGAAGCTAAAGCAATTGGAAGAAATGAAGTAAAAGAGCTAATAGAAGATTCTGTCAGCTTATGAAGACGAAGTAAAGTGTCTTAAAGAAATCTACAAAGACCTAGAGTTAGGAAACCCAAAAGAAGAGCATATTTAGCATTTCTCAAGCTGAAAGAACTGTAGAAAAAATTCAAGCCTTGAGTTGCAGTATTGCAATATTTTATTGACTACTCAAATGCATTACACTGTGTGGATCATAGTAAATTAAAGGTAACATTGCGAAGAATGGGAATTCCAGAATATTGTGATCATATGGAACCTATGCATAGACCAAGAAGAATCATTTGAACAGAACAAGGCAATATTGCATGATTTAAAATTAGGAATAATGCACATCAGGATTTATCTTTTCAGCATACTCATTCTATTTGTAGGAGTTCTGGTAGCATAATGGTTACAAGTTGGGCTGCTAACCCCAAGGTCAGCAGTTTGAAACTACCAGCTACTCTGCATGAGAAACATGAAGCTTTCTGCTCCTGTAAAGATTTACAGCCTTGGAAACCCTATGCAGAGTTGCTATGAGTTGGAACTAACTCCACTGCACACCACCACACCACCATTCCATTTGCATGTTAAGCAAATGATCTAAGAAACTGGACTATATGAAAAGGATTGGAGAAAGACTAATCAGCAACCTGTGCTATGCAGATGATGCAACCTTGCTTGCTGAAAGTGAAGAAGAGTTGAAGCACTTACTGATAAGTAAAGACTGCAAAGACTACAAACTTCAGTATGGATTACACCTCAACATGAAGAAAAAAAAAATTCCTTACAAGTAGACCAATAAACAACATCAAGATAAACTGAGAAAAGATTGAAGTTGCTAGGATTTCATTTTACTTTACATTACTTGGGTTCACAATCAACGTCCATGGAATTAGCTGTCAGAAAATTAAATGACATATTGAACTGGGCAAATCTGCTAATAAATTTGTTTCTATAGTCTTAAAAAGCAAAGATGTCTCTTTACTTACTGAGTAAATATAACTTAACGGTGAAAACATGGGATTAAAAAAGACCTGAGTAAGAATCTTGTCTTTAATATTTCATTAGCTGTGTGACTCCAGACAAACCACTTAGCCCCTCTGATCCTTTATTTTCTCATCTGTAAAATTTATGATAGTACCCTTGTTTTGTTTTGTTTTTTTTTTAAAGCAGAAAGTTTTTATTAATTAACAAAGAGGTTATTCTTAATGGTAGAAAAAGGTAAAGAACAAAATGGAGAAACCAGTTTTATAAGAAGATGCCCATGAGAAAAAGTGAAGAAAACTCTGAAAGTTACAAAAGCAAATCTAATGCTGAGAGAAGGTAGCAATGAAAACCTAGTCTTATTTTCTTGCTCCTTGTTTAGCCAGTCTATCAGCTTCTTCTTTGCCTTTGATGCCTCGATGGCCAGGAACATACTTCCACTGAATATTCATGCCTTGGGAAGCTTGATCAATCTTCTCAAAATCACTTCTGTTGACAACATCTCTTCCAGAGGCTGTTTTCCATCCATTTTGTTTCCAGTTACCAACCCATTCTGTCATGCCTTTAACGACAAACTTGCTATCAGTTTCAATGATGAGCTTATCCATATTTTGGCTCTTTGCTTGTTCAATTGCTTTGTGGGCTGCCCTCAGTTCTACCGTTTGGTTTGTCTGTCTTCCAGAAACCCTCTCACTTACATTTAGTGGGTGGTCAGGTCCCCAGTAAACTCCACTTCCAGCTTGTGCACCGCTTCTCCCATTGTTTCTGCAGCTACCATCAACATAAACAGTTGGAATGGGTTCTCCTCCAGCGCCAAAGTTCTGTACGTTTCATCCCCTGGAGTTCATGACAGACTTTTGTACCAAGATCAACCAGCTACGTCCCAGGTCCCAGCAATCTACCAGTACCCTTGTTTTTAAACAATTCTTTTCAATACAACAGTCAGATTATCTTTTCAAAATGTACATTTATTGTTGTTAAGTGCTGTTGAGTTGGCTCTGATTCATATCAACCCTGTATAGGGCTTTTGAGGAGTGGTTGGTGAGTTTGAACAGCCAACCTTGCAGTTCAAATTGACCTTGTGGTCAATCACTTATCCTATAGCACCAGGCCAGGACTACTAATGTACACCTGTTGTTGTTAAGTTGCCACCAAGTCACTTATGACTCATAGGGACCCTGTATAGAGTTTCCAAGGAGCAGCTGTGGGGTTGAACCTCCTGCCTTGCAGTTTCAAACCAGCCTTGTGGTTCAGTGCATTATTCTGCAGTGCCAACCAGATCTGCAAATGTACACTAGATCATATGATTTTGCTCCAAAGTTCCAATGGCTTCCCTTTACTGCCAATGGCTTCCTAGAGAACAGGTCTTCACAATGGCCTACAGTAAGGCACCAATTTGTTTTGCCCCGCCCATTTCTACACTAAGTTCACCTCCCAGTACTTCCTTTTTGCTCATATATGTGTTTGCCACCCTAACCTTTTTGCTATTTCTTGTACTGACTGTTCTTGTTGATATGAATGTTCTACTCCCATAAATACTCTAATTCTTTCAAGTCTTGGCATAAATTTCATCTTCTCAATTAAGC
>NW_006408728.1:5040148-5053711 GCF_000296735.1 Chrysochloris asiatica | reverse complement strand
TTGTTCATGAGTCTTTTTCCAATCCTCATGCCACATTTTTATTCATTTAGTCAAGTTGCTCAGATTATTTGCTCAGCATACAGATTGAATAAGTATGGTAAAAGAATATAACCTTGGCACACACCTTTCCTGATTTAAACCGTTCAGTATCTCTTAGTTCTGTTCAAACCACTACTCTTGGTCTATGTAATCAAGTGTTCTGGAATATCCATTGTCAGCAATGCTATCTATAGTTTGTCATGATCCACACAGTCCACACAGTCAAATATCTTTGCACAGTCAATAAAGCAAAAGTAAAAATCTTTCTGGTATTTTCTGTTTTCAGCCAAGGTCCATCTGATGTCAGTAATAATATCCCTCCCTAGTTCCACATCCTCTTTTGAATCTGGCTTGAGCTTCTGGTAGTTCCCTGTCAATGTACTGTTGCAATCTTTTTAATTCATCTTCAGCAACATTTTGCTTGTATGTAATATTAATGATGTTGCTTATTTCCTCATTGTGTTGGGTCACCTCTCTTTGGAAAGGGCAAAAATATGTATCTCTTCCAATTAATTGGCCAGGTAGTTGTCTTTCAAATTTCTTGGCATAAATGAGTGAGCACTGACAGTGCTGAAATTTGTTGAAAGGTTTGCTATTTCTTGTACATGCATGCTAGCATCAATAACACCTTAGAGTCTTTGTACTGACTGTTCTTGTTGATATGAATGTTCTACTCCCATAAATACTCTAATTCTTTCAAGTCTTGGCATAAATTTCATCTTCTCAATTAAGCAAATTTTGACTATTTTGCTAAAATGGCAACCCTTAACTACCTCAATCCCCACTCCAGATAGTCTTTATCATGTGATGTTTTCTTTTTCCCTCAGTATTTTCTGTTTGTTGTTTGTTTCCTCCTGTTAGAAAGTGAAGTCTATCTGCTTTTCTTTTTTGTTTTGGTCTATTTTGTTCCATGATGTATCCTGAGTATGTGGATAAAAGCAGATATCAGTTAGGAAACTATTGTAATTATCCAGGCCAGAGGTGATTTTAGTTTGGATTTTGCCGTGTATTAATTTCCTAAGGCTGCTATAGCAAAACACTATAAACTGGGTGGATTTCAAGAACAAAAATTTATTGTCTTCCAGTCCCAAAGGCCAGTATTCTGAACTCAGGCTGTTGGCAGTACCATGCTCTCCCCAAGGGCTCTAGGGGAAGATCCTTTCTTGCCTCTTCTGGCTTCTGGTAGTCCCTGATGTTTCCTGGCTTGTAGCTGAAGCATAATTCTTTTCACATAGCTGTCTTTCCTCTGTGTGTCTTCCTGTGTCTTCTCTTTTATAAGGACACCATCAATTAGGACCCACCCTACTACAGTACGACTCCATGTTAATTAAACTGATAATAGCTTCAAAGATCCTATTTCCAAAGGTCATATTTAAAGGTGCCAGGCATTAGGACTTTAACAAATCTTTTTCAATTAAATCTTTTTAGTAATTCAATCTATAACAGGGTATTGGTAATGAAAGATGTGAGAAGCGATTGTTGTTTCAGTTGCTAAGTGGTGTTGAGTTGGTTCTGACTCATAGTGACCCTGTATAGGGTTTCAAAGGAGTGGCCTTGCGGTCCAGTGCTTATCCTTCAGCACTATAGCAGGACTAGATTCTAGACATAACTTGAGTACTGATGTTAAGTGCTAGCATTTGAGGGTAGAGTCAAGATATTTTTCAAGTGAGAAGGTGAAAAGTGACGGACAATGATGAAAATCAAGTAGAAAAGGAGAGCTAACAATGTACAGTGAGACATGAGCATTATGGGAGTGATTTCAAGACAAAATAGAACTAGTGTCCAATTTGAAGACTTGGATAGTGGTTCATCTATCCTACCAGGAGCTCGTGCCACTGGAAAGATGTGGTGGCTGATGGAAAGAGAGGTAGGGTTCCCTGGTATGAGCATGTTTGTTCCTTAAGTAAGCTAATGTTTGCCCAGTAGTACTGTAGCAGAGAACTGCAGGTCCATTTTTAATACAGTTCTCCTAAGTCTAGTGTTCTTGTTGTGTTGGGCCGTCGAGTCAGTTCCAACCCATAGCAACCCTGTATAAGGTTTCTGAGGAGTGACTGGTGAGCTTGAACCACTGACTTTGCAGTTCAAAGGGCTTTGCAGTCTGGCACATTAACCCACAGCACCCCAAGACTCTAGTATATAAATATTAATATGAATTCTGTACCTTCAGTGTATCACACATTGGAAGTCTGGGATTTTATCTCAGTTTCATGAGAATTGTCCAAAGTAAATTTCTTTTCCTGAACTTCAGAAGTTCAGTTTCCTTATCATTTAAGAGGAAAGAAAGGGAGGGAGAGAGAAACAGGAGGTAGAGAATGGGGAGAATAATGCTAGTTTTTCTTCTTCCTTTAAAAAAATTGTTTAAATGTGTGTGGAGAGTTGTTTCTCATGTTCACATTTCTTTTATTCTGCTTTATAAAACTTCCCCCTCACCTTTAAAAATTCCCTTTGCTCAGAAGGTAAAGCCTGGAAAAATCTCTTTTCTATTTTGTGGTAGTCTGTGGCAGTGTACTTTTGTTACTTTCCAATGACACAAAATATTTTAGGACTGTTTTATGACTCACAAGTGTTTTCATTTAAATCCTATTATGTCTGTGGCAGGAAAGTATCGCCTTAATGTTTTATATATGAAGATTTTGGGTTATATAGAGATTAAGTGACTAGCCAAGATCACTAGTAGGTGAGAGACTGAGACTAAAATCTAATTAATTTTTTTCTAACATTAACATGACTGTCTTCTATTATTTGAATGTTAGTTTACATTTGAATATAAAATGCAAAAAGTCTAAATCAAGAAAATATTCAAAATAAATTCCATAATTTTCCTTGTTGAAAAAATCATTTTAATTTCACAAATAATAAGCAAATATATTTTTGTTCTACAGAATTCTATCAGTACAGACAAAGCAATCCCTATATCCTAACCCAGGTCCCATCTCCCTTCATAGAGAAAACTTCTATTAGTTTGGTGTGTTATCTCTTTCTTTAAGAAACTAGCTTCTAGTGTTGATTCTTGCCTGATTAGAAATGTCATATGTCATCCTTAGTAAAGTAAAAAGAAAAAGTACTAATCACTCATTATATAACTACACAGAGATAATTAAAGTTACTATTCCAATGTATTTTGTACTAGTCCTTTATCTGAGCACATATTTAAAATCACATACATTATGAGCATTTTCACATGCTGATAACAGTTTTTTGTTTTTTCAAAAAAAACACATTAGATTTAAGTTTCTTAAATTGGAGATACTTAGTTAATCATTTACTCTATTATTGGAAATTTCCATTGTTTTTGCAATTGTAAATAATGAAAATTATAAGGTGAGAATGTTTTTTATTCATCCCCAAAGGGTACCTCTTCCTTTATTGATCAGTTAGGTGTTTGTGTAGGAAGAGATACCAGGAACCAAGTTAATTACTGAATCTCATCATCTGGGTAAGTACCTCACATCTATTGAGCCGTTTATACCAAAGGAATAATGATGGGGACAATAATAATGACCATGCGTCTTTGGTTACTCATTAATGCCATCCACCCAGTAAAACATTAATGAGCTTACACTTTTGACCTGTGAAAAGTGCTTTTAATTACAGTTCTTTTCTTTTGCGTGTTTTCTTCTACCAGACTGCTCACTCTTTTGAGAGTACTGTCCATTGTTTTGAGTAGTAAATAAGCTCTCTGGTTTTGAGCTGACTAAATTATGATGTTAGGAAAAAAACAATGTTTTAAAAAACATACCACTCTAAGCTTTGGATGCTGCACTGAATATAGGATAAATGTTGGTCAGTGTTAAAAGTTTCTATAGTCTATTTAATTAACAGATAAATCACAAAACAGTTTTGATTAGATGACAATTTTCCAAAGGATTACAAGTGAAAAGAAAATATAACAATGGTTAACCTAAATAGTAATCAAATATATTAATATAATGAAAAAAATAACATTTTAAAACCAAATATATTAGGAAAGATTTTTTAAAAAGGGATATCCAGTCTGCTTTTTTAAATTGTGAATTGAGTGAAGGTTTACAGACAAGATCACCAGTTTTACTTTCAACAAATCATATGCTTTGCTTCATCTTAATGATTGCAATCCCCTCCATGCAACAACAGTTGTCTTGCTTATTCCCTATGATTGTTGCTGTTGTTGTTAAGTGCCGTTGAGTTGGTTCTGACCCATAGTAACCCTGTTTAGGGTTTCCGAGGAGAAGGTGGTGAGCTTGAACTGCCAACCTTGCAGTTCAAATGGCTTTGCAGTCTGGCGCATTAACTCTCAGTACCATACCAGGATTCCAAGTGATTACTCATGTACAAATATCCTCTTTCAGGTGCTTATAGATTTGTGGGACATAGATATATCCCACTCTTCTTTCCATATCAATCCAACCTGGGTCTCTGCCTGTGTATCTACACATAGAACATTGTTGTTCCAAGCTTGTGTGTATATCACTATTTACTTCTATCCCCTTTAGCCATTGCATACCTCCCTGTGTCTTCATCCATCTTCATCATTCTTCTGCCAACTTCCCTCTTTTCATACATTGCCCTCTCCCTTCTTGTATATTACCCTCCTGTCACCCAAGTTAACATGTGTCTATCCTATAGCCATTGAGTTACTCTACCTTCCCTCCCTTCTCTAGTAACCATCAAATAATGTTTCTTTTAGTATGAAAACAGTTTCTTGAATTTTTACAGTAGTCATCTCATGTAATTTTTGTCCTTTTATGATAGACTTATTTCACTCAGCATATCCTCGTTCACTCATGTTATGAGGTGTTTTGTAGACTCACTGTTATGCTTCAATGTTGCATAGTATTCTATTGTGTGTATGTACCCAAGTTTGGATATACACTTTTCGACTGATGGCCATTTAGACTGTCTCCTTCTTTTTGCTATTGTCAATAGTGCTACTATGAACATCAGTGTGCATATATCTACTCATGTCCTGGCTCTTATTTTTTTGTGGATATATACCAAGTAGAGGGATTTCTGGGTCCTATGGTATTTGTATTTCCAACTTTCTGTGGAATCACCACACCATTTTCCACCTTGGTTAAACCATTTTGCAGTCCCACCAGAAATGTAGGAGGGTCCCAGTCACTCCATACCCTCAGCAGCATTTGTTGTTTTCTGTTTGTTTTTTTTTTAACTTGACTATTAATTATTAATGTTGGTGTGAAATGATTTCTCATTATGGTTTTGATTTGCATCTCTTTAATGGCTAGTAGTTTCTGAGGGTGTAAAAGATTTACACCCTCGGAAACCCTGTACAGGGTCGCTATGGGTCGGAACTGACTCAACGGCACTTAACAACAACAACAACAAATGGCTAGTAGTACTGGTGTGGCGCTGTGGGTTAATGCGCCAAATTGCAAAGCCATTTGAACTGCAAGTTCAGCGGTTCAAGCTCACCAGCTGCTCCTCAGAAACCCTATACAGGGTCACTATGTGTCAGAATCGACTCGACGGCACTTAACAACAACAACAACAATGACTTGTAAGGAGCTCTGGTAGCATCGTGGTTACAAATTGGGCTGCAAACTGCAAAGTCAGCAGTTTGAAACTACCAGCTGTTCTGCGGGAGAAAGATGAGGCTTTCTGCTCCCATAAAGATTTACAGCCTCAGAAACCCTTTACTGGGTCACTATGAGTCGGAACCAACTCCACGATACATAACTACCAATGGCTAGTGATCATGAACGTTCTTCAGATGTTTATTGGCTGCCTGAATGTCTTCTTTGGTGAAATGTCTTTTCATGTCCTCTGCCCATTTTTCAGTTGGGTTGCTTGTCTTTTTCTTGTACTGATGTTATAGTTTTCTATACATTATTAGAGATTAGTCTCTAATCTGATTGTTGTTTGTTGTGAAGTGCCGTTGAGTTGGTTCCGACCCATAGCAACCCTGTATAGGGATTCCAAGGAGCAGCTGGTGAGCTTGAACCTCCAACCTTGCAGTTCAAACGGCTTTGCAGTCTGGCGCATTAACCCACAGTGCCACATTAGTCTCATATATTGTTGCAAAAACATTTTCCCAGTCTCTTATTTCCTTTTTACTCTTTGGGTGAAATCTTTTGATGCAGTAGGAGTCTGATTTTTTAAAGATTCCAATGATCTATTTTGTCTTTTGCTGTTTGTGTGTTTTCAGTAATGTTTCATAGTGTATTTATGCCATGTATTAAAGCTCCTAAGTTTGTCCCTATTTTTTCATTGATGATCTTTATAATTCTAGGTCTTATATTTAGGCCTTTAATCCACATTGACTTCATTTTTATATATGATGTGAAATATGGGTCTTGTTTCATCCTTCTGCAAATGGATTTCTAGTTTTGCCAGCACCATTAGTTGAAGAGACTATCTCTTCTGCAGTTAATGTGTTTTGGCCATTTGTCAAAGATCAGTTGACTGTGTGTGGGTGAATTTACTTCTGGGTTCTCAATTCTGTTTCATTGATCTATGTGTTTTTTATTGTACCATACCAGGCTGTTTTGACCACTCTGACTGTGTAGTAAATTTGAGATCAGAGGGTTAGAGGCCTCCAGCTTTACTCTCTTTCTTTACTTATCTGAGGTCTGTTTCCTTTCCATATAAAGTTAGTGATCATGTTTTCTGTCTGTTTAAATCTGTATTGTATTGTGTAATATCTATAGATTGCTTTAGGTAGTATTGACGTTTGGAATATACAATCTTGTTAGTAATGTAGAGAAATAAGCATTCATAAAAAGCTTATTGCCTATCTACTCATTTTGAAATAAATACAATGCCTTAAGATCTGCCTTGTCTTTGAGTCATAATTACAGAAATATATCCTGAAGAAATAATTATGACTATAGGATTTAACAAGACTTAGCTCAAAAAATATTTTGCATTTAAATGTAAATAAATAATTGGAAATATCCTAGACAATTATTTATTCAGTTAATAAGTATTTATTGAGTCCTGCTATATGTGAAACTTGATTATACTGCAAAATCTTGGGGTATAATTGTGAACAAGGCGTGGTTTCCTGATTTCAAATACCTATAGCCCAGTGTGGTGGTGGTGGTGTGCCGTGGAGTTGGTTCCAACTCATAGCGACCCTGCACAGGGTTTCCGAGGCTGTGTATCTTTACAGGAGGAGAAAGCCTTATCTTTCTCCTGCAGAACAGCTTGTAGTTTCGAACTACTGACCTTGAGGTTCTGAGGTTCGCAGTCTGATGTATAACCACTACGCTACCAGAGCTCTTTATAGCCCAGTGTGGTAAATTCACTTAATTGAATTCTAGACTGCCATTAATATAATGCATCACATTTATGCTTCCAGGTAAGATGGAGGCTTAGATTTACCATCCTGCCTCAAGCAAAAACAGTAACAACAGAAAAGAGAAATTATATGAAATAAATAATATTCAGAAACCACAATAGACAGTGCAGGCTTTGGTCTCTAAGAGAAAAGAAATATGGCAAGTACTAAATTACCATGGTATTTTCAATCACCTCATATGCTTATAAAAGTTGGACAGTGAATAAGGAAGACCATAGAACTGATGCATTTAAGTTAAAATGTTGAAGAAGAATATTGAAAGTACCATGGACTATCAGAAGAACAAACAAATGTCTTAGAAGAAGTACAGCCAGAATGCTTCTTAGAAGCCGGGATGGTAAGACTCTCTCTCATATTTCAGACATGTTATCAGGAGGGAGCAGTCCCTGGAGAAGGACATCATGCTTGGTAAAATAGAAGGTCAGCTAAAAGGAGGAAGACCCCCATTAACCTGCATTGGCACAGTGGTAACAATAATGGGCTCAAGTGTAACAACACTTATGAGGATGGCACAGATCCTGCTGGTCTTACAAAATTGAAGAGTTTGAAATCAGGGTTTGAAAAGGTCAAGACTGAGAATTTTCAAAGTGAAGTCTTGAAGATGAAAGACTTCTGTGGTGCAGTGAATGACTTAATATTTCTTCTAGTCATTTCAACTCCCACCAAATGACTTTTTACTGATTGCTCTGGGTAAGACAAGGTAGGAGAAGATGCTGCTGGATTTTATGATTCAGTTGTGAGTGATTGTCAATGGGCTAATTGTAATTGGTCAATTTTTGCCAATTCAACTAGTTAAAGCTGAAAAGAGAATTTATGGGACTTCTGGTGTGGCACTGTAGGATCAGCACTGGACTGCAAACCACAAGGTTGACAGTTCAAACCACCAGCTGCTCTTTGAAAACCCTATACAGGGCTGCTGTGAGTCGGAACTGACTTGATGGCACTTAACAACAACAACAGTGGCTGAAATATCTGGACTTCAAGTATACCTGGATCTAGAGATTCAAAAATCAGGGTTTATCCTGTCTCCACGGCTTATCCTGTTTCCACAGTGGATCTCAGGCAGGTCCTCTTCAAGTGTAACTACTAGCAGATCCTTACATAGTTTTAGTATTTGAATCAGTCAAGATTCTTAGTTGTAACTGACAAAAACAAACTCTTACTATTAATAAAAGAAGCAGAAAATAAAATTACTGAGCTAATCGGATAGCTGTTGTTGCTGTTGCTGTTAAGTGTTATGCGTTGTCTACTCAGTTCCAACTCTTAGCTCTGTATAGGGTTTCCAAGGAGTAGCTAGTGGGGTTGAACTGCTGACCTTGTAGTTAGTGCACCAGTGCTTATCCTACAGTGCCACACCAGGACAAATTTCTTATAATTGCTATAGAGTTTGACAGAAATAACCCAAAATGTCTGAGTAGACATACCAGGACTCCCATTGCCACCCACACTGTATACTCTCTGCTACTATTAGGAATGCTGCCTCTGGAGATGAATGTCCCTGCTGCCACTCTCATTACCCTTACTAGATTCTGTATTGCCTCGGTTGCTTTCTATCACCTGCTTTCAATCAGAGTTTGGATGGACATATCTAGAAGTCAGGATCTCTTGTCATGGAAATATTAGGTGCACTGCAAACAATTTATTGGGGTTTTTCTCTGTAGTAGCAATTCTGTTTTCTTTTATTGGTGTTTCAACTTAGCATCCCTGTATAGGTTTGCTGTAAATCAATCCTGTATAGGTTTCTGAGGAGTGGTTGGTACGTTTGATCAGTGACCTTGTGGTCAGAGGTCCAGTGTTTATCACACAGTGCCACACCAGGACTCCATTTACTTTTATAGTTAGGATCAATCATAATAGAAAACAACCTCAGAAACCCTGTACAGGGTCACTGTGAGTCAGAATTGATGGTAGTGGATTTGGTTTGATTATCACTATTTACAGGCAAACTAGACAAAGACATGTCAAATTTTCACTCATAGGGCAGATTGTCCTCTCTACTCTCCTTTAGGGTTTCCCCTGAATGGGTGTGAAACATTTTGCCACTCTTTTTCAGTTGTTGCCACAGTATCATTCAGAGCCTTTTATAGATCCAGTTCAAAATATTGTTTTGTAGCCAATCTGCCATAGACCACATTTGTGTTTCTGAGAAGGAGTGATAGTGATGTTAGGTCAGAAGTAGATATGTGCAGAGTATGACCACCTGCTCATGAAGACTATTCTTTCAGAATGTGTTTGTGCTTTGGTCTATGAAAAATATACATGTGCTTGATGATGGCATGCTACAGTGTGTGCTCAACTGTGGCCAGGCAGATGAGATAATGCATTCATAATGGTCAACTCATATCCCATGATCTGACAATTACGCTCTGTCAGAGTCTAGTAGCAAGGTGTTCCACAAAAGAAGTGGACTTACTTGTTGAAAAGGGCATGGCTTTAACCCAAACCTTTGGTCCCACTTCATGATTCCTGTACTGTGACTTCCCATAGGGCTCTATTCAGCATTCTCATTTGATATGTTGAGCACTAATGGATTGGATGGATCATGAAGTCTAAATACGGAGCTGTTTGAGTTGTGATTCATATCAGATAGGAAGTCCTCTATTGATGTTGACCCCACTCAAAGTTAGATGCATTTTAGGTCATCTAGTAAATGGGTCAGAGCAGTACACCCCCTGTTGCCTCTCGAATTTTCCTAAATCCTAAGAATTCCATGGAATCTATGAATTATTTATTTATTTATTTATTTTAGTGAAAGAGTTTTGAAATGAGCAACTTTATATCCACTTTAGAGATACATCTTAAATTGTTCTAGATCACTTGTTGCTGTTGTTAAGTAATGTTGCATCAATTCTGACTCGTAGAAACCCTATATAGGGTTTCCAAGGAGAAGCTGGTAGATTTGAGCCACCTACCTTGTGGTTAATGATCCAGTGCTTATCCTACAGTGTTACACCATGACTCCCTTAGATCACTTAACCCCTAGAAAGTAGCAAGCCCTGGTGTTATTTTGTAATTTTCCCCATCTTTTTACACACATGGTCTTACGAAGGCATCTAGAGTAACATACTTCTTTTTGTTATATAGGTAATTAGTGAGATCTGAGATGGTGGGAGCAAGCGCTCCATGGACTAAATTTTACTATAGAAATAGAAAGTTGGTATAAGGATGAGGAAAGATAATGAAGCAGCACCTATAACTGATAGTCCTACTAGGTAAAAGAGTGGATTTGGTATCTAAATACCAATGGGAAAAAAAAGGTTAATTATTGTTGCAAGATGCCATTGAATTTTGTTCTGGCTCATAGTAACTCTATTAACAGAAGAACAAAGCAGTGCCCAGTCCTGGGCCAGCTATTACTATATTTGAGCCCATTGCTGCTGCCACTGTATTAGTTCACCTTGTTGAGGGTCTGTGTCGGTTTGCTCAAGCAAAGTGATTACATCTTGAATAGCAGGTACAATTAGAGTCACCACTTGATGAAGTTTATGACAATTCCTTATTATTTCTTAAAACCCATTTGACTGCTACACTGATCAAAGATGTAAGTTAAATAGGAATGTGATAGGAATCATCATCTCTGCATCTTTCAAGTCTTTGATGGTGGAACCAATCTCTGTATTAGCTGTGGGAGTTCAAAGAGTTTTTACTTGCCCATTTACATCATAATATTCCACATATCATGGAGCTAATGTGAAGATTTGGTAAAAATTCTAGGCATACATATTCCAACTACACACTCAGAACTGGGGAAATAATCACATAATAGGGTTACCTTGGGTCTATGAATAGGTGGACTTGTTTGATGAATTCTCCAACTGTGAAGGGAATACCACAGCATAATCTCAAGGAATTATCACACTTTAGACCCAATGTTAATAAATGTTCGGAGAAGTGTATAGTCCCTTTCTCCAATGCAGACTAATCTTGGTAAATATTCACAGTTCTGATAGTTTTCATAGGAAAAGCTAGAAGAAAGATGAAGAATATGTGCTTTCATGTTATTACATCCTCAGGGTGCCTTTCTTTTCTTCCACGTCTGTGAAATGATAGAATTGAGTCGGATAAGAAGAATAAATTCCTATTTGTGGTTATTGTTGTTAAGTGCCAATGAGTCAGTTCCAACTCATAGTGACCCTATGCACAGCAGAACAAAACCCTGTCTAATCCTGAACCCCCATCATAATTGTTACCTTTCAGCCCATTGTTGCTGTCATTGTAAGTCAATCTATTTTATTGGGGCAGGGGTGAGGGGTAGTGGTGGTGTGGTGTCTTTTTTTTTTTTTTTTTCCAAGTCTCTATTTTACCAAACATGACATCCTTCTCTAGAGACTGGCCCTTCCTGATAATACATCTGAAGTATGAGAGATGAAGTCTGGTCATCCTGGCTTCTAACGAGTATTCTGGCTTTGCTTCTTCCAACACAAATCTATTTGGTCTTTTGGTAGTCCATGGTATTTCAATATTCTTCTTTAATACCATAACTCAAGTACATCAATTCTTCTATGGTCTTCCTTATTCATTGTCCAACTTTTGCATGCATATTAGGGTATTGAAAATACCATGACTTGGGTTAGGTGCACCTCAGTCCTAAAACTGTTATCTTTGCTGCTTAACCCTTTGAAGAGGTCTGTTGCCGCAGATTTCCCTAATACCATGCATTATTTGATTTCTTCCTTCCTTTCTTCCTCTTCTTTTTTTTTTTTTCTTTTATTGAAAAAGAAAATCAAAGACCACTTTTATTGATGTACCAGTAGGCCAACCACCAGTTTGGAAGGGATGATAATGTTAATACAAGATATTTCATCAAAGCAAATTAAACTGAGGGCTGTGTAACTACGTTTTAATTTCATGTTCTTTACAAACTTTTCTCCCTTCTTGATTGATGTCTTCAGCTCTGGAAGCTACCATCTCTTCTTGAAAAGAGGAGATCTTGCTGATGCCCAGATTCTTTTTCATAATCTTTCCCCCCAGCATTAATGGTGTAGAGAAATAGGCATACTCTGTGTTTCTTGTAACTTCACGAAGGAACATTCGGTAACTCCCTGCTTCCCATTCATGACATCTACAAGGAAGACAACAAACTGGGTCTCAGCTTGTGCCATGGAAGGAAGGCGAAAATTTCTTTTAAAAAAAATCATTACTGGTGATGAGATATGTATTCTTCACTATGAGCCCGAGAGTAAATACCAGAGTATAGAATGGAAACATCCTCAATTGCCAATGAAGAAAAAGTTCAAAAGTCAACCATCAGCTGGAAAATGGATGCTTACAGTTGACAGATGGGCAAAATGTATTAAAAAGCAATTATGTCAAAACATGATGTATTTGTCTTTTCTGAAAGTTGATTAAAATAAATTCTACAGCTGGAGTGCAGATAATTTTTGACTCACTTCATATAGTCCATTTTCTCATATTATTTGTTTAGCATACAGAGTGAATAAGTATGGTGAAAGAATACACCCCTGGTGCACACTTTTCATGATTTTAAACCATTCAGTATCTCTTTGTTCTCTTTGAACTATTTCTTGGTTTATGACCTCTTGTGCACAATTAAGTGTTCTAGAATACCCATTATTTGCAATGTTATGATTGCAAATCATGTTTGTTATTATCCACATAGTTGAAAGTCTTTGCCTGGTCAATAATGCACAAGTAAACATCTCTCTGTTTGGAAGATCCATCTGACGTAAGTAATCATATCTCTAGTTCCATGTCCTCGTCTGAATCTGACTTGAATTTCTGGCTGCTCCCTGTTGAGACACTGTTGCAACCATTTTCAAGTCATCTTCAGCAAAATTTTACTTGTGTGTGATATTAATGATATCATTTGATAATTTCCACATTCCATTGGGTCAATTCTATTTTAAATGGATAAAAATATGGACCTCTTCCAATTTGTTGTCAAGGTATCTCTCTTCCAAATTTCTTGGCATAGGTAAGTGAGCACCTCCAGTTACTGTATCAGTTTATTGACAGACTTCAATTTGTAATCCATCAATTCCTAAAATCTTGTTTTTTACCAATGCCATCAGTGCAGCTTGGACGACTTCATCTGTTCGTGATCATAAACTACCTCTGGAAATAGTTACAAATCGACCATTTCTTTTTGGTACAGTGATTCTTTTTATTCCTTCCATCTTCTTCCAATGCTTTCTGCATCATTCAATGTTTTTCCCAAAGAATCCTTCATTATTACTAGTTGAGGCTTGAATCTTTTTTTCAGT
>NW_006408728.1:5036753-5038128 GCF_000296735.1 Chrysochloris asiatica | reverse complement strand
CCAATACTCAGTCTCTTTGATCCTAGAATCCTAATTGTTGTTGCAGTGGTTAAGTGCTGTTGAGTTGGTTCTGACTCATAGAGACCCAGTATAAGGTTTCCAAGGAGTGGCTGGTGAGCTTGAACCACTGACCTTGTGATTCAAACTGAACTTGCAGTCTAGCACATTAACTTGCAGTCTGCACCAGGAATCCTAATACTTCCATTGAAATCAAGAGAACCCATTTCCACTACAGGATCTCTGGCCCACAGAAAATAGACTGATGAGATCTTATAAGATCTTCAAGCAAGGTGAGGACAGTTTTATTATAAGAGGAATTTGAGACTACTTCCACTGGCCGTAGCTTTTCACTGGTGCTGAAGCTCAGTGTAATCAAAGTCATTTGAATCCTCTTGTGTGTACCTATTCCAAATCTTGTGGTCCTAGTCTGTCTTGTTGTTGTTGGTAAGTGTTGTCGAGTCAGTTCCAACTCATAGTTACCCTTTATAGGGTTTCAGAGAATCATTTGGGGGATGAACCTGGTGGTTCACAGTCCAGTACTGATCTTACAGCACCATACCAGGAGTCTTTCTTTTTAAGTGCCTTTAGTTTCTTCTAAGAGATCTGACATTGTTAATTTAAGATCATTCTCAGAGTGTATTTTTGGGCTATCACAGACTTGCAAGACCAAGAAATTAAAAAAAAAAAAAAAATTCTTTAGGGCCATTATAGGAAGCTAGTGAATATTGCTCTGTGTGTTAAGATAATACTTTGGAGTTTTAGAGTTTATTCTCTTTCCTTAATCTGTCACATGCCATTGTTAACTACTATCTTAGCTTCACTGTTCTTGCATTTCTTCATCCCTGCAATAGAGTTATGTGACACTGGGTATTTTGAAGTCTTGCTTCATTGAGTTAATTCCAGGTGACAATTGGAAATGATTTTTTGCTCATTCGCTTGTGGTGCCATGGCCTACTAAAGTTTCATGAATGAATACTGACTGGAATTTTATTCTTTTCAAATCAACTAGATAATAGAGACTTCCTTTAGTGTCTCATTCATGTATACATTTATGACACAGATCTGTGCATCATTTAGATTCTGTAATAGATAAATACAAAGTCCTGGTGGTACAATGGCTAATCATGGAAGAAAAGACTCTGCTCTTGTACGTGCTTCAAGTACTCTTCACTTTCAGTAAGCAAGGTTGTGCCATCTGCATATCGCAGGTTGTTCATGAGTCTTCCTCCAATCCTGATGCTGTGTTCCTCTTCATAGGGTGCAGGTTCTCAGATTATTTGCTCAGTATATAGATTGATTAAGTATGGTGAAAGAATACAATCCTGATAAACACCTTTCCTAATTTTAAACCATGCAGTATCACCTTGTTCTGTTT
>NW_006408728.1:5026156-5027793 GCF_000296735.1 Chrysochloris asiatica | reverse complement strand
AGGAGCAGACAGCCTCATCATTCTCCCTTGGAACCTCTGGAAGGTTTGAATGTCTGGCTTTGCAGTTAGTAGCCTAACATCTAATACTCCATGCCTGGTACATTGTAAGGGCCTAACAACCTTTATTGGTTGCTGGTGTTGTTTTTATGTAACTTGGAAGCACACTTAAAAACAACATATATATTTAAATATATATATATGTATATATACATATATACTCAATCAATTTAAAACTCAAACTCATTATGAAACTGTCAACCCTATTTAATTGAGTCTTCTTCTTTTCCTTCGCAAATGTGAACTGGGTGCTGAAAGAAGTTATTATTATGGTGGTAGGTTAGCGCTTCTGTGATGTGCTGTCATCTACATTATCTCAGGTCTTTGATTAGTATGGCTAGTCTGATCTTGTCCCTTCAGTGTATTTACACACAATAGTCACACCAATCCACTGCCTTCTGATTCTAATTCACAGCAATCTTATAGGACAGAGTAGAACTGCCCCATAAGATTTCCAAGGTTGTAATCTTTATGGAAGGAGTCCTGGTGTGGCGCTGTGGGCTAATGTGTCAGACTGCAAAGTCATTTGAACTGCACGGTCGGCGGTTCAAGCTCACCAGCTGCTCCTTGGAAACCATATACAAGGTCGCTATGGGTCGGAATTGATTCGATGGGACTTAACAACAACAATCTTTATGGATACAGATTGCCATATCTTTCTCCATGGAATGGGTAGTGGGTTTCAGTTTCCAGTCAAACAGTTAACCACTGTATCACCATTACTACTTATCTGATATGTAGTAGATAGAAGGTAAAAGCTGTCACCTACTGAATTATGGGTACGCCTGCCTGGTTTTCAGCTTTAAATTGGCATCTTCGCCTGAGAACATTGGGTCTTGAACAGTCTTTAGACACTCACTGTGGGATTTCATCCTCACTCTGCATCTGGTTTCTAGATTCCTGGGATGTCCTGATGCCTCTTTATTTCTTCTCTACATACTGTGCTGAGAAGTTCTATCATCAGCCATTCCTATACTATTGTTTTGACCCCATGTTGGCAATGGCATCTAAATACTAGACTTCTCTAAGAAGTTTGTAGGCTATCCTTTTGAGAAATGAGGAATAAGTGCCTCTTTATTTGGAAATATAGAATATGTGAACATAGAAAGCCTACCTGGTGATTTCCCTTCCCATTTGCATTCTGACCTATGTTTTTTTTGCCCTAAAAGCCATCATGTTTGAGTTTAAATTCCTTCCTTTTTCTCTCATTTGCTTTTCTTTGCTTGTCTCCAGGCTCTCCCATGACTGAACATTCTTTTCTCCATTGGGAGAAATATCCTGAGTTCTTCTTGCTCGATCTTCCCTCCTGTATCTTTCAAAACCTGGTTCTTAGTATTTCAAGTGAAGCCTTTTGAGTTTGGAAAATCCCATTCCTTCTCAATAAAACCTGGTCCTCAAAAAATAAGCAATAGACCAAACAAATGTAATTTTCAAGCTAAAGCTGAGCAATAATTTGTTCATTTTTTTTTTTTTTTTTTTACGGCTTACGAGAAAGTTATACACATGAACCTCACCAGATGGAAGACATAGAAATCAAATTGACTACCTGAATCTGGCTTGAATCTCTAGCAGTTACCTGT
>NW_006408728.1:5020730-5026056 GCF_000296735.1 Chrysochloris asiatica | reverse complement strand
AAATGTGCTAAATAATCTGTTTTTTTTTTTTTTTTTTTTACTCTTAAACTAAAAGTGTTAAATGCTCTTGATATGTTTGGTGGGGAGCAGCAAGGCAAGTACACCAATTTAATCTTAAAATTTTTTTTATTCCTGTCACACTAATTATGTAGCAGATAAGGAAGGAGTGGTAGCTAAATTCTATACATGCATTTGCTCAAATGTAATCAATAAGTAATGCTTAATTTTATGCATAAATATTGGGATTGCTCAGCCATATTTTAGGACTCTGTACCATTCATTCATTCACTGAAGAAATATTTATTGATGGCTTACTATGAACTGACAATGTTCCATAATTCCCTTGTCAGAGTTAAGGCCAAATATGTACAATTGTTTTTTATAGTGAAAATTTCTACCAAGTACTCTCAGGTTCTTCAGTAACAAAATTGAAAAGAACCTAAGATGAAAAAGATTCATATCAGATCTGTCTGTTTACAAAGAATATGTTTTTAATGTAGTGATCCAATTCTGTGAGGTTGAATTGCTTCTCCTACCCTCAAGCCAATGAAGGTGGTGAATGCTCAAGTCAATGTTGGAGAACAGCACTGAAGACCTTTTTGCTTTACCAAACTCAACACAACTGGCAGGTATGTGAATCTGCTTTTGGTGTTTTTCTCCTTCTTTCCCAACTTGGCCATTAGCTCCGGCACTGACCATGCAACAGGAAGTAGACTTAACAACAGTGGTGTATTAAGTATTCTGAATCCAAGGTGAAATGCCACTCTGATTGGTGGGCTGGAAAGACATTTATAGGATCAGTGTCTGGCTGTTACTGGTGAGAAAAGGTACTGTGTACGTATTTTAAGAAGCCATGTCTTGAATAAGTCTTACTGACCCATTGTCCAGAGATGGATTTCTATTTTTATATAAATCATGCTATAGTTAGTCTTGGAGTCCTGGTATAGCACTATAGGATAAGCACTGGGCTTCTAACTATAAGGTTGGTGGTTCAAACCCAGCAGCTGCTCCCCAGAACCCCTATACAGGGTTACTGTGACTCATAACTGACTTAATGGCACTTTATAACAACAACAATAGTTATACTTTAAATAGTTATCAATGAGGAGATTATCTTCAAAGCAGATTTGTGGTGATCCCTTGGTTATACTGCATGGTCAGTTAATAAGATACAAAAATCATATTAAAATATATGTGTTATATAACTTAGTTTTATCAGTTGCCAGTAAAGATAAAAATATAACCAATTTTCAAGAGACCATATGATTTTTTTTTTTTTTTGCGAGAGAGATTTCAAGTGTTTTGCTGTATGTGAAATGACATTTTTGCATGTGCAAACAGCCTTTAGAAATATAGCAATAGATATTTCAAGATAACTGAAAATGCTTCCTGATGCAGGAAAATGTCATATGTGGTTGAATTGGCTTGCAAATTCAAAAACTTCTTTTAGAACTTTCGATCCTCTTGAACCATGTTTTCCCATTTTTTGAGCTTTGTCCTTGGGCAAATGATGACCTTTTGATCTCAAATGGTTGATTATTCTAAGGACTGTACACCGACCTAATGTTATTGCTCATGTTATAGGCCTATCTGTTGTTTGGATGAAAATTGAGTCATGTGGGTGACTTCAGTTCCTGGTCTGAAGAATGACTAAGGGCCATCGTCTCAGACATTCCATCAGTCTCCATCTGACCAATTACCTTGGCCTTGATTTTTATGTTTTTGAGTTTTGTTCCACATTTTTGCTTACTCTATTCAGAAACATCTAATGTGAGAACCCTTTCAGAGAAGTAGGTAGTGGTAGTTAGGCACCATCTAGTTCTTCTGGTCTCAGGGTTTCGGAGTCTGAGGTTGCATGGTCCATTAATCTTTTAGACTAATTATTTCTAGTGTCTTTGATTTTCTTCTCTCTTCTTTGCTCTGAATGGGAAGAGACCAGTAGTTGTATCTTAGATAGCAGCCCACTTCATAACCGACTATACCATACCATCAGGGTTTCTTCCATAAACATTATAGCCTGGAATACATGAAGCAGTTTGATAGGGCTTTGCTTTGAAGAATTTGAAATTTACTGAATGGAATTTTCCAGAAGAATGCTGGTCTTTCTTTCTTTTTGATTGCTGCTTGTTTGAAATTCCCATTGCATGACTTTCATCAAGTCCTTTAAAATTGACCTTGAGGAAAGTAAAGGTTGTGATGGTTGTCCTAATAAACAACTCATAAAATTTTATAATTGGATATGACTTCAGAAATTATTGTTCCTTAGGTAATCTTGTACATAGAATTACCAGGGCTTTGAGAGCCCATGAGACTTGCCTAAGAGAGAGACATTTAGCTAGCATTCCAACCCAGGACGCTTGTTATCAGTCTAATGTGATTTTTTACTCTAATGTGGTAAATATGGAGAACATTTGAAAAAAGTTCTAAAATTCTAAAAGAATTAGTCCATACACATCTTGGCTAACATGAAGTGTTGCCTGAATTGAAATACTTATAAGAAAGATGTTATATGGATTTAAAATGTTGTTATTGTTGTTGTTAAGTGCCGTCGAGTCAATTATGACCCATAGCGACCCTGTATAGGGTTTCCAAGGAAGCAGCTGGTGAGCTTGAACCACCGACGTTGCAGTTCAAGCGACTTTGCATTCTGACGCATTAGCCTACAGCGCCATACCAGGACTCCAAGTTGGATTTTAAATATCAGTGATTAAATATCTTTTATAGCTGAGTTTAAACTCAAGCAAAAATGCTAGAGAAACCTATACATCTTTGTCAAGTGAAAAATACATCAACTTAAAGAAGACACCTCTATCTACTTTATTACTGACATACAAATATCCATTTTTATAGCTCTCAAAGATTATAGAGATTTAATTTAATGCTCACCAACATCTATAAAAATGATAAGTAATATTTACTGAATTCTTGCTCATTAAGAACCTCTTTTGCTTTATATCTATTAACTTTGTCCTTTAAAAAAAATCCTATGAAGGTGTTGCTGTTATCCCAATTTTATAGATGTGGAAACTGAGGTGAAGAGACTTAAAATAACTTGCTCCAAGTCATACAGCTTTAAAGAAGTAGAGGACCTAGGCGCTCAGAGTGGTTGCCCTAGATGCACCATTTTAATGGTAGGCTGCTCCTGGAAGGATTACAATCTGGAAAACTCTATGGAGCAGTTCTAATCTGTCACATGAAGTTGCTGAGTTGGAATCAATTCAGTGACACACAACAACAACGACAGTTGTGCCTCTTAGGTGGGCAATGGTACAGATTGTTCTTTATCTTTCTCCCCTTGGGTTTTTGTTTTTGTTGTGTGTGTGTGTGTGCTGTTCTGCTTTTTACCCAGAACACTGAATCCTTTTACCCCTTCCAAGGGTATATGAAGCATTATGCAGCTTAACACTGGCCAGGTTTAAAGCATCACAGAGAACATTCCTCAGGATGTTAAGGAAAATCAGGATAATTTTTATATTAACTAAAAGGAAATGAAATCTGTAGTAATTATTTCTTGGCATTGCTTTACATGAACAAGCCAATTACAGCAAGTAAAGTTTTAGACAATACTTCTTGTTTTTTACTTCCACATCTTCTGTTACAAATAGGTCTATACCCTTTTATTCCATTCAACTGGCCAGACTTTATTTTGGAAAACTATTCAAGTTTATAATTTCTTATAATTCATTTTCTATATGCTAAAAAGAATGAACCAAAACATCAAATGAACAGAGCTTAGTGACCTATTGAATGACACAAGGATGAAAAGGAATGTTTTTAGGAGGATGGGACAAGAAGAAGACACACATTTGGAGGTATAGATAATGAGTTTTATATTTTATAAGGTAATTAGTGGAGCACATTTTGTTGTTGTTGTTGTTAGGTGCTGCTGAATCTGTTCCAACTCATAGCAACCTTATGCACATCTGAAAGAAACACTTTTCAGTCTTGCACCATTCACACATCATTGTTAAGCTTGAGCCCACTGCTGCCACTGTGTAACTCCATCTTGTGGGGATCTTCCTCTTTTTCTCTGTCCCTTCACTTCTCCAGGGACTGGTATTTCCTGATAATATGTCTGAAGTGTGAGAGATGACGTTTTGCCATCCTGACTTCTAAGGAGCATTCTGACTGTGCTTCTTCCAGCTAAGATTTATTTGGTCTTCTGGCAGTCCATCATACTTTTAATATTATTCTCCATCACAATATCTCAAACACATAAGTTCTTCTACCATCTTCCTTATTGATTGTCCAACTGTCACATGCATAGGAGGGTATTAGAAATGCCATGACTGGGTCAGGTGCACCTTAGTTCTCAGACTGACATCTTTGTTCTTCAACACTTTAAAGAAGTCTTGTGCAGCAGATCTGACTAATGTAATATGTCATTTGATTTCTTGACAGCTGCTTCCATGAGTGTTGATAGTGGATTCAAGCAAAATGAAGTCTTTCCTTCCTTTTTTTTTTTTTTCCATTTTATCACACTTCACTTTATTGTGTTTCAAAAATACTGTATTTTTTTACAAGTTGAAAATTGGTGGCAACCTTGCATTGAGCAAGTCCATAGGCTTCATTTCCTACAGTACGAGCTCATTTTGGGTGTCTGTGTCACGGTTTTGTAATTCTCACATGCATCTTTTTTCCCCCTACAATGCTATTTCACACTTAATTGCTGTTATTGTTGTTAAGTACCATCGAGTCAGTTCTGACTCATAGTGACTCAGCATAGGGTTCTCAAGGAGCAGCTGGTGGGTTTGAACTGCCAGCCTTGTGGTTAGCAGTCCAGCTACAGCATCACACCTGGACACCATTCACACTTAATACACTACAGCGTAGTGTATACATGATTTTTGTAAACACTCAGAAAACATAAACTTCATGTAACTTGCTTTATTGTGATATTTGTTTTGTTGTGGTGGTCTGGAACAGAACCCACAATATCTCTGAAGTATGCCTATCAAGGAGTTGTGATGTGGCACTGTGTGTTAATGTGCTGGACTGCAAAGTCGGTTTGATCTGCAAGGTCGGCAATGCAAGCTCACTAGTCGCTCCTTGGAAACCCCATACATGGTTGCCATGGGTCAGAACCGACTCAACGGCACTTAACAACAACAACAACAACACAATGCGTATATAGATTCTCTCAGTAGCTGGACTCTAGACTGTCTTTAGGTTTTTTTCTTTTTAAGTTTTTGTTGTGACTTGAGTGATAGTTTACATGGGAGAACACTGGTTTTACACCAACATTTCATTGCAATGATTACAATCTCCTCCGTGCATTATCATTCAACAATATTTGCTTCTATTCCTTCCGTTTTGTTTTTTGTTT
>NW_006408728.1:5017131-5018578 GCF_000296735.1 Chrysochloris asiatica | reverse complement strand
TCTTTTATATTGTTTTTAAAAAGTATTAGAAATGAATAAGTCATTGGTTTTACAAAATTCTATCAAGTGATCTCCAGCATCATTTCTATCACCAAGGTTATATTTTCCAGTGACTGATCCTTCCTTTTTGTTTCCAACCTTTGCATTCTAATCATCAGTAATTATCAATACATCTTGATTGCATGCTTGATCAGTTTCAGACTGAAGAAGTTGGTAGAATTGTTCAAGTTCATTATCACTGGCTTTAGTGGCTGGTGCATAAATTTGAATAATACTGGTATTAATTAGTGTTCCTTGTAGACATGTGGATATTATTCTATTACAGACAGCATTGTATTTCAAGATAGATTTTCAAATGATCTTTTTGATGATGAATGTGAATTCCTCTTCAATTTGTCATTCCTGGCTTAGTAAACTATGCAATTTTCAGATTCAAAATGGCCAATACCAGTTTATTTCAGCTTACTAATGCCTATGATATTGATATTTATGTGTTTCATTTCACTTTTGACAACTTCTAATTCTCCTGGATTCATATTTCATACATTCCATGCTCTGGGATGCTTATAGTGGTTTCTCCTCATTTTGAGTTGGGCTTCATCAGTGCATGAAGGTCCCAAAAGTTTAACTCCATTTGCATCATCACGGTCAACTTTCCTTTGAGGAGGCAGCTCTTTTCTAGTTGTATTTTGAGTGCCTTCCAACCTGAGGAGCTCATCTTCCAGCATTAGAGCTGACAATATTCTGGTGCTGTTTATAATGTTTCAGTATTCTTGTGACAACTGACAGTGCTCCACTGCTATTCATAAAGGGTTTCAGTGGTTGAACATAACATTCAGAAGTAGTCTGCATCTCCATCTTCCTGATTTGTGTTAGTCTGGAAGTCCAGCTGAAACCTGTCCACCATGGGTGACCCTGCTGGTATTTAAGACACTGATGGCATAGCTTCCTAGCATCACAGAAACATACAAGCCACCATAGTAGACAGAAGAGTGATAGCATGGGCACATACTCTGTCTTCAATATTATGTGCCTCATGAATATTTTAGAGGGGAAACTAGTGGTTTCTAGGTACAGTTCTCACTGTCTCTACAGACGTCCTGGTTTGGCACTGTAGGATAAGCACTGGATTCTAACTACAAGGTTTGTAGTTCAAACCCACCTGCCACTCCTCAGAAACACTATACAGGTTCTCTACAAGATGGGACTGACTTGACAACACTTAATAACATAAGAACATACAGGAGACCTGGGTGTGATTCCCAGTCAGTGTACCTACTGCACAGTTACTACCTATATGTCTGTAGAAGCTTTTGTTGTTATGATGCTAAGCAGATTTGAACAGCTTCCAGCTAAGACGGACAAAGAAAAGCCTGGTGAACTTCATTTGAATCTCAGTCCATATTGTTGTTATCCCCATAAATAGCAGGGCTGGCATAGGACTAGG
>NW_006408728.1:5011722-5016216 GCF_000296735.1 Chrysochloris asiatica | reverse complement strand
ATGGGTTGGAATTGACTCAATGGCACTTAATAACAACGTGGTAGCATAGAGGTTACGAATCAGGTTGCAAACCTCAGGGACAGAAGTTTGAAACTACCAAATGTTCTGTGGGAGAAAGATGAGGCTTTCTGCTCCTGTAAAGATTTATATCCTCGGAAACCCTGTGCAGGGTCTCTATGAGTCGGAACGGACTCCACAGCAACAACAATATAACAACACCAACAACAATTAACAACAACAACCATATTATTTTCTCTGACTATAAATCATATTTCATTGAGCAAATCTATTGTAAAAGGAATAGTCTTGGAGGAACTAATGTTAGTGGCATAACATAGCCTCAAGGAAGGATGTAGGACACTGTATTTGTAGACTATGTTATGCCAATTGACCTTGGTGTCCCCCAAGATTATGGGATTTTTAAAGCTCATGAGTGGCCATCTAAGGTGCAACTATTGGTCTCTCCTCATCCAAAGCAAAGAAAACTGAATAAAATCAAAGACATGGAAGCCATTAACCCAATGAACTAATGGACCTCATGAACATCAGCTTCCGCAATCCCAAGACCAGAAGAACTAGATGCTGTCCGACTACCAGTACCAACTGCTCTGAAAGGGACCATGTTAGAAGGCCTTGGATCAAGTGGGAGAAAAATGTGTAACAAAACTCAGAATCATAAAGAAAACCAGGCCTAGTGGTTGGTTAGCGACTGGTGGAGCCTTTGAGATTATGGACCTTATCACCCCTCTTGTCTGGTAAGGAACTCATCCTATAGCTCAATTTTCAGCCAAACTATAGACAAGTCGACAAGGTGAACAATAACACTAGAAGGTTATGTACACCTTAGGATAATCAACCATTTCAGATCAATAGGAAAGCATTTACCCAGAGACAAAGTCAGAATGGTTTGGAAAGAAGAAAGAATGAAAACAGCAAACATAGGGGAAGTGATATATATGATGCTAGATTGTAGGGATTGCAATCAATGACATGAAATAAAATATACATGAATTGTTGAATGGAAAACTGATTCTCTCTGTAAACATTTACCAAATTCACAACAAAAAGTTAAAAAGACAGAAAAAGACCTCTTTAAAGATGTCACTTTGAGGACTAAAGTGACCCTGACCAAAGCCAGGGTATGTTTAGTTTCCTCATATGCATGTAAACACTGAACAATAAATAAGAAATACTGAGGAAGAATCAATGCTTTTGAATTATGGTGTTGGGGAAGAGTATTGAATATACCATGGACTGTCAGAAAAACAAATAAATCTGTCTTGGAAGAAGTACAGCCAGAATGCTCCTTAGAAGCAAGAATGGTGTGTCTTATATACTTTGGACATATTATAAGTAGGGACCAGACCCTGGAGAAGGATGTCATGCTTGGTAAAGTAGAGGCCCAGTGAAAAAGAGGAAGACCCTCAATGAGCTGGACTGACACAGTGACAGCAACAATGGGCTCAAATGTAGCAATGATTCTAAGGATGGTACAGCCCCAGACAGTGTTTTGTTTTGTTGTACAAAGGGTTGGTATGATTGGGACTGATGGTATACACTTAATGACAATAATAATTAAAAAAATCTCCTTAAGAAAATTTTTATATCCAAAAGCACGTGAGCATGAGTTTGTTGTTTCTAAGAAACAACTTGAAACTAGAACTTTAACATTCTTTTGCACTTTCTTGCTTGGAAAGACCAGCCTTGGGCCAGAGAGTCCTGAGTTTCTTCATAGGTCCATCAGGGACTAGTAGTGTGACAGTGGGCTAAGTGCTTAGATACCCTGGTCCCCAATTCACTTATCTGTAAAATGGGTATAATGATATCTAATACTTGAGACAATGAAAATGAAATGACATTATTCTTTTGCATGTACTATGTTTTCTGGTAAACAGTAGACCTCCTGTACTTGCTTATGGGTTCTATTTATCTTTTTCCTGTTGGAAGAGAGGACCTGAACATAGTCATTCTGTGTCTGAGCGGGACTGACCAAATAACTTGCCAATGAGGTCTTCAGTAATGGGACAGATTTTCCTTTGATTTGGCCTCTTGCAAGTTTTCTTTGATCCCCATTGCAGCCTGTTCTGGTTAAGTCACCTTCTTTGAAGTTTTGCTCTTTTGTGCCATTTGTATATTTCTCTCAAAAGCTCTTTTCTGTTAATTCCCCCCATTTTCCTACTTTTTAAAGCAGGCTTGAAGATGGCTATTATCTTAAAAAGGGAAAAAGAATAAAAAGAGATTTATGGATGGGAGTCCAAATATCCCATTGAATTTCTCCAACACAATTTTATGTGTTTAGGTTCTGGGAAGCACATGTTTGTATCCCAGAACCTTTGCCTAGAAAGAAATGCCGTTCTTTAGAATGGAGATTTTAAACTTTCTTTGTACTGGGAAACACACTTGGATGACATTTGCATGCTTGACATCCTTCCTTGGAGGCAGAGGTATGATGGGCTATGGATTATGGATAATTCTTAGCATCTCTAGGTGTATCTTCACTTCTTTTGTTCCCACTCAAAAAAAAATGTTTGAGTGAGTTTGAGTGAGACTATTATCAACACCACTTTTAATCTACCTACTGTTTGGGAGCACTGTGGCTCTGTAGGATAAGCACTGGGCTGCTAACCACAAGGCCGGTGGTTTGAGTCCACCAGTTACTCTGTGGATAAAAGATGAGACTTTCTGCTCCCCCTACAGGATCTCCAGGAGTCGGAGCCAGTTCATAGTACTTAACACCAACAGCAGACTTTAGAAGAGTGATTCATACTCACTGCTTAGTACTTCTTTATTTGCAGGAGTTTACTTGCCTCATCCCTTAAAACTATTTGTCCTACTCTGGATCTCAACGCTGCTGTTGTTGTTAGTTGCCATGGAGTCAGCTCTGACTTATGGCAACCCCACATACAAAGGGATGAATGTGATCCAGTCCTGTGCTGTCTTCAAACTTGTGGCTCTGCTCTAGTGGATGTAATGTCCACAGGGTATTTTGTGTGCCTTCCAACCTAGGGAACTTATATCCTAGCACTAGACTTTCATTGGATATGTTTTAGAAGTAGATTGCCAGAACTTTGTACCTAGTTTGTCTGTCTTAGCCTGAAAGCTTCACTGGAATCTGTCTACCATGGAGACCCTGACAGTATTTGAAATACCAGCATCATGGCAACACATATGCCACCACAATGCAACATACTAATAGATGAGTGGTGTCTCAACACTGTAGGCCATTGCAAATTGCTGCTTTGGAAAGACTAGGTTAATAATCTAGAAAGTTGAGTGATTGGGTTTGGTGAATTCTATAATATAATGTTCTGTTTTCCTTATATTGTGCCACGAGGTCTCAGATTACACTGAATGATTAGGTAGCTTCTGGAAGAGCTTGCAAACTTCAACTGTTAGCCCATCCTGCCCTACATTGACTAGATATTTGAAGTCCACAATTTTGTGTTCAATCACCCTTTTCATGTGTTCTGTGAGAAGACATCTCTTTCAGCAGACATGTGCGTTAGAACCTGGACTGTGGAGCTTCTTCTGGCTTCTCTTTTGATCTTTATAATGGACTCGCTTTTTAGTTTACCTGGCAGTTGTTTCCCATGAATTCTCTTGACCTGCCTCTACTGTAGTGCTTCTGTAGAAAGTACTTCCAATCTAGACTGGAACTAAGGAGAGAGTTATAGTTCTGGACTCCCTTTGGCTGCTGTAATTTTAATTTCTAATTTTTATGTCAGGGTGATAACTAGGATTTTTTTTTTTCCCCCCCAAAGGCATTATCCAACAATCTCATGACAGTGTCATTTTTTCGCTGATGGGGTAATTTGTCCCTTCAGAAAGAGCTATTTCTTGAATAATTATTTTGGGTACTAAGTGACAGGCTCAAACTATTTTGGGAATCTGTGGCCTTGTCTCATGACATGCATTTACCTTGAGGATAATGCATGTGGCAGGTATCGCTAGTGACTAATTCCTCTTCCAGCAATTCTCTGCACTGTGCATGTCGTTAGCAGATAGCAGTATATGACAAGGATGGCTTAGAAGGTTTGCTGTCAATGTGATTATTATGTAAGAATGGCATAAAGCAATGCTCTTGTTCCTTACTAAGCATCTTTTCACTCAAACTAGAATGTTTGGAGACAGTCCAGGAAATTCACCAGATGTGAAGAAACATGTGATTGCCAAAAATTATGTTTGATAGTTTTATATAAGGCTTCCTGATTGAAGCTGCCTCCCTTAAACAAATATGTATTTCAATCAAGCTATCTTTATTTTTGCTTCTTGAAAAGCAGATTTAACAAACTACATATTAATTTGTAAGAAATAAAGAAACATAGATTCTTGAGGTTTATTTATTTATTTATTTTTAATTTAAGGTTTTTATTGTGGATTGAGTGAAAGTTTACAGGGCACACCATCAGTTTCACATTCAACAATTCATATAACTTGTTTCATTACATTGATTATAATCCCCTCCATATACCATCAGTTAAAAGTATTTCTCTT
>NW_006408728.1:5007903-5008656 GCF_000296735.1 Chrysochloris asiatica | reverse complement strand
AGATGAGGGAACTGAAAAAAAATTCAAGTCTCAACTTGCAATATTGAAGTACTCTATGTGGTACTACAGGTTAATGTGCTGGACTGCAAAGTCTATTTGAACCACAGTTTGGTGATTCAAGCTCACCAGCCATTCTTAGCAATCCCTATCAGGGTCACTATGAGTGAGAACCGACTCAATGGCATTTAACAACAACAACATGGGCAAAATATCAAATGACATGGAAAGCATCAAAAGAAGATGGAAGGAACTTGAAAGGACAATCAGACCAGGCTGGAGCTGCTAGAATAACAGAAAATTCTACTTGAAAGAAACACCAGCAGGAAAAATAAAAAACAATAATGGCAGTCCAGTTGACTACTACAAGAACAAGTGAGTTGTTCACTGGGGAGCCATCAGTGCAAGCAGTTGGGTCCTCTCAGGGCAAATCCCCTTCCAAGACTAAAACTCAAGGGGAATACACAAGCAAACATATGGTCTTGCTGGTGACCACGTTGGTCTACCGATAAGAGGAATTGGGGGGTGGGGGTGGGGGGAACAGCAATGAAGTTGTGAGCTAAGTCTGACCACATTCAACAGACTCCTATCTATCTGGATTGAGACCTGGTTGGCCAGCATTATGGTGAGACCTGGGAACTCCTGTACCCATGGACAGGAACATGGCCCCAGAGGACTAGAGCAGAGAGTGAAGCATCCAGCTGATATGAAGTGAGGGGAGATGCACAAGAACACCCATACTTGCAGATAGTACCC
>NW_006408728.1:4997818-5007803 GCF_000296735.1 Chrysochloris asiatica | reverse complement strand
TTTTTTTATGCCTCCAGGTAGATGTGATCAGGAAATGGGCTTCCCTTTTCACTCTTCTTCCTGAGAAGTTTCAAGATACCACTATTGAGGTTCAGATAGGTTACATGACATGCTATCAAATAATTTAAATGGTAGCAATACTGGAAGATTGATCTGTCCCAAAGGTTCACTGATTTCTTAGCAAGAGTTGATAGTTTGAATGGAGCAGCTGGGGAATTTAGACACAGAGAGGGAGAGGAGGGGCTGTGTGCTGATGATGGGGGGGGGCAGGGGGGCAGGCTTGCGGAGTGTACCCTTTGGTTGGTTGATGATGCATGGAGGGGATTGTAACCATGACAATGAAATGATATACGATAGGATGAATGTAAAACGAATGTTCTCCCATGTAAACTATCACATAATTCACAATAAAACATAAAAAAATACAAGCAAAGCAAAAATGCAAATAGTTGAATTAAAAACAGACATAAAGAATAAGTATAAAATAAAAAGAAAAATTGTTTAATTCCCCCCGCCCCAAAAAAAGTTGATAGTTTGAGAATCTATTTGTACATGAAATTTGGACAAAATCTTGGAATGTAATGCAGTCATATTAATTGATACTATTCATTTTTGTCTCTATACAATTTCATTGCTTTGCTAGCTATTAGTTACAAACTTTTTAGCTCCTTTATGGCTTTTAAAATATGAAAAAAGACCTGAAGCCAAAGAGCCTAAAGCAAAGTACATTGTTTTATTCCTCCCCACCCCTCAGCCTGATAATGACATTTTCCAGACATAGTTTTCCAGCTGTCAGAGTGTGATAAAAGGCTTGGGTTTATAAATTGACCTAAGCCTTACCTGAGTCTTGCCCTACAGAAATATATCTAACTAAAAGTTAATCTTCAAATACAATATTTTGATCCCCAAACCTGCAGGTATATATGAGGAAAGCTGCTAACCACAGAAATCAGTTTAGTACAATATTTCCATTGTACGATTTTCAATTCCCAGATGATAACTACTGATTATAATTTGTCTAGGGATAGCATCTTTCTAAGTTGCTAAGAATTTTAGTGGCAACAAGAAGAGAATCCTGAAGATAACATTTATTGACTCACAACTGCGTTCATCTAAAACACTAAATGGAATTTTGAATGGCAGGAAACATCAGAACAATGTTTCTCACATCCAGTAAATGAGAATTTGTATATGACGAACATAGTAATAACAAATGTTTTTATAGAATGTTTTAGTTTTAAAACACTCTCATTTAATCACTACAATAATTCTGTAAGGTAGCTGAGTGACTGAGTTAAGGTGGCAGGCACCCTCTTCCCCTGAAACACATAAGCATACACACATATAATGCACATGTAAATACACATACACATTTTCAGATTTCTCTTAGATGATAACTATCACAATGCTACAATCTCCTCAAACCTCTACCTTCCACTTTATTTATTTCTACAGTCATTGAAAAGGTGAAATGTTCCTCTTTAGCCAGAAATTATAAAGCACCCTCTGGAGCAGTAATTTTAACTGATTCTGTTCCTCTTCCTCTCCCATTTTCTCCAATAGCCATCCATGACTCCACCCTACCCCCTTCCTTCTTAGGTGGTGACTAACTTCTCTTGGGGAGTCCTGGTGTGGTGCTGCAGGATAATTCACAGGACTTCAAGGTTGATTTGAACTGCAAGGTCTGCAATTCAGACCCACCATCTGCTCCTTGGAAAGCCTTTACAGTGTAGCTATGAGTTGGAACTGACTCAAAGGCACTTAACAACAACAACCTCTCTTGGAGTCCTGGTGTGGCACTGTAGAATCAGCACTAGACTCATAACCACAAAGTTGGTTGTTCAAATACACCAGTCACTCCTTGGAAACTGTACACAGGGATGCTGTGAATCAGAACTGAGTTGATGGCAACAACCACTCTTGAATGAGAACAGCAGATCTATAGGCTGCAAAGCTGTTGGCATTCTCTCCTTGACAAATTGACCTCTGAATGTCCTGTATCTGGACCTCATATCCTCCAGTTTCTAAGGAAGAGGTGTGCCTTTTCTTTTCTAAAACCTATCCTTGATTATAATCCTATCCCTTTTCTGGTATTAGAACCTTGCTCCATCAATTATTTCCTCTAGCTGGCATTTTCAACCTATACCACTTTATTATTCAAAGCCCATGTTCACGTCTCTCCAGTTCTTAAAAATGCCTGCACTTTCTAACTACTATACCATTTTCCTCTCTCCCAGCAAGACCAAGCTCTGGCAAAGAAAAGTATCCATATGCTGTTTGTATTTTTTTCCTTTAGCTTTTTCTACAATTCAGGCTTTAATTCTAGAGTCTTTCCCTATTAAGCCTGCCAGGGACTTCTGATTGCCTCATGTGAGCAATATTACTTAATTTCTCATCAGTAATTGACACTGCCCACCACACCCTCCTTTTCAAGACTTTGCTCTCTTGGTTCCCGCTATACCCTTCTTTCCTGAAGTCTGTTTTCTCCACCATGTCACCTTTGGACTCTTCCCTTCCTCTGCTCACTCCTCAAGCAGCTTCTGTCCTCCTTTTCCCCTTCTCCTCCTTCCCTTTTTCTGATTAATCCTTACCTTTTAGCTACAAGTTTGAATTACTTTTTTTTACATCATGGTACAAATAACAGGTATTTTTCGTGTGCCAGATTCCTGTGATAGTAGTGCTCACGTCATTGGCCTTAATGTCTTATTTCTCTGTTATTCAATATGTACTAGAAGGCAAGTGAGTGAATGAGAATGGTTACTGTAGAGATAATACTGAGTCAGTTTTAATTTCTGAAAAAAAGTAAATAATCTGCAGACTTCAGTACTTTAACCTTTACTAGTGAAAGATTTAGAGTCCTGGTGTGGCATTATAGGATTAGCATTAGACTACTAATCACAAGACTGGAGGTTCAAAACTACCAGCCACTCCTTGGAAACCCTGTACATGGTTGCTGTGAATTGGAACTGACTCAATGGCACACACAACACAACAGTGATGGCTTACTGGGTAAACACCTCACAGTTGATTGGAACGCATTAGTGCACCGTGACAGTGTGGTTTAAAATGACTGATTTGTTAGGTCCTTGAATTATGGTTGAATTGATTTGGATGTAATGTTATCAGTATTATAGTTGGTTCCTAGAGAATCTTGAAGAAACAAACAAAAATATGTATCTCTATATATTGATCTTCAAAAGACCTATTGATTTGTCTACCTATTTATCTTACAAATAGGTACAAATCTTATTCTGTGAACATCCTAGATTTGAGGGTACCTAATCTCAAATTCCTAGAATGAACAATTGGGGAAAAAAATCACTTACTTGGGTCATGATGGTTTTAGACATTCAAGAACTCTGTATTACAAAGAACAGCTTGTAGGGGACATAAATTATTTTTATTCAAGGATTAAAGAGACCCTTCAAGCATAAGATCTTTGAGAAAGGACATTTCTAGGAACTGGAGAGAATACATGGAATGGAACGCCATGTATTAAATTTAGTTGCTTTCTTAAATTACAGTATCTTGAAAGTTGAACAGAAAAGGATTTAAAATTTATGTGAATCAGGATAGCTTGTACATCTACAAGACATCTCACAGTGGCTTCTAGCATAGTTTTGAATTTCATGACCTCAGTGTGTATAAAATCAGAATGAACAGATAATAGAATATTACATTAGAGACTTCTGTGAAGGCAGGAATCATATTTTATGCATCTCTTCTTCGAGAGGTTTATGCACAATTGTTACTTAATAAATATGTATTTTTATAGTTCTTATATCTTCAATAAATAAAACATTTATAGGAAATACAGAGAAGTATTTTTTTTTAAAAGGGGAAAGCACATTTACAACCCTATTAATCAGATGTAGTTGCTACCAATGTTTTAGTATAAACAAGATGTTGGCAAACTTTTTCTATAAAATAGTAAAACAGTAGATATTTGAGATTTTGCTGGCTAGGGAACCTCTGTCACAACTGGTTAACTCTGTTATTGTGTGAAAACAGCCATGGATAGTATAAGGCATTACAAGACAATAGGTAAATGATATGTGTGGCTGGCTTCCAATACAATTGTATTTTCAAAAATAGGATTTGTCCAGTGGGTTGTAGTTTGCTAACTCCTGGCCTGAATCGTAGGTGCTTAGTAGTACAGTGGGTTAAGCACTGGGCTGCTAAATTCCAGGTCTGTGGGGAAATGATGAGGTTGTCTATGCTCATAAAAAGATTCCTAGTCTGGAAACCCTATAGAGCAGTTCTTCTCTGTTCTGTAGTGTTACCTCAAGTTGGAACCAGCTCAGTGGCAGTCGTTTTAGTTTTTGGATTTGGTTGGTATAAATGATCCTTTAAACCCCTTTGAGGGCTTAAACATTTTAAATCCTTGTGTGTGTGTGTTTTTTTTTTTTTTTTTTTTTTTTAAAGAGCACAGTATTGTTTTGTATCATAAGAGGAAATGGAAGACTTTGGAAAATGCTAAAGACATTACTAGATATCCTTTCAGTATAATGTGGGAGCTTCCTGGGGTGCTCTGATTTTATAGAACATGGACTCATAATTGTCCTTGAAGGCCAAAATGTGCTCAATCTTGAGGGGAATAAAAAATATCTAAGCTATTATTAAGGTTTATGGCCCTACAAAGTTCAAATCCAACCCATGAGATCTTACTTTTACTATTTAATTTGGGGCAGGGAGGAATTAGATAAAATGTTTAAAGTGTTTCTTTAAGGGCTATCATTTAAAAAAATAGAAAATAACGCTATAGAGTTATGTACCTTTGTCTTTGCTGTTTTCAAGTCTTAAATTTGTGAATAACTGACAGCAATGCTAAGAATTCTTGCATGTAGACTTGCAGATACCTTTTGTCTGGTGGAGAGTCAACCTTCTCCTACTACACACTTCCCCCCACATATGCACTACCCCAGGTAAAAACCAGTTTGTGTCCATTAAAAAAAAATATTTTAACAAGTTGTAACATCTCTCACTTAGTAACTAATAATGAGTTAAATAAAATCTTTGACATGTATTTATTTAGTATCTATATTGTTGTTATTGGTGCTGTTGAATCGGTTCTGATTCATAACAATCTTGTATATGAATGGCTGGTAAGTTTGTACCATTGACCTTGCAGTTAGCAGTCCAGTGCTTATCCTACAGCACCACACCAGGACTTCTATATCTATATAAGAATCATGATTTCACTGTATTATTTTTTAATAATTTAGCAGTTTCCATTGGTTTATTACAGTTCTGTTTGGCTTAACAGAATACTAAGTATCTTTCTAAGTCATTTACATATTTTAAAGATTGCAAATATTCCATTAAATCAACATGTCGTATTTTAAATATATAACTTTTGTTGCTGCAAAACAATAAATAAATTTTTATGAACAAGCACAGATTCCTCTATTAAAAACACACAAAATAAGGAAAGTCATAAAAATGTGTTAAAAGCCTATTACTTAATCTTTTTGGCCTGGAACTTGTTTGCCTTTGGTTCCCCTTTGACTTCTTTGAGGACATGGGCCAGCAGACATAAAGGCCAGTGCTATTTTCATGGCTCCATGTGTTGACAGAATGTTGCTTGTGTTGCTACTGTGAATCTAAAGATCATTTTGGGAAAAGCACTGTGCCCTGGCTTCATCAGAGGTACGAATGAGGTCTAGGACATTGAATACACGTTGACACTTAACTTGCCTCTAAGTACCTTGTCAAGAATCTAGTTTGGTTTGCAATTTATTTCAGGAACATGGAATAGCCACTGTTTGTCTGAGCCTTCCATTTATCAGTGCTAAAGTTCTTGTCCTCCTCTCCCCTCCTAAGTGCACAACCCCTAACTTCCAGTCTCTAATATGTTGTTGTTGTTTTTAAGTGTCATTGAGTCGGCTCCAACTCATAGCGATCCTGTATAAGGTTTCCAAAGAGCAGATGGTGAGTTTGAACCACTGACCTTCTTTATTCCTTGAAAAGGTTAAATTTTAAACCCAAACTTCAAAAAATGGATGTGAGATTTAATTTAATTCTTTTGTTAAAGCTCTCTTCTGTTCCTTCCTCCCACTCTCTCCTTCAACATCCCTAGCTCTTTGTATTTGTTAATTGCAAAGTAGGTGACTTTGGAAGTTAAGAGCATATTCCAGAATAATTTTAAAACTTCCTTTTTGGAAACCAAATAAATAATGTTTTATATATCAAAGAGAAAGCAAATGGTTAAGTTAAAATGAACTTTTCAAAATCAGTTCTATGTAAGGAGGTTTGTTGTGGATTGAATTATGTCCTCCCAAAATATGTCTTTTAAATCCTAATCTCTATGTTAGGGTTTGGGAATGGGTTATCTTTGTAATGTTAATGAGATAGGTGTGTCTTGAGTCAATTTGCTTTGAGATATATGAGTAAAAGAGATTAAACAAGCAGCAAGAAGAGATGGAGTAAAATGGATGCCAAGATACACGGAGATCTCCATGGAACCAGAAGGCAGAAACTGAAGAGACAAGGGCCTTTCCCCAGAGCTGACAGAGAAATGAACACTTCTGCTAGAGCCAGTACCATGAATTCAAACTTCAAGCTTTCTAAAGTATAAGAAAACAGTTCTGTGTTTCTTATATTTCTATTATAACAACACAAGATAACTAAGACAAGGCAAAAACAATATTACCCCATATCCTATAAAACAACTTCACTGTGAAAAATCTGTAATGTTGGAATAGACAATCTATTTAATATTTTTTCTCATTCACAAGAAAATGCAAAATGTGACACTTTTAAGATTCAACAGCACTTTATTAAATAGTTTCATTTCTTTTACTCCCAAAAGTTTTTCAATAAATAATTTAATTTATTTTGCTGCTGTTGTTGAGAATATATACAACAGAACAGACACCAAACCAACAGTTTCTGTATATACCATTTGGTGACGCTGATTACATTCTTCGAGTTGTACACCTACTCTGACCCTGCTTTTCTGAGTTGTTCCTCGTCCATTTACATAATTTTACTTTCTCCAAGGTCACCCTCTAATCTTTTTAGTTGTTATTATCAAATTGATTCTCTATAGATCTTAAAAGAGCAAACATTCAAGGGAGACATTTTTTACTAGTTAAAAATAAATTATTGGTTGGTTTTAGGACGATGTCAAGGGATATTTTTGATTTTAGGTTAAAAAATTATCTTACAGCAGTCGTTTCAAGGACTCACCATACCTTCATGGTTCCAGCTCTGGGGTCCATGAGAATTTGAACCTGATGTGGCACTGCAGGATAATGCATTAGACTGTAAGGCCCATTTGAACTGCAAAGTTGGCGGTTCAATCCCACCAGTTGCTCCTCGGAAACTTTATACAGGGTTGCTATGGGTAAGAACAAACTCGATAGCATTTAACAACAACACAAACATTTCTGATTTTTTTATCAGGATTCTTCTATGGAATCTTTGATAAAAATGTTCAGTCATGATAACTGGGTACCATCCAGGTCTTCGGATCTCTGGCAAAGGAGACAGTTGTGTATGAAAGCAATTAACCACACATTTCATATCCTCCTCCTCCCTCTGTTATTCCAGGTAAAAAGAGGTCTTGTGCCTTGGATAGCCACACGCAAACTTTTAAGATCACAGTTACTATGTACTCATCAGACTAGGCGGTAGAACAGAAGCACTAAATTTATGTTACTAGGCCAACTAATTGGCTATTCCATGAAACTAAGACCCTAAATGTCCAAACCAAGGAACCAATTCCCCTGAGGGTTTTAGCTGTACATAAGCAGGCTCAGCTGTGACTCTTTATTTTTCTGTCATTGTTTTCTGTCATTGTTATCTATCCTATGATGTTTGCTAATTCAACTTTTTGCAGGTGTACATTTTATTGTCAGGTGTACAATTTATATGTCACTTTGAGGACTAAGGTATACCTGTCCCAATCATAGTATTTTCATATACAGGTGAAATGACAGTGAATAAGGAAGAGAGGAGAATAAATGATGCATTTGAACTGTGGTGTTGGGGAAGAACATTGAAAGTACCATGGACTACAAAAGAACAAGTAAATCTGTTTTGAGGGAAGTATGTCAGAATGCTCCTTGGAAAAGAGAATGGTAAAACTTATACTTTGGGCATGTTATCAGCAGGAACCAGGCCCTGGAAAAAGATATCATGCTTGGTAAAGTAGAGGGTCAGCGAGAAGGAGGAAGATCCCCAATGAGACAGATTGACACTATAACTGCAAGAATAGGATCAAACATAACAATAATTGTGAGGATGTCCCCGGATCAGGAAATGCTTTGCTCTATTACTCATAGAGTCACTATGAACCAGAATCAACTAAATGGCACCTAACAACAAGAATATAGTCGTTTTATTTTTTTAACAGAGCAGGCACACTGTTTTCCACAATGACTATACTATTTTGTATTCCCATTGTCATTGGGTAAAGATTCCAATTTCCTCACATCCTTGCCAACATTTATTATTTTCTGTTTTTGTTTTAAAATGTTACCCATCTTAGTGCTTTGTTGTCCTGTGGTGGTTTGCGTGTTGATCTTATGCTGGAAGCTCTTCTACCAGTATTTTAAATAACATCTGGGTCAGCCATGGTAGGCAGGTTTTAGTTGAGCTTTCAGACTAAGACAACTAAAAAATGAGAGGCAGACAACTTCCAGATGGTTAGCTGCTGGAAAGCTTTTAATAGCAGCAGAACATTGTCAGATATAATAGTAGAAGATAAGCCCATCAGGTTGAAAGGTACTCAAAATGTGACTGGGGAAGAGCTTCCTCCTCAAAGCAGAGTTGACCAAAATAACTTGAATGGAGTAAAACTTTGGAGACCTTCATTTGCTGATGGGAAACAACTCAAAATGAGGAGAAATAATTTCAAACATCCATTCATAATCAGAACATAGAATATATGAAGCATGAATCTAGGAAAATTGTAAGTTGTCAAAAATGAAGTAGATTGATACACTAGGCATTAGTGAACTGAAATGATTTGGTATTGGCCATTTTAAATCAGACAATTATATGGTTTACTATGCTATGAACAACAAATTGAAGAGGAATGGCATAGCATTCATAGTCAAAAGGAACATTTAAAAACTATCCTGAAGTACCGTGCTGTCTGTGATAGGATAATATCCATACACCTATAAGGAGCTCTGGTAGCGTAGTGGTTACGAATCGGGATGAGAGCCACAAGGTCAGCAGTTCGAAACTACCAGCTGTTCTGCAGTAGAAAGATGAGGCTTTCTGCTCCTGTAAAGATTTACAGCCTTGGAAACCCTATGCAGGGTCTCCATGAGTTGGAACTGACTCCACAGCACAAAACAACAATAACAAGGAAGCCCAATTAATACCACTATTATTATTAAAATTTACATACCTACCACTAAAATCAAGGAGCTCTGGTAGCGTAGTGGTTACGAATCGGGCTGCGAACCTTAAGGTCAGAGGTTCGAAACTACCAGCTGCTCCGCGGGAGAAAGATGAGGCTTTCTACTCCCGTAAAGATTTACACCCTCGGAAACCCTATACACGGTCGCTATGGGTCGGAACCGACTCGAAGGCACATAACAACAACAACAACATGGGTTGGAACCGACTCGACAGCACTTAACAACAACAACAACAACCACTAAAGTCAGTAATGATGAAAGTGCAGAATTCTACCAATTTCTTCAATTTGAAATTGACCAACATGCAATCAAGATACATTGATAATTACTGATGATTGGAATGCATAGGTTGGAAACAAAGAGGAAGGACTAGTAGTTAGAAAATAGAGCCTTGGTGATAAAAATGACGCTGGAGATCACATGATAGAATTTTATAAACCAATGACTTACTCATTGCAAATCCTTTTTAAGAGCAATATCAAAGATTACCTCACCAAATGAAATACACCAGAATCAAACTATAGAAAGAGAGGAGTTCTGGTGTGGTGCTGTGAGTTAATGCACTGGACTGCAAAGTAGATTTGAACTGCAAGGTCAGCAGTTCAAGC
>NW_006408728.1:4982347-4992553 GCF_000296735.1 Chrysochloris asiatica | reverse complement strand
AATAAAAACTTAGAAGAAGGAGGAGGATAAGATAGGAATAAACAGAGTCACTGTACTAAAAATAAATGGTTGATATTTAACCATTTGAGGTAGCATATGGTCAAGAGCCAATGGTACTGAAAGAAGATGTCCAAGGTGTGCTAAAGGCATTGGCAAAGAATAAGGCTCTGTGAACTGATGGAATACGAATTGAAATCTTTTAGCAAACTCATGCGGCACTTTGTTGTTGTTAAGTTGATTCCAACCCATAGAGACCCTTTGTAGGGTTTCCAGGGAGCAGCTGGTGAGCTTGAACCACCAAATTTACAGTTCAAACGACTTTGCAGTTTGACACATTAGCCCACAGTGCCACACCAGGACTCCCATGCGGCACTAGAGGCACTCAGTTATCTATGCCAGGAAATGTGGAAGACAGCTAACTACCTGGCCAACTGACTGGACAAGTCAGTTCTTCCATAGGATCTCCATATTTATGCCCATTCCAAAGATAAGTGACCCAACAAATTGTGGAAATCATTGGATAATATCATTAATATCACATGTAAGTAAAATTTTGCTAAAGATAATTCATAAATGGCAGCAATCATTCATTAACAGAAAACTGCCAGAGTTTCAACTCAGATTCAGACAAGGATGTCAGATGGATCTTGATGTCAAATGGATCTTGGCTAAAAACAGAGAATACCAGAAAAATGTGCACCTGTGCTTTATTGACTCTGAAAAGACTTTCGATTGTATGGATCCTGACAAGCTATGGACAGCATTGCAGAGGATGAGCATTCTGGAACACTTAAATTGTGTTCATGAGGAAGTTGCACAGAGTCCAAGAGGCCATTGTTTGGACAGGACAGGGGAACACTGAATGGTTTAAAATTAGGAAAGTTGTATTGTTGCTAAGTGCTGTCGAGTTGATTCCAATCCATAGTGACCCTGTATGGGATTTCCAAGGAGCAGCTGGTAAGCTTGAACCACCGACCTTGCAGTTCAAACAACTTTGCAGTCTGATGCATTAGCCCACAGTGCCACACCAGGACTCCAGGAAAGGTGTGTATCAGGGCTGTATTCTTTCACCATACTTATTCAATCCTTATGCTGAGCAAATAATTTGAGAAGCTCAATTGTATGAAGAAGAATGTGACATCAGGATTGTAGAAAGACTCATTAACAATCCGAGTGATGCAGATGATACAACCTTGCTTAAAGCCAAGAGGACTTAAAATACTTACTGATAAAGATCAAAGACCACAGCTTTTGTTATAGGTTTCACTTCAATGTAATGAATACAAAAATCCTCACCACTGGACCCAAAAATATCATCAAGATAAATGGAGAAAAGATTGAAGTTGACAAAGATTTCATTTTGCTCAATCATCATTACTCATGTACGCAGTAGTCAAGAAAACAAACAATGTATTGCATTAGGCACATTTTCTGTACAAGACCTCTTTAAAGCATTCAAGAACAAAGATGTCCATTTGAGGATTAATGTGAGCCTGACCCAAGCTATGGTATTTTCAATAACCTATATTGATGATCTTTATATTTCTATGTTTTGCATTTCGATTAAATTTTTTTGGTTTTTTATTTTTGTATATTGTATGAGATATAAGTCTTGTTTCATTCTTCTACAAATGGATTTCCAGTTTTTCCAGTACCATTTGTTGACAAGATTATCTTTTCCCATTTAGTGTGTTTTGGTCCTTTGTCAAAGATCAACTGAGCATAGGTGGATGGATTTAATTCTGAGCTCTTCATTTTGTTCCATTGACCTATAACTTTTTATGTACTGGTACCAGGCTGTTTTGACTACTGTGACTGTGAAGGTTTGGAGATCAGGAAGCCAGAGTTCTTTTAGTTTGTTCTATTTAATCATGATTTGTTTATCCAGTGTCTCTTTCTTTTCCATGTGTGGCTGGGAGATCATTCACCAATCTGTCTCCTTCCTTTACCGTCTCTGCTCAGCTTCTCTTTCCAGTAAGTGTTTAATCCACTTCTCCAATTTTTCCTCTGAAGTTCAGAGTTCCAGGATTATCATCTATGTGTATTCCATTAGGACTCTCCTTTCTTTGTTGTGGAGTCTTGGTGTGGCACTGTAGGATAAGCATTGGGCTGCTAACCATAAGGCCAGTGGTTCAAACCCAGTAGGTACTCCTTGGAAGCCCTATACAGGGTTGCTATAAGTCAGAACCAACTCGATAGCATTCAACAATAATCATTGTTGTAGATCTGAGTAGTGTATTTACCTAGTCCACCATCTTGGTTCCATTTCCTAATTTTAAACCACACAGTATCTATCACCTTATTCTGTTCAACAATTGCCTCTTGGTCTGTGTCCCACATGTGTACTGTGAAGTGTTTTTGGATTCCCATTCTTCAAAATGTTATTTATAGCTTGTTGTGATCCATAGAGTCAAATGCCTTTGAATAGTCAATAAATCACAAGTAAACTTGATTTTTTTCCCCCCAGTTCTTTCAGTTTGAGAAATGCTAAGTGTACTCTTCCTTTTGATTTTCTAACTCCAGGTCTTGGTACATTTCATTATGATTTTCTGTCTTGAGCTCTTCTTTGAAGTTTTCTGTTCAGCTCTTTTAAGTCATCATTTCTTCCTTTTGTTTTAGCTCTCTACATTCAAGAGCAAGATTCAGAGTCTCTTCTGACTCTCATTTTAGTCTTTTCTTTATTTCCTGTCTTCTTTTTAATGACCTTTTGCATTCTTCATGTATGATTTCTTCTTCTTTTTTACTTTCTATTGTGAATTGAAAGAAGGTTTACAGATAAGGTCATCAGTTTTACATTCAACAAATACATTTTGTTTTGTCTCAATGATTGTTGCAATTCTCTCCATGGATCAACAGTTACTCTGCTTCCTCCCTCTGGCTCTTATTTCCATTCTACTTACCTTCCTATCTCTTCTCACCTTTGTCCTTACTTACATGTTGCCCCTTTGATTTTGAATGATTGACCATTCCATCATTCATAGTGAGCACACCTTACTAGTCTTGTTGTTCCCCCTATATACCTAGCTACTTATTAGCTGAAAGTTGGGCCATGAGGGTGAGTTACTTTCTATTCCTGAAGGTGTTCTAGGGTCATAGACTCAGGTTCTTCCAGTCCTATTCCATGTATGATATTCTTGATGTTATCCCATAATTCCTCTGGTCTTTGGTCATTAGTGTCTAAAGCATCAAATCTGTTCTTGAAATGGTCTCTAAATTCAAGTGGGATACACTCAAGGTCATACTTTGGCTCTCATGGACTTGTTTTAATTTATTCAGCTTCAGTCTGAATTTGCATATGAGCAATGTATGGTCTATTCTACAGTTGGCCTCTAACTTTGTTTTGTGTGATGATACTGAGTTTCATCATCATCTCTTCCCACAGATGTAACTAATCTGATTTATGTGTATTCCATTTGGAGTGTTCCACAGGTACTGTTGCTATTTACATTGTTGAAAAAAAAATATTTGCAAAGAAAAGTTAATGGTCTTGCAAAATTCTGTTGTTTGATCTCCAGTATAATTTTATCACCAAGGCAATATTTTCCAATTATTGATCCCTTCTCTTTGATTACAACTCGCATTTCAATTACTTTCACATTTCAATTATCTTGATTATATGTTTGATAAATTTCAGATTGAAGAAGTTGTTAGAATTCTTCAATTCCATCATCACAGGCTTTAGTTGTATTACTGGTCTATCTTGTTTGCTGTTGTTAAATGCTGTTGAGTTGGTTCCAACTCATAGCAACGCAGCATAGGATTTCTAAGGAGTGACTGGTGAGTTTGAATCACCAACCTTGTAGTTCAAACTGACCATGTAGTCCTATGCATATCCTTCAGCACCATAACAGGATTTCTTATAGATGTATAGACACCCTAGTACAGACAGCATTGTATTTCTGTAAATATATCATTGAAATTTTCTTTTTGACAGTGAATGAGAGGCCATTTCTCATCGAGTGATTATTTCCAGCAGAGTAAACCATATGCTTGTCCAATCAATATCTGTCTGTTTCAGCTCACTAATGCCTAGGAGATCTTTCTTTATACATTTCATTTAATTTTTGATGACTTCCAATTTTCCTAAAATTTTAATAGTGGAAACATGGAATGTGCTTATTTGCAGTTGTTTTTCTCATTTTGAGTTGTTGCCCATCAGGAAACAAAGGTCCTGAAAGCTTTGCTATGTTACCACACCATTAATGTCAACTCTAATTTGAGAAGGTAGCACTTCCTTAGTTGTATTTTGAGTGCCTTCCAATCTGAGGGGCTTATCTTCTGGCACTGTATCATGCAATGTTTCACTGCTATTCATAAGGTTTACTTGGGTTAATCCCTCAGAAGTGGACTATTTCTTTTTCCAGTATGTTCTTAGTCTGAAAGCTCCACTGAAACCTGTGGATGAAACCATGGATGACCCTGCTGGTATTTGAAAAACCAGTGAAATAGTTTCAAGCATCACAGCAACATGCAAATCACCACAGTAGGACAAATTGATGGACATGTGGGGGCTGATCTGATATGTTATTGTTAAGTGCTGTCTAGTTCCTTCAGATATGCTGTCTCTCACTACTCCCTCAGGTTTAATAATTCACTAGAAGGACTCACTGAATTCAATAAAGCACTTCTTATGATTAAAGTTTTATTGTAGCAAAAGGATACAAATGAAGAAACATACCAAGGTCTGGGAGGGACACAAAACCCTCATCGTCTCACTACCTTTCCCCATGCAAGAATGTCTCTTACCAACCATGAAGCTTCCAGGTCCAGAGCCTTTATTGGGATCGCTATGAGTCAGTATTGACTCAATGGCACCTAAAAACAACAACAAAAGCAGGTTTCTAATAGTCCCCTCTTCAATATTGGACTGAATTGAATAGTAGTAGGTTTTCCTGACCTGGTCATCCCCCATCCAAGAGACACCAGATTAGCGTAAATACTCAGGCATGGTTTGGAGATCTCTTTAGCACACTTTAATCACAGGGAATTCCAAGGTTTTAGAGGTTATCTCAGGAATGAAGGACAAAGACCAAATCCTTTGTGTGAAGTTAAATTCTTTACCTCACATATCCTACCCATGTCTTTCTCAATTCTCTTCTGTTCCAATTATGTGTAGCCTTGAATCAGAAGTTCCCCTAACTTCTAAGAAGCCTTTTCTTCCAAGAACTGTAGCTTCCAAGAACTGAGATAACAGAGTTTCTGTCCTAACAGCCCAGAGAAGCTGTGTAGAGTTCAAGTGCTTTTAATGCTTATGATTGGTAAATCATAGGTCATCTTAAAGCTATCAGAGACTGATTCTCTGAACTTTATAGGTGACTTTTAATCTTGGGAATACATAAACACATAAATACGCACTGTCCCATTCATCAAATACAGACATTTGCAATATTATATATGCATGCATATGTCTATGTCTGTATAAATATTTGGACTCCTGGTGTGGTCCTGTAGGATCAGCACTGGACTGCATACCACAAGGTCAGCTGCTCAAGGCTACCAGTTGCTCCTCAGAAACCTTATACAGGGTTGCTATGAGTCGGAGTTGATTCGATGGCACTTAAGAACAACTACAAGTAAATATTTATACACATATACATACATTGTCATTAAGTGCTTTCGAGTCAGTTTCAACTCATAGTGACCCTCTATAGGGTTTCCAAGGAGCAGCTGCTGGGTTTGAACCACCCACTTTGTGGTTTGTCATTCAATGCTTATCCTACGGGGCCATACATATAATTTCTCATAAAATAGAAATGTATCTGAATTAAAGTCATTTTAACAATTGGTGTAGGTTATACATGTCCCTCAGCTTATCTTGAGATTTCTACAATATCTACAAAGTAGGATGGAGCCCTGGTATGGCACTATAGGATAAGCACTGGACCTCAAGGTCAGTTTGGACCACACAGTAGGCTGTTCAAACCCATCAGCCGTTCCTTGGAAACGCTATATATAGCATTACTGTGAGTCAGAGCAATAACAGTGAACTCGAATATATACCACGTCTCCTGGAAGGTTTTCAGGGCCTCTGCCGTTAGGGTGTCAGCTAATCCTTGTTTGAATTGTCAGTATGAGCCCAAAGAAAGGACTCTAGCAATTCAGGCCACCAAACTGTTCTGGTGCTGTAGGTTAAGCACTGGACCCCAAGGTCGGTTTGAACCTTAATGCTAGCAGTTCAAACTCACCAGCAGGCTGGAAACCTTTTACAGGGTGGATATGAGTTGGAACCAACTTGACAGCACTTAAAAAACAAACAACAACATATAACTTAAGGAGCCCTGGGGTTGCAATGGTTAAGTACTCAGCAGCTAACTGAAAAGTTGGCCGTTTGAACCCACCAGAGATCCACAGGAGAAAAGATGTGGCAATCTGCCCCATAACTATTAATCGTAAGAATTCCCATAGGGCAGTTCTACTGTGTCGTATAGTGTTGCTGTATGTCGGAATTGGTTTGACAGCACACAACAACACATATAACATACTTGGGTTTTTGCTCTAAGTCTCCTCTGCCTTAGGCATTTATTAAGCTTCTGGGTCACTGGATGAGTCTTGAATTCAAAACTTTCTGCCATAGTTACCTCTAAAGCGTCACTTGCTATATTCTATTGGTGCCAAATTATCTGAAGTAAGATGCTGTTAAGTCATAAGCTATAGAATCATGTAGGCTTGTTTTGACTTCTTACTCTGCAGAATGCTTTACATCACTGTACTTCAGTATCTTTTTCTGTAAGGTGGGCATAATATTATTGACCTAATAAGATTATTTGAGAAGAAAAATAACTTAATGGGAGCCCTGGTAGCATGGTAGGAAACTAGTTTGGACTGTTAACTGCAATGTCAGCAGTTCGAATCTATCAACTGCTCCACAGGAGAAAGATAAGGCTTTCCGCTCATGCTTCATAACTGACTCAACAGCACAGAACCACCACCACCAAGTGATTCGACTGCACGGAACCACCACTACCACCACCAAATGAAATAAAACTTGAGAAATGCCTATGAAATAACAGTAGTATAAGAAATGCTACGATAATCATTTGGTAGGGTTTCCCAGTGAGAAGGAATTTTGGAATGTGGTACTACAGGATAATGCACTGGACTATAATAAAGTTGCTTTAAACAGCAAGGTTGGCAGTTCAAAAGTATCAGTTGCTCCTCAGAAACCCTATACAGGGTCACTGTGGGTGGGAACTGACTCCATGGCATTTAACAACAACATAGCAAGTGTAACTATTATTTGAAAGTGTGTTTCTGGTGTCAGACTGGCTTGCAGCCAATCTTCTTTATTCTAGGAAGAACCACTTATTTGGCTCTTTTCAGAAATATAAATGTGCAATAATAAGCCTGTCTTATTTTGAGGAAAGGTATGACAGGGTTTTATTGATCAGATAATGGTAGCTCTTCCTACGCTCCTTGGTATATACTGGTTGCTGGTTGGTGTATGTGAGATTGTTGTTGTAGTAGTTGTTGTTGTTAAGTACTGTGGAGTCGGTTCTGACTCATAGTGACTCTGCACAGGGTTTCCAAGCCTCTAACTCTTCACAGGAGCAGAAAGCCTCATCTTTCTCCTGTGGAACAGCTGGTAATTTCAAACTGCCAACCTTGAGGTTAACAACCCGATTCATAACCACTTCGCTACCAGAGCTCCTTGTATGTGGGAAAGGGTATGTGAAAGTTTATTTCTTCTTGAGGTTTAATTTTGTTAGCACATCCCTGATAGACTGACAAGTTCCCAGTTGAGGCTATCAGCTAGGGAAGCAGACGGGATTTCTCCCAGCTGAGAAGAAAAGCGTCATGAGAAATGTGAGGGTATGGGCTTGTAGCACAGGTCACAAATGAAAACCTGAATGGTGGTAGTTTCAGAGTTATTCATCTAACACTTCCAATAACTCTAGTGTTACTAGTCCTAGTATTACTCCCATTTTCCCAGTTACAAAACTTATTCTTAGAGAAGCTATGAAACTTGCCTAAAGTAAGAGAGCTAGGAAGTGGCAGAACTAGGACTTGGACGTTTTATTTATCCAGGATCCTTGCATCTCACTCCACTCTATGAGCTATCTGTAATCTCTAAGTGGCTTTTCTCCTCCTCAACAGTCAGTTAACAAAATTGAGAAATGCAAGCTGGGGCGCAAGATCAGGACGAGCTTCCTTGAAAAAGATATTGGCAATTAAGAAGAGAATTTAAACGGTCTTTGAGGTTTCCCTGCATCTTTCAGATGGGTGATGATAATCTGAGGCAGTCCACATTCTTGCCTGACTTCTGGACATACAAAACAAGAATTTTCAAAATGATTGCCTAAGATTAATGATCATTCTGCAGCTATTATAGACAGATTTTCCATGTGGATGTGATTTTCCTGGGCTTTTATGGTCTCATCTGTAAAATAAGAGGATTGTACTATGTCATTGTTAAGTTCTTTTCATGCTCTAAACCTAGGAATTTATAAGCTTTTTCTGGTATTTAACCTGTAACCTTAGCTTTTTTAGCACTATGATTAAAACGAATTAACTGAGCTTAAATTTTATGTGACAGGTAAGGGAGCAAGGAAAGTAGGATTAAGGAAGGTTATAAAGAAAGGGTATGGAAACAAACTTCTTTCTTCCTGTTGTTCTTGATGTTATCCCACAACTCTTCTGATCTTCAGTTGTTGTTGTTGTTGTTGTGTGCCGTGGAGTTGGTTCTGACTCATAGCGACCCTGTACAGGGTTTCCGAGGTTGTAAATCTTTATGGGAGCAGAAAGCCTCATTTTTCTCCCGCGGAACAGCTGGTAGTTTCAAACTGCTGACCTTAAGGTTCTCAGCCTGATTCGTAACCACTACGCTTGTCTTCAGTAATTACTGTCTATTTCATCAAATTTGTTCTTGAGATGATCTCTAAATTCAGGTGGGATGTGTTCAAGGCCATATTTTGGTTCTTGTGTACTTGCTTTAATATCATTTAGCTTCAACCTGAACTTGCATATGAGCAGTTAGTGGTTGATTCAACAGTCTGCCTCTGGTCTTGTTGTGGCTGATGAGATGGAGTTTTTCTATCATGTCTTTTCCCAGATGTAGTCAGTTTGATTTCTGTGTATCCGTCTGGTGAGGTCCATGTGTATAGTTGTCTTTGATATTGTTAAAAAAGATATCTGCAATGAAGAAGTCATTGGTCTTGAAAAATTCTGTCATCATCTGATCTCCAGCATCATTTCTGTCATCAAGGCCATATTTTCTAACTGTTGAACCTTCCTCTTTATTTTTAACCTTTGCTTTCCAATAACCAGTAAATATCAGTATATCTTGGTTACATGTTTGATTAATATTAGACTGAAATCTCCTCATCACTGTCTTTGGTGGTGTGTGTATAAATTTGAATAATAGTGCTATTAACTGGTCTTCTTGAAGGCATATGGAAATTATTCTATCAACGGCAGCTTTGTACTTCAAGACAGCTCTTGAAATGTTCTTTTTGATGATGAATGCTATGCCATTCCTTTTGTATTTTCCCTTCCTGGAATAACAAACCATATGATTATTTGATTCTAAAAAGCGAATCCCAGTCCATTTCAGCTCACTGATGCCAAGGGTATTGATGTTTATATGTTCCATTTCATTTTTGACAACTTTCAATTTTCTTAGATTGATACTTCGTACTTTCCATGTTCTGATTATTAATGTATGTTTGCATAAGCTTCTCCTCATTTCTCCATTAGCAAATGAAGATCCTGAAAGCATTACTTCATTCACATCATCACAACTCTAACTTGAGGAGACGGTTCTTCCCAAGTCACATTTTGAGTGCCGTCCAATTTGAGGGGCTCATATTCTGGCACTATATCTTATAATGTTCACTGCTATTCACAAGGTTTTCAGTGATGAAACATTCAGAAGTAGTTTTCCTCTCTTGTTTCTTTGTTGTTGTTAATTGTCATCGAGTCAGTTTTGGTTCATAGAGACTCTGTATAGGGTTTCCAAGGAGCAGCTGATGGGTTTAACTTTGCGGGCCTTGTGGTTCACAGTTAAGTGTTGATCCTACAGCGCCACACTGGGAGTCTTCTTCTTAGTCCGCCTTAATCTGGAAGCTCCACTGAAACTTGCCCACTATGGGTAACGCTGCTGGTATTTAAAATACTGATGGCCTAGCTTCCAACATCACAACATACAAGCCATCACAGTATGACAAACTGACAGAAGAGTGTTGGAGACAAAGTAGCAAACCAAATTTA
>NW_006408728.1:4980137-4982247 GCF_000296735.1 Chrysochloris asiatica | reverse complement strand
CAGTAATGATGAAAGTGCAGAATTCTACCAATTTCTTCAATTTGAAATTGACCAACATGCAATCAAGATACATTGATAATTACTGATGATTGGAATGCATAGGTTGGAAACAAAGAGGAAGGACTAGTAGTTAGAAAATAGAGCCTTGGTGATAAAAATGACGCTGGAGATCACATGATAGAATTTTATAAACCAATGACTTACTCATTGCAAATCCTTTTTAAGAGCAATATCAAAGATTACCTCACCAAATGAAATACACCAGAATCAAACTATAGAAAGAGAGGAGTTCTGGTGTGGTGCTGTGAGTTAATGCACTGGACTGCAAAGTAGATTTGAACTGCAAGGTCAGCAGTTCAAGCTGACCAACTACTCCTCGGAAACCCTATAAAGGGTCGCTCTGGGTTGGAACCGACTCAACGGCACTTAACAACAAACAACATGGGAAGAGATGGTGGAAAAGTGTAATATCATCAACCAAAACAAAACCAAGGGCTGGCTGTGAAACATATTATCAGTTGTTCATATGCAAATTCAAACTGAAACTGAAGAAAATGAAAGCAAGTCCATGAGAGCCAAAATATGACTTTGAATATATCCCAATAAAATTTTGAGACCATCTCAAGAACAGATATGATGCATTAGACAACAGTGATCAAAAACCAGAAGTTGTAGGATGACATCAAGAACATCATACAAGGAGAAAGCAAAAGGTCATTAATAAGGAAAGAAGGGGACAAAAACAAATGTCAGAAGAGGCTCTGAAACTTCCTAAAGTGAATGGAAGGAATGAGGAATAAAAAGAGTTGAATAGAAAATTTCAAAGGGCAACTTGAAAAGACAGTCAAGTATTATAATAAAATGTACAAAGACCTAGAGTTAGAAAAACCAAAAAAGGAAGAACATGCTTAGTATTTTTCAAGTTCAAAAACCTGAAGAAAAAATTCAGACCAGGACTTGGAATACTGAAGGATTTTATGGGCAAAAAAATGGAGTCCTGTTTTGGCGTTATGGGTTAATGTGTTGGACAGCAAAGTTGGTTTAAACTGCAAGGTCGGCAGTTCAAACTCACCAGCTGCTCCTCAGAAACCCTGTACAGTGTCACTATAGGTTGGAATCAACTTGATGTCAATTAACAAAAACAACATGGGTACAATATTGAATGAGTAGAAACCATTAAAAGAAGATGGGAGAAATACAGAGTCACCGTAATGGTCAATGTTCATGCATTTCAAGTGGTAGCATGAAGAATGGTTGCAACAATGCATGGGCAGGGATCTGCCAAAAAGTCAATTCCAATCCAGAAGAGAAAATGGAAAAAGGAATATTATTGCTGATGTCACATAGATCTTGGCTGAACCAGAGAAAACCAGAAAGATCCTTGCTCTTCAACACTTTAAAAAGGTCTTGTGCAGCAGATTTGCCTAATGCAATACGTCATTTGATTTCTTGACTGCTGCTTCCATGAGTGTTGCTAGTTGATCCAAGAAGAATGAAATCCTTGACAACTTCAATCTTTTCTCCATTGATAAGAATGTTGTTTATTGGTCCAGTGGTGAGGATTTTGGTTTCTTTACATTGAGATGCAGTGCATATCAAAGGCTGTAGTCTTTGATCTTCATCAGTAAGTATTTTAAATCCTCTTCACTTCTCTCAAGCAAGATTGTATTATCTGCATATTGCAGGATGTTAATGAGTCTTCCTCTAATCCTGATGCCCTGTTTTTCTTCATATAACCCACCTTCTTGGATTATTTGCTCAGCCTATAGTGCTGGAAAATTAGCTCCTCCTGTTGGAAGGCACTCAAAATGTGACTGGGGAAGAGCTGTCTCCTCAAAGTGCAGTTGACCGTGATGACGCAAATGGAGTAAAGCCCATGGGAGTAAAGCCTGTGGGAACTTTATTTGCTGATGGGACACAACTCAAAATGAAGAGAAACAGCTGTAAACATCCATTAATAATTGGTACATGGAATGTAAGGATTATGAATCTAGGAAAATTAGAAATTGTAAAAAATGAAATGGACTACATAAACATTGATAGCTTAGACATTAGTGGTATTGGCCATTTTGAATCTGACAAACACATGGTTTACTATGCCGGGAATGAC
>NW_006408728.1:4973046-4976379 GCF_000296735.1 Chrysochloris asiatica | reverse complement strand
ATGTCTACTGTGTTCTATATTATCACTATGATTCTGAATTGCCTCAATGGCAGTGGGTTAATGGGACCTCTCTGTGAGGCACTGGTGATTCAGTGGATTTGATTCTTAGCCAGTGTACTTCATGCACCGCTACCACTTGTCAATGGAAGCTTGTGTGTTGCTGTGATTCTGAACGTGCTTCCGGCCAAGAGGCACTAGGAAGTGAGGTCTGACAATCACCTTCCAATGAAAATCCTATGGCTCACAAAGGTCTAATCTTCAACCTAGCATGGGGATAGCACAGGACTAGGCAGCATTTTGTTCCATTGTGAAGAGGGTGACAGGGTGGGTGACAAAGGAACAGCTAACCCTATTCCAGTTTATGCTCTTCCTTCTAACACCAGCTCTAAGGATTAGATGCCTAAAGGTTTGTGCTACACTGGGGGGAAAGTTACTTAACGTTGACTCTGTTGTATCTAACAAATTTGACATGATATTTTACCACCTGAGGATTTCATCTCTTTTTTAGTAAAACAGTTCCATAGAGGTTTTTCAAAATGACATTCAGCATTTGTTTTTTATTGAACAGTGATAATGCTTCCAGTACTTTATTGAGCATCTACCCTGTGCTAGGTATTTGTGTTCTAATCCTCCTAGTCAAACTCCCTCACCATCAATTTATAGAGATAACTCATAGAGGTTAAGTGGCTTGGCCAAGGTAAGAAGGCTAGAATTGGGATTTGAGCAAAAATCTATCTAACTCTAAAACCTCAACTCTTTTCACTTCATCTGTGCTTTGCTGTCAAAAGGCAGGTACTATCTTTTTATTACCTCTCCAGAGGACTTTTACCTTCCAGATTTTATTTCTTTAAAATCATAAGATAGAGCATATGTTTAAAGTTAGGCTACTATCTTGGAGATAAAATTGGACTATTTCTAAGTTTAAAAATGGGTTGCTATGTGCTGTGGAATTGGTTCCAATTCATAGAGACCCTGTACAGAGTTTCTGAGGCTGCACATCTTTACGGGAGCAGAAAGCCTTATCTTTCTCCCATGCAATAGCTGGTAGTTTCCAACTGCTGATCTTGAGGTTAGCAGCCCGATTTGTAACCACTACGCTACCAGAGCTAATCTGTGCAAAAGTTACTATCATATTCAATTTTTAAAAGCAATTGGTAGAAAATTCCCAAAATGGCATACTTTAAAATTGTTCTTTGAGACTTTTTTAATGAAAACTGATTATTGCTTATTTATAAAATGTCTGCATGTGTTTTTGTGTAAAACACATGTGGTCTTATAGGCATTAATAAGTGCAAAGGACAGCTATAAGTATGCTTACTCATTAGTATGATGTTATTGTTGTTGTTGTTAAGGACCATCGAGTCGGTTCCAACCTATAGTGACCTGTATCGGGTTTCCGAGGAGCAATTAGTAAGCTTGAACCATTCATCTTCAATTTCTTGTTGAATTTGACCCTCGTATACAAAGCGCTGCCTGGTCTTGCCTATCCCATGACTGGTTCCAGATCAAACCATTTTGATTCATAGGATTTTCACTAGTAATTTTCAGAGATAGATTGCCATGCCTTTTTTTTTTTTTTTTAAGTGTTATTAGAGCTTTACATTGTTAACAGAAAGCATTAAATGTTTGAAGAATAAGACTTATTAGCACCACGTCTTGGTTGCTGTTGTTTTTAAGTGCTGTCCCATCAATTCCAACTCCTAGCAACCCTGTCTAGGTTTTCAGAGGCTGCAAGTCTTTGTAGGAGCAGAAAGCCTTATCTTTCTGCCAAGAGATGCTGGTGGGCTTGAACTAGTGACCTTGAAGCTTACAGTTTAGTACTTATCCTACAGACGCACTGTGATCTAAGCCTAGGGTGCAAATTTACCTAGATAACATGCATATTTTCTTCGGATTCATTTTTGTTGCCATCATAATTCATAAGAAATTGGAATAGGAATATAACAGGGTTGTAGTTGTTGTTGTTAAGTGCCGTCGAGTCGATTCCGACCCATAGTGACCCTGCATAGGGTTTCTGAGAAGCAGTTGGTGAGCTTGAACTATCGACCTTGCAGTTTAAACTGCTTTGCAGTCTGGAGCATTAACCCACAGCACCATACCAGGGCTCCATAACAGGGTTAATGAGTTTTCAAATGTTAAAAATCAATTAACTAGAAGCATGTCTGGTATGTAAAGTGGAGGGTCAATGAAAAAGAGGAAGACCTCCCCCTCACAAAGAGAAAGATTCACACAGTGGCAACAACAATGGGCTCAAACTTAACAATTTCAGGATGGCCTAGGACCAGGCAGTGTTTTGTTTTGTTGTGCATACTGTCTTTGGAACCAACTCAAAAGCACCTAACAACAACAACAATAACATGGTTGTATACCAAATCACCTTCAAGCTAGTAGCTTAAACAATAGACTTTAGTTATCTTAGCATTACTGTGTGAGGAATGCAGGCATGGTGTAGCTGGGTTCTCTGGCTGCAAACAAGTCGCTGATTATCATTGTTGTTAAGTGTTGTAGAGTCGGTTCCAACCCATAGTGACTCTGTATAGGGTTTCTGAGGAGTGGCTGGTGAGCTTGAACTGCCGACTTTACAGATTAAAACAATTTTGCGGTCTAGTGCATTAACCCACAGAAGTCCTGGTGGGTTTGTGTCCAAGTTACTGAGAGTGGCTGTAATTATCTCAAGGTTGAACTCAGGGAAGACCCACTGCCATACTTACTCACTTGTTTGGGGCAGGTTTTTGTTCCTTGTGAAGCCTTGGATTGGAAGCCTCAGTTGCTCTCTAGTTGTTGACTGGAGGCTGCCCTCTTTTCTTTGCCATCTGGGTGTTTTCATAGGCAGCTCACAATATGGCAGCTGGCTTCAATCAGAGTAAGCATAGGAAAGTATGAGAGAGGGTGGACAAAATGGAAGCCAATCTTTCTGTAAGCTAATTTCAGAAGTAAATCTCTTTCTTTTTGTCACATTCTGTTGCAAACAAATCACTAATTCTAATCTACACTCAAGGGAAAAAGATCACACAGAGAGTGGATACCAGGAAGTAGGGTAATTGGGAGCCATTTTCAAAGCTACTTTTTGTTGTTCTTTTCAAAAGTGCCATTGAGTCAGTTCTGACTCATAGCCACCCTGTATAGAGTTTCCAAGGTGTGGTTGATGAGTTTGAACCACCGACCTTGCAGTATCCTTTAAAAGCTGTCTGGTAGTGTAGTGGTTACGAATCAGACTGCAGACTGCAAGGTCAGCAGTTCGAAACTACCAGCTTTTTTGTGGGAGAAAGATGAGGCTTTCTGCTCCCGTAAAGATTTACAGCCTCAGAAACCCCATACAGGGTCACTATGGGT
>NW_006408728.1:4950649-4972086 GCF_000296735.1 Chrysochloris asiatica | reverse complement strand
TAAATGCTGTCTATATATACATATACATTTATGTTGTTGTTGTTAAGTGCTGTCAAGTCAGTTCTGACTCATAGTGAACCTGTATAGGGTTTCTGAGGAATGGATGGTGAATTTGAACCAACGACCTTGCAGTTCAAACTGACCTTGTAGTCCAGTGCATTTCCCACAGCATGACATCAGGACTTCATATATACATATGAAATATATATATTTCACTGTTTTGTATCTCTAGAAAACCCAGCCTAAGACATGTGATACTGAGAGAGTGAGGTTCTAGAGAAACAAAATCATAAGGATAATTTTTCTAAATTGATACTCAAGCTTGACTATGTTAAAGACACTTAGATAGGATGGAGACATGCCTGACCTCCACCTCATAGAAACCAGCTTTGGGTGGATTTTGTATTTGATCCTTTTATCCCCTTGTGTAGTCAGAAGAAGTCAGACATGATCCACACATGCTGTCTTTCAATTGGCATCAGGAACAGGATTCATTGCAATGACTCTAGACTCATGGAAAGACAGAGCAGTTTCAGACTCTGTTCCCAGGGACTGAGTAAGGCTCTGTGCCTGCCTATAGGCAAAACACTGGCTTGCAGAATGTGCCCTGTGGATATTTAAATAAATATGTATTTTTTTGTTTTTTTTTTTGTATGTGTGCATCAAATATTTTTGCTTTGTTCATTTGTGACATATAAGATGTCAATAGGACCAGTGCAGTTTTAGTTGTACGTGTCTTAGTTATATCATATTAGGTGCAATTTTGATATTTTGCGTATAGTTAATAGGTTTCAAGTTGACAAGGGTGAATTGTAGTGGTTAGGATTCTGTGTCAACTTGACTAAGCCAGGATTTCCAGAGGTTTAAGCATTGAGAGTATCTTGGCTGAAAGCAGAGAATATCAGAAAGATGTTTACCTGTGCTTTATTGACTATGCAAAGGCTTTTGATTGTGTGGATCATGACCAGCTATGGACAACATTGTGAAGTATGACTATTGCAGAACTCTTAATTGTTCTCATGAGGAATCTGTACATGGCCCAAGAGGAAGTTGTTCAAACAGAACATGGGAACACTGAATGGTTTAAAATTCAGAAAGGTGTGTGACAGGGTTATATTCTTTCACCATACTTATTCAACCTGTATGCTGAGCAAATAATATGAGAAGCTGGGTTCTATGAAGGAAAATGTGGCATCAAGATTGAAGGAAGACTCATTTACAACCTGCAATATGCAGATGATACAACCTTGCTTGCTGAAAGTGAAGAGTACTTAAAACATTTACTGATGGAGATCAAAGAGCACATCCTTCGGTATGTATTACATCTCAATGTAAAGAAAACAAAAATCCTCACCACTGGACCAGTAAACAACATTTTTATCAACAGAGAAAAGATTGAAGTTGTAAAGGACTTCATTCTTGGATCAGCTATCATCACTCAAGGAAGCAGCAGTCAAGAAATCAAATGATGTATTGCATTAGGCTGCACAAGATCTTTTTAAAGTGTTGAAGAGCAAAGATGTCAGCTTGAGGACTAAGGTGCGCCTGACCCAAGCCATAGTATTTTCAATAACCTCATATGCATGTGAAAGCTGGACAGTGAATAAGGAAGACCGTAGAAGAATTGATGCTTTTGAGTTATGGTGTTGGAGGAAAACATTGAAAGTGCTGTGGGCTGCCAAAAGAACCAACAGATCTGTGTTGAAAGAAGTGCAGCCATAGTGCTCCTTGGAGGCCAAGATGGTCAAACTTAGTCTCTCATATTTTGGACATATTGTCAGGATGGACCAGTCATTGGAGAAGAATATCATGTTTGGTAAGGTGGAGGGTCAGAGAAAAGGAAGAAGACCCCCAGAGAAATGGATTGACAATATGGCAGTATCAGTGAGTTCAAGAGTGGCAACAATTGTGAGGTTGGCCCAGGACAGGCAGTATTTCGTTCTGTTGTGTATGGGTCGGTATGAGTCAGTACCGACTTGATAGCACCTAACAACAATAATGATGAGTTTTCCTCTAATCCTGATGCCATGTTCTTCTTCATATAATCTAGCTTCTTGAATTATTTGTTCAGCATAAAAATTGAGTAAGTATGGTGATAGAATACAACTGTGGCACACATGTTTCTTGATTTTAAACCATTTAGTGTCCCCTTGTTCTGTTCAAATGACTGCCTCTTGGTTTATGTTCTTCATGTACACAATTAAGTGTTCTGGAATATCCATTCATGGCAATGTTATCCATAGCTTGTCATGATCCACACAATCAAAAGCCTTTGCATAGTCAATAAAACATGGATAAACATACTTCTGGTATTCTGTGCTTTCAATCAAGAACAGTCTGACATCAGCAATGATACCTCTTGTTCCACATCTTTGTTTGAATCTGCCTTGAACCTCTGGCAGTACCCTGTCAATGTACTGTTGTAACCATTTATGAATTATCTGTAGCAAAATGTTACTTGTATGTGATATTAATAATATTGTCTGATGTTTTCTGCATTCTATTGGCTTATCTCTCTTTGTAATGGTCACAAATATGTATCTCTCCCAATCAGTTGGACAGGTAGCTAGCTGTCTTCCAAATGTTTTGGCAGAGATGAGTGAGTGCCTCAAGTGTTGCATCAGTTTGTTGAAAGATTTCCATTTGTATTTGATTGATTTCCTGAGCCTTGTTCTTTGCCAATTTGTTCAGTGCTCCTTGGGTCTCTTCTTTCATACCATTTTGGTTCTTGATCACATATTACCTCTTGAAATGGTTGAACATTGACCATTTCTTTTTGGCACTGTTACTCTGTGTATTCCTTCCATCTTCTTTGGATGCTTTCTGCATCATTCAATATTTTGCCCATGTGGTGGTGGTTATGTGCCATGGAGTCGGTTCCAACTCATAGTGACCCTGTACAGGGTTTCCAAGGCTGTAAATGTTTACAAGAGCAGAAAGCCTCATCTTTCTCCCACAGAACAGTTGGTAGTTTCTAAGTGCTGACCTTGCGGTTCACAGCCTGATTCGTAACCAGTTAATGTTATTGCAAGTCAAGGTTTTAATTTTTTCTTCAGTTCCCTTAGTTTGACAAATTCTGAGTGTGTTCTTCCCTTTTGGTTTTCTAACTCCAGGTCTTTGCACATTTCATTATAATACTTGACTTTCTTCTTGAGCTGCCTTTTGAAATTTTCTATTCAGCTGTTTTACCTCCTCATTTCTTCTATTTGTTTTAGCATCTCTAAGTGAGAGAACAAGTTTTAGAGTGTCTTCTGACATCCAAATTGGTCTTTTCCTTCTTTCTTGTCTTCATGACCTTTTGCTTTCTTCCTGTATAATGTTCTTGATGTCATGTACAACTCTTCTCGTCTTAGGTCGTTAATGCCTAATGCTTAAAATCTGTTCTGGAGATGATCTCTAAATTCAGATGGGATATGTTCAAGGTCAAATTTTTGCTCTTATTTTCTTTTTATTGAGCTTCAGCCAGAACCTGCACATGAGCAATTGGTGTTGTGGTCCACAGTCTGCCCCTGGCCTTGTTTTGGCTGTTGTTATGGAATTTCTCCGCTATCTCTTTCCACAGATGTAGTCAGTTTGATTTCTGTGTATTCAATCTGGAGAGGTCCATGTTTAAAGTTAGCTTTTATGTTGTTTAAAAAGGTATTTGCAATGAATAAGTCATTGATCTCACAAAATTCTATCATGTGATCTCTAGAATTATTTCTATCAAGACGCCATGTTTTCGATCATTCCTCTTTTTCTCAAGTCTTTGTATTCAAGTCAACAGTAATTATCAAAACATCTTGATTGCATGTTTGCATGCTTGATCAATTTCAGACTGCAAAAGTCTTCAATTTCATTATCACTGCCTTCATTTGTTGGTGGGTAAATTTGAATAATAATTGTATTGACTGGTCTTACTAGTAGTAGTATGTACAGTATGCCATCACAGATAGCATTATACTTCTAGAAATCTTGTAATTAAGTTGTTGAGTCATGGAGTCTATTTTCAGTCTGTGAGGTGTATTATTCAAGGATAAAAGGAGATAAACTGGTTATGAAGATTTGTTGTTGTTGTTGTTAAGTGCCATTGAGTCAGTTCCAACCCATAGTGGCCCTGTATAGGGTTTCTGAGGAGCATCTGGTGAGCTTGAATCATCAACCTTGCCATTCAAACTGACTTTGCAGTCCAGCACATTAGCCCATTATGCCATACCATGACTCCATCTTTATTGTTGTTGTTAAGTGCTGTCGAGTTGATTCTGACCCATAGTGATCCTGTATAGGGTTTCCAAGGAGCAGCTGGTGAGCTTTAACCTCTGATCTTGCAGTTTAGATGACTTTGCAGTCTGACGCATTAGCCCACAGTGCCACACAAGGACTCCATCTTTGGATATATGTAATTCTTCCTTTTAGTCAGATTTTCAAAAGCAACTCAGCTGTATGTGGATTGTTTCCTATGAGTTCACAAAACTTAATAATTATCAGATATATTTTAAAAATGTTTTTTACAGGAACCATATTAAAAGATTTTTCTATGCAGTATTTCAAAGAAAACTTCTCATCTTTACTTTTCTTTGTCCATTCTACCCTTTTTATGTTGTTCTACCCTAAAAGGATTTTCAAGTTAGTCTCAAAGTCACATTCTGCTGCTTTCTCCTGAATGGTAAGTTTCATCTGATATGAAAATTACTCTCTTGTTCAGTATTTAAAGCGTCTGTTCTTTGAGAATGTCTTTATTTTGCATTTCTAATTATTCTACCAAGAAACAACCTAGAAAAGATTTTTGAAAAGCTTTGATTTTATCATAAAACAAATATTTACAATTATCTTTCTTGTAGCATCTAATGTTCACGTTCACTCTCACATCTCTCACTGTATTTGTAGTAACAGTCATGCAGCACATAACATCTATTTGGGCAATATTCAACCATGATTCCATAAGGTTATAATAGAATTCAGAAATCCCCACACATGTATATCATGCCTGTTAAAAACAAAGCAATTCTACTGCCAATCATGTATATAATGGTTGTTGTTGTTATTAAGTGCTATTCAGTCAGTTCTGACCCATTGTGACTCTGTATAGGGTTTCCCTGGAGTGCCTGGTATGCATGAACCACTAACCTTATGATTATCAGCCCAGAGCTTATCATACAGTGCCACAGTAGGAGTCTATGTATAATAGTATGCTGCATAAATAACCTACAATACACATTTTGATAGTTATAATAAAGGCTTATATTACTGGCTTCTGTATGTACTCTACTGTACTTTTTACCTGAAAAGTATATTATATAACAATATATGTTTCTCCTTGTGGGCAACACCATCCAATTTTGAGTATTACCATCTCTTGAGTGTTGTAGTATTATCTCTTTGTTAAATTTCTTTCAAAATTATTACCAGAAAGTGTCTTCATGGCTCCCAAACACAGCCAAACAAGTGCTAAGATAGCAACAGTAAGAGACAAAGAAGAAGTACTCATTTGGAAGTGAAACAAAAGATTGCAGAAGATGAAGGTGAAAGATCAGTGAATGCTATAGTTCACAATTTAAGCATGGCACCCTTGACAATCATGACGATCCTCAAAAATAGAGAAAAAGTTCTTCAAGCTGTTAAGAATCAGTTACTATAAGGCTAAAAAAATGTGAGAGGGACCTGTATCAGATACGAAAAAGTCAATGATTGAGGACTAAACACAAAAGTGAATTCCTCCCAGCCTGTTGAAAATCACTACTAAGGCAGGAAGCTTGTTTGAGATACTTAAAGTAAAAGCAGGATCAAACTACAATGTTGTGTTTACACAGTGTCTACATCATGTAACATCTTATTTCACAGTGACCTGCTAACCACAAAGTCATGGTTCAAACCCACCAGCTGCTCCTCAGAAACCCTATACAGGGTCTCTATGAGTCAGAATGGACTTAAGGGCACTTAACAAGAACAAGAATAATAGCAATATTGTGGATGTTAAGAGTCATATGACTTTCTTCACACATAAGTATTTCAAATCGTTTCCTGATTCCACAACAGAACTTAGTTTCCCCAGACATCTAGTGAGTGTTCATGTCACAATAGCATATTTTTCTGTGGCACAAAATTATTCACTTTTTAAAAATTTTATATAAAATACTGGAAGTGGTCTTTTACCAGAGAGCATTGTCTGATTCTGTGGACCTATCTCCAAGTCTGAGTTCAGAGAAGCTGTTTTTATAAAGATCTCTTATCAATTCTAGCTTATCAATTTTTGCTTCTTTAAAAAAAAAAAAATTGCACTATCATTGTGCTATAGGATAAACACTGGATGCTACAATATGTTGTTACACAATGTCTACATCATATAGCATCCTACTTCACAGTGAACTGCTCACCACAAGGTTGGTCGTTCAAACCCGCCATTCACTCCTTGGGAACCCTATACAAGGTTGATATGAATTGGAACCAATTCAATGGCACTTAACAACAACAATCAACACTCTTGGAAAATAAAGGAAATTGCTTGTCTAATGTGAGCATCGCTTTCCTAGGAGGAACTGCCATTATTTGTATGCTGGTGTTTGGCTAAGTTGTTTTTGTCAACAGAACACAGTGGTGACTTTCGTCAGAATCTGTTCTCTTAGGCATTGCTTCTACCTGAAGAAAATATGCAGGATCATTTCCTTTCAGTAAATATTTGCATGTTCTCAGGGGAGCTCATTCAGCTGTGTGTTATTTTTGAGTTGGGGATACTTGAGGTTTGTTGCGTGGCTAGGTTGTAATGCCTTCTCCTTTCCTCTGAAACCACCTTTCTGTAATAAACATTAAATATGGAGAGGGTTTGGAAGAGGCAGTGTGTCATTTCTGTTTTAACCAGAAAACAGTTTTCAAGGCAGAACCTGTGGTGGGAAAACAGAGGGTGTTTCAGGAAGTGGCCATGAACGAGACTTGAATCTGAAAGTTCATGCACTGAGCTGACAGCTGAAACATCCATGCAACTCTTGATAAAGTCTTTTTCTGATGTTACAGTAAGGAAATAGATGCTGAGCAAAATCAAGCATCTAGCATAATTTCCATAAAATTAAACACTTTATTTATTTATTTTTGAATACAGGAAGTGGTCTTTTATTTCCTTCATGTCATAGTACCTTGAAAACTGGGAACTATGAGATTAGTTCTAATTTTTTCTCAGCTAGAGTTATCATGGAAGCAAAAATTAAAGAGAAACCTACTCCTCTTTGCTTCCTAACTGAGGGGTTGTAAACAAGTCCCTGGGGTAAGGTGGAATGACTATCTACTGCTCCTGTAGTCTAAAAAGCTTCCTGAGGCCTACACTTGTGTCTCTATTTCCCTGCCCTCTGCTCATCATTGTCTCAGAGCCAGAGTGCAGCTTAGTCATGGGTTGAGGACTAATGGTGACAGGACCAACATGAACTTCCAGTCCTCACTAATTGGTCTAAAAGGTACATCTTCTCTATTAGAAACAATAACAACAACAACAAGATGCTTCTTGGGTTAAATATATTCATCTAGGATGTCTAGCCGCCACTCAACTGTCACTGGAGGCTTGCTTGTTGCTATGATGCTGAACATATTTCAATGAATCTTTCAGACTAAGGCAGACTAGGAAGAAAGGCTCGTGATCTTCTTCCAAAAATCAGGCTGGCTGGTCTCAGGGGACACCATGGTCAGTTGGCATAACATAGTCCACAAAGGCAAAGTTCTATATACTACTTTGGTGAGTAGCATCTGGGTTCTTAAAAGCTTGTGAACAGTCATCTTAGATGCAATTATTGGTCTCTGTATGTGTGAAAGAAAGAAGAGTGATGAGAATTGAAGCTGCCCAGAATCAATTACTCTAATGGAACACATGAACATAGTCTCTACAACTCTGAGACTAGAAGAACTAGATGGTGCCTGGCCACCACTACTGAAAGGGATAACATTAGAGGGTCCCAGATAGAGTGGGAAAAAATGTGGAACAAAACTCAATTTTTTTTTTAATAAAAAGATCAGGCTTACTGGTCAGAAGGAGATGGAAGGAATCTGAGACTATGGCCTCCAGTCTTTCAGCTCACCCCTGTGTCCCAATTTTCAGGCAAGCAGTAGATTGGTATGTAGTAGGGACAGTAACTCTAGTAAGGCATGCTCACTGTGAAATAGTCAGTCATTTAAGATCAAAAGGACAATATTTACCTAAGGACAGAATTGAGAAGGGATGGGAAAGAGGGTGGGATGAAAATAGGAACCTTAGGGAGGTAACTGGATAACTATTGTTACATGGAAGGGATTGCAATCATTGTAGTGAAATAAAGTGTATGATTTGTTCAATGTAAAATTGATGATCTTGTCTATAAACCTTTACTCAATTCACATTAAAAAATTTAAAAAGAAAAAGAAAATTCTGTGACTCATGGTCCAACCCACAACTCATCATGGGACTGGGCAGCATTTTATTCTGTTTGCATGAGGTCACCATGAGTCACCATGGGGCCACTGCTGACTTGACAGCAGTCAACACCAACAACAGGAGTGAAGCAAGAAAGTCATGGTGCAGGAAATAAGTTGATAAAACATAACCGTATTGAGTTATACAACATCCTTAATCTGACCTGTGCTTTACTGTTTAGCCAGGAACTGCTCCAGGAACATTGAATAAAGGTAGTTCCTGTAACCTTCATGCTGTCCTTCCCCTCGGTGGCTTTGCCCAGGTCTCTCCAAGACATGCCCGTCAGAAAGCCTTCCCTGAATCCCTCCATCCAGTGTCTCCAGGTTTGCTCCTCTGTACTCACACTAATATCTAGAGTGTATCCCTGTAACTGTGCTGCTACAACATCTTAGTATGTAATGTCTGCCTCTCATTCAGACAGCTTCTTCAGAACAAGTTCTGTTCCCAAATTACTTACATTCCTAAGGTTTAGGCTATAATTTGTAAGCATTTAATGCTTGCTGAATGAATAGATAATATAAGGCACAAAAATATAAGTATAATGACTAACACAAGTTGTATATTTTTACTTCAGGATGCCATCTAGCACAAGGGTAGGCAGTACGTCTATACTGCCTCCTTCTCCAAGGGCAAGGAATTCAAAAGAAAATTGCCTCTGATTTTACAATCTTATGAAATTCAAGTCAGGTTAAATACAGATCCTTCACCTATTTTGAATTTTACAGGGAGAAAATGCTATTGCACCCAGATAATTGTTCTTGTTGTTCCAGTTTTTCAGTAGCTTTTTTGGAGGCAATTATTTAATGTTCAGAGTGTTCAAGTTGAGATCTTTGCTTTAGCAGATAAAAGGCTTTTTATGTAAGTGTTTATTCCTATGTTGTTTGAACTACTTTTCCCGCTTTCTTGTCTGTGTGAGAGAATTTTTCCTTAGTTCTTTTCTTATTGCTTCTACATTCTAATGTCTGGAGCTCAAACTAGATCCATGAATTCTATTGTTAAATTCATATGGCTCTTTTCTTTCTTTTTTAATAGGCTCCTTTTGATTCTAAAATTCTAAAAGATATCTCTATAGCTTTTCATGAGACAAGGCTTGTTATCAGGCAAGATCAAAGCTACTTTTATGGTTTCAAATCTACATGAAGTAATGATATTCACAATTAAAATTTATTGAGCGTTTAATTTAGCACACACTGTGCTGAATAATGTACAAGGCCTTCACTCACCGAAGTCCTCCTAATGAAATGAATACACATTTAACTCTGAAAAATATCAAAAGAAAAAATATATATGATCAACAAGTCTATTAGAGTTCAAAGATTTTCCTGCATAGAAAAACTTTGTGAACAGGGAACACTTGTCTAAAGAGACAATCTCAGGAAATTTTCTAAAAGGGAAATATGAAAGGATTGCTTGTCACTTAATGATAGGAGTCGGCTTGGATTGGTTTATCAAGTGTCTGCATTATATAGATTGGTTATGGCTTATCTAATTATTTAAACTCTTCCCAGAAGTGTCTTTATCATGAGTTTTTAGCTTCTGTAAAAGGTTACAAATTAAGTATACAAAGACCTGGAATTAGAAAACCAAAATAGAAGAACACACTCAACATTTCTCAATCTGAAAGAACTGAAGAAAAATTTCAAACTTTGATTTGCAATATTGGATTCTATCTGGTAGTGTAGTGGTTACAAGTTGGGCTGCTAATCTCAAAGTCAGCAGTTCGAAACTACCAGTAGTTCCATGGGAGGAAGAGGCGGTTTTCTGCTCCTGTAAAGATTTACAGCTTCAGAAACCCTATACAGGGTCGCTATGAATTGGAACCGACTCCACAGCACATGCCAACAAAATGAGCAAAATATAGAGTAATGCAGAAAGCATTCAAAGAAGATGGGAGGAATACACAGAGTTACGGTACCAAAAAGCAATGGCCAGTGTTCACCCGTTTCAAAGGGTAGCATATGATCAAGAACCAATGATGGTGCACTGAAGGTTTTGGATCTTTTCCAAACAGTTGACCAGGTAACTGTCTTCCAAATTTCTTGGCATAGACAAATAAGTACTTACAGTGCTGTATAAATTTGTTGAAACATTTCAGTTTGTATTCTGTCAATTCCTGGTGCCTTATTTTTCACCAATGCCTTCACTGAGGCTTCCATCTTTTCCTTCAGTGTCATTGGTTCTTTTATATGGTACCTTTTAAAATGCTTGAACATTTCTTTCTGTTACAGTGACTGTATATTCCTTCGATCTTCTTTTGATGCTTTCTGTATGATTCAGTATTTTGCCTATTTGTTGCTGTTGCGGCTAAGTGCCAGTGAATGGAATCTGACTCGTAGAAACCCTGCATAGGGTTTTGGAGGCTTTTAAATCTTTGTTGGAGCAGAAGGCCCCTCCTATAGAGCAGCTATTGTGGTTCGCAGTACTGTGCTTATCCTATAGCTCTACCATGCTTCCTATTTTTCCCATTGTTGTTGTGTGTAATCAAGTTGGTTCCAACCCACAGTGACCCTGCATAAGGTTTCTGAGGAGTGACTGGTGAGCTTGAACCTTGTGGTTCAAACCGACTTTGTAGTCCAATGCATTAACCCACAGTGCCACAGCAGGATACAATATCATAAGCCAAGGTTTGAATTTTCTCATTAGTTCTTTCAGCTTGAGAAATGCTGAGCATGTTATTTCCCTTTGGTTTTCTAACTCCTTTGGTTTGCACATTTCCTTATAATATTTGACTTTGTCTTCTCGAGCTGTCCTTTGAAATTTTCTGTTAATTTCTTGTAACTCCTCATTTTTTCCCATTCCTTTAGTTTCTCTATACTCAAGAACAAGTTTCAGTCTCTTCTGACATACTTTTGACTTTTCTATAATATATAGACTTGAAAGAATGGATTTAGAACATTTGAAGTTGATTCCAGTCTTTTCTTTCTTCCTTCCTTGTCTTTTAATGACGGTTTACTTTCTTCTTGTATGATGCTCTTGATGTCATCCAACAACTCTACTGGTCTTCAGTCACTGTGTTTAATGCATTTAATGCATCGAATCTATTCTTGAGATGGTCTCAAAATTCAGGTGAGATATGTTCAATGTCATATTTTGTCTCTTGTTTTAATTTTCTTCAGCTTTAGCTTGAACTTGCATGAGATCAGTTGATGGTCTGTTCTACAGTCTATCCCTGGCCTTGTTTTGGCTGATGATATTGAGCTTCTCCATCATCTCTTCCTACAGATGTAGTCAATTTTAATCCTATGTTTTCCATATGGTGAAGTCCATGTGTATAATTGCCTTTTATGTTGTTGAAAAAATGTATTTACAATAAATAAGTCAGTGTTGTTAAGTGCCACAGAGTCAATTCTGACCCATAGCGACCCTGTACAGAATTCCAAGAAGCTGCTTATATGCTTGAACAGCCAACCTTGTGGTTTAAACCAACTTTGCAGTCCAGCACATTAACCCACAGCGCCACACTAGGAATAAGTTGTTAGTCTTGCAAAATTCTGTCATGTGATCTCCAGCAATGTTTCTATCACCTGGGCCATATTTTCCAACTACTGATATCTCCTTTTTGTTTCCAACTTTTGCATTCCAATCTCTAGTAGTTATCAATGCCTCTTGATTGCATGTTTGATCAATTGCAGACTAAAGAAACTGTTAGAATTCTTTAATTTCATCATTGCTGGTTTTAGTTGTTGGTGTGTAAATTTGAATAATAGTGGTATTAACTTGTTTTCCTTGTAGGGATATAGATATTATCCTATCACAGACAGCATTATACTTTAAGATAGATCTGGAGGGTTTGTTTGTTTGTTTGACAATGAATGAGAAACCATTCCTCTTATTTGATGTCCTAGGCATTGGAAACCATTTGATTGAGATGCACTGTTGTTGTTAGGTGCCATAGAGATGGTTCAGACTCATAGTCACTCTTTATAGGATTTCTAAGAAGCAGCTGGTAGGTCTGAAATGTTGGCCTTGTGGTTAGCAGTCCAGTGCTTATCCAGTAGTGCCACACCAGGACTCTATCCATCAGGAATCAAACTTAGGTTTACTACATGGAAGCCAAAAATTCTGTCACTGAGCTACTACTGTCCACCCTCCCCTTGTATCATCTCATCATTTGTATTTCCATTCATACATTGCCCATAGATATGATCTTCTATTGTATTGATCTTTTACTGCTTAAAAATTCCAGTGGTCTCTGTTGTACACAGTAATAGTAGAAATAATCAAAAGTAGCATTTGCATAATTTCCAACTCACTGATGAGAAAACTAAGATTGAAAAAGGTTAAATGATGTGTCCAAGACTACATAGCTAGCAGAGACTGGAATCAACTTCAAGTGTTCTAAATTCATGCTTTGAAGTCTATATATTATAAAAAAGTCAAAGATTCCCATTTATACTCATGACATACCTTGACATTTGTCCATCATTCCACCTATAAGTCACCATACTCTGTAGTGATGCCAGGCATTTGCCTTTTTGTTTCTTTTAGGAGGCTGAGTCCTCTACCAGGGCTCCTTGTAGGATAAACACTGGACTGTAAACCACAAGGTAGGTGGTACTAGACCACTGTTTCTCTGCAGGAAAAAGAGGAGGTTTACACCCTCAGAAACCCTATACAGGGTAGCTATGAGTCGGTACCGACTCAACAGCTCTTAACAACACAAGGGTTCATCCTGCATTTTTCCTAATCAACTTTTCTAATCTTTTTTTGTCTCAGAAAAAAAATGTCAAGTTCTGTGATGCCTCCTCAAAGTTCCATGAATAAAGTTTGTTCCCCATTTCCCCAATGTTCCCTTTACACATATTTCCATTGAATCATCTTATTATTGTTCACAAGTTTCTCTGGATCAAACATTTCATTCATTTGTGTATCTCAGTGCTTCCCACACTGGAGACCACTAACTAGTATCTGTTGAAGTTGTATTACAGAACTAGGAGAAATTGGTCTTATAGCTTGTTAAATAGCAGCTTATTAGTTACCATTGAGAGAAAATGTAAAAATGTAGTTACTAAGAATCCTATAGGATCACAAGGTCTGTGGTTCAAACCCACCAGCTGCTCCTCAGAGGCCCTATAAAGGGTTGCTACGAGTCATAACCGATTCAACGGCACTTAACAACAACAAGCTACAAAGCAAGACTCTGAATGGCATGAATAGGGATTTTGAAATTTTTTCAATAGCTTCTCTATTATATTCAAATTAGCTTCACCTCACCCCTTGAATCAATTGAGTCCTAGTGTGGTGCTGTGGGATAAAATACTGGACTGCAAGGTCGGTTTGAACCACAAGGTTGGTAGTTCAAACTCATCAGCTGCTCCTTGGAAACCCTGTACAGGGTTGCTATGAGTCAGAAGTGATTCAACAGCACTTAACAACAACAAAAAACAATCTTCAACCTGTTGCATTTACCTGAGCTGTTCTCCTCTCATGAATGCCTTTCTCACTACTATTTTTTCCCCAAATCCTACCCTACTAATCCTACTAGTTTCAAGTACTCTTTTCTCCATGAAGAGAACCTCTTTAACACACCAATACTGATCTCCAATGCTACTGTTTGAAATCTCACATTGACTCTTTACAGACTCTACTGCTAATGTCTTTAGGCCCTTCTTGGGAAAGAGTAAAATCATACTTAAATGTTTATCTGCTCAAAACCAAGTCCACATACATGACTCATTTTTTAATGTTGAAAAAAATTTTTAAATAATAAAACATGGAATAATGCTCAAAATCATAAAATAGGCCAGGCTTACTGGTCAGACAGAGACTGCTGGAACCCCCAAGTCCTTAGTCTTCATGTCTGGACATGAACTCACACCCATGTTCAAATTTCAGCCAAACAGTACACAGATCTATGTTGTTGTTGTTAAGTGCTGTTGAGTTGGTTCCAATGGAGACCATCAGCTTATTAACGTGTTGCCAATGCTAACTTATTTTTAGTGTAGACTTTGGAATTAAACTTCTTTAATTTTCTCTATTTAGTTAAATAACCTTCTAAGATTGCAAATAAAGCTATAAGCAAAAAAAAAACAAAAACCAAAAAAACCCAATCTGTTCCCATTTACAGTTAGTTGTCTGTAGGAATCACTACCATCACCTGTAAAACTAGTTATAAAGAAAATATAAAAATAAATCAGATATTGTTGCTGTTAAGTGACATTGAGCCAGTTATTACTTAGAGTGACTCTGCATATTATTAGATATTAGGACTGATTAAAGTCTACAAGTCATCTATAAATCTTGATTTCAATAATCAAAAAAAAGTCCTCATTCTTAGTGACTGACTTTATAGTGAGTATGTAGCAGAAAATAGAATTTAAAAAATAAATGTATGTGAATAAAATATTTTATCTTTTCTGGATATAGTGAGGGTGCATGTAAGATTTATCTAAAAAATGGTTGAATTGCTTAGCAAATTAAAAAACTGCTATCTAAAGTCTTTTCCAGCTCTGACATTTCTAATGATGTCTATTTTCAAATGCCATTGAAAGAAAGACTAACTCCGGATTGCATACAAATGGCCTAATGCAAATTACTTAAGTCATGTTTCTTAGGAGAAAAGTGAAATGGCACTAGGGAAACGATTATATAATGTGCTTCCCCAACATGTCTTAAATCTATTTTAGGAATTCCTAGAGACTTAAAATCTCTAGAGATGCCTACCAGTTGATAATCCATGCTAATAATTTCCACAGTTTATTTGAAACTGTGCTTTTGCTTGTTCATAATCAAATTCATTTCTCCTATATTGACAATGATGTCAAGTTTGAAGTCTGTTTAATTGAAGAGCAACTGTCTGCCAAGGCCCAGCATTCTTCCGTTCCTGCTTCAGGTTTCTTCTTGATTAGGTCTGGATATCTGCTGTAGGACTCACAAACTCCCCTCTGCCCCTGTAATGCAGTAGCCCTCAGCCTGCTTCACTCAGGGGCTGTGTTGGCCTGAAGTATATAGAGGCAGCTCCACCATAAATTGGATGCTGCTGCAGTTGGAGGTACTGTGTTTTTCAGAGTTAGAGCTTGAGGCAAAGACCATAATTTCTATTCCTGTGACTGTTGGCAGTGGCTGCAGGGTTGCTAAGGGGGCAGCCACAGAGCAGAATTGATGGGCGAAACAAACTCAGGTGACCTTGTTTGCACTGATGAAGCTTGACCAAGCTGTGCCTTCACAGGAGCGCCCTTGCCTAGGGCCAGACTAGCTGTGTTCACCACTGCCCTCTAGTGGGTCAATGGCTGTGCCTTAGATACTCAGTAAAGACTTCTGATGGACCCAAAGTTGTTAGTCTTATAGATGGCTCTCTGGGTAAGGGTGGAGGTGGGAAGGGTGGAGACCACAAAACTTATTCCTAATTTGATCTGAATTCATTCTCTACTGACTATGGTTTGACATCTGTTTGTACTGAAACCAGTCACACTTGTGAGACTTGCCAGATGTGGCTTCTACTTGATCATTTAGAGGGGGGGAAAGGACATTTTAAGTTTGAAAGCAGGTGCATTTAGATCAGAGGCATGAGAAAAGAAACTGGTTTCAGAATGCTGAAAAGGGCCAACTCTGAAATGATTTTTTCATTCGGGCCTGCTTGTGTATGTCAAAGAAGACCGGGAGAAATGCTTTAAACATCACCACTATTTCTATTACTATTAGTTTTTAATGTGCAGAACAGCATGGAGCTGGGTCAGGGAGACGTGGAGGCCTGGTTGTTTATCTACAATTACTCCTTGTGTTACTCTTTCCAGAATCTCACATTTTCTCATTTCCCCTTTCTGCTTATCTTTGGTCTTCATTGGAGCCATGCCGCTGTTTTAGTTTTCATTCAACCCACTGCAAATAATGACTTAAATAGAATCTGTGAGGAGGAAAAAATGTAAAGCTCTGAAATATACTTGTTTACATTCATGGCAGAAAACATAGAAAATTCAGAGGAAAATGGAACCATCTTGTTTTTTTCTATTAGATTCATTATGCACCTGTTGTGTGACTGGGGAGGTGAACTGCATCCAAAGCCTGCCTGGCTTTTAGACTCCTCATTAAATCTAGACAAGGTGCTACACCATCAGGAGAAGGAGGTTGGACTATTATTTATTCTCCAAACTTCTTCCTGTAGAGTTGCTACCAGCTGTCTGTGTCCCTCGATGGCAGGTTACAACTCTTATCAAGTGATCTTCTCCATATAGCTCTCTCTCGACAGATCCAGGAAACCACTCCCACCCTCCTTGTCCATACTGGCGTAGGTGTGTCTACCCTGGCAGCCTGCCCCTTCCCTACACCCTGTCCACACATTGTAAATAGTCCCTTAAATAAACTTTCCCCACATTATCCAATTTAAGAGTCATACCTGTTTTCTTCTCATTTCATCTGATGGATGATGATGACCTGTGTGCATCAGAGTAGAACTGTGCTCCATAGGACCTTCAATGCCTAAATTTTTAGATATAGATTATTAGGCCTTTCTTTGGAGGAACTTCTGGAGTGGACTAAAATGTCCAATTTTTTCAATTAGCAGCAGCTGGGCACATTAACCCTTTGCACTACCCAGGGACTACATATAACCTTAGCAGCTTTTATTTTAGATTTTGTGTATGTGTCAAAGAAACCCTAGTGGCTCAGTGTTTATGTGTTTGACTGCTAACCAAAAGGTCAGAGGTTCAAATCCGCCTGTTGCTCTGTGGGAGAAATCTGTGCTTCTGTAAAGATTGTAGTATACTGTCCTATAGGTTTTTCTGAGTAGAAACAACTCAGTGGCACAGGGTTTTATCTACGGATAACAGGTTCAGCAGACTCCTGTGCATACAGCTTTATAACCTACATTTCTCCACACTTATAAGTACTTATGAGAATAATCCCATATGATTAAAATCTTCCATATTTAAAATCAGAATTTCCAATAAAAATCAGAATTTTTATTGATTACATACTGTTCCACTGAAAAGATACAAATTTATTTTATTTTGTTGTTGTTGTTGTTAAGTACCGTGGAGTCGGTTCCGACTCATAGTGACCCTATACAGTGTTTCCAAGGCTGTAATTCTTTACGGGAGCAGACCACCTCATCTTTCTCCCATGGAACCGCTGGTAGTTTCAAACTGCTGACCTTGAGGTTAGCAGCCCAATTCATAACCACTACGCTACTAGAGCTCCTTTATTTTAGGATTCATTAAATCTTTTCCAGTTTAATTGTTCCCTCTTTCTTTGCTTATTTCACAGTTCTACTTCATAAAATAGAAGACTTTTTTCTAGCACAATTTTAAACCAAGTTTGTTCATAGACAGAGTTCATGTGTGACACTGTTGAACAAACACTGGACTTCTAACCATGAGGTCCACTGTTGAAATCCACCAGCCATGCCTCAGAAATCCTATATTGGTCTCTATGAATCAGAACTGACTGGACGACACTTAACAACAACAACAACAAAAACCTCATAGACAATTAAGCCTCTTATGTTCAGGTTTCATCACTTCAGTAGTTGAGTGACATCTCCAAAGTCTCATCCTATAAATTGTAGAGCTTGAACTTGAACCCATGGCAGCTTTTACTAAATCTAGGGCTTGCCTTCTCCAACATGTATTCACCAATAAGTAAAACTCAAACTCTACATTACATCTAACTGTGGAAGTCACAAGAAAGACTAGCCATTGGATAAAAAGAACAAACAAAAAACCACAAAGAAAACTCCTATAAAAATGTCATATTAATTTTTCAACAGATACCAATAGATCTTCAGTGTCTGTCCAGTTTTACTTTAAGAAAACTGATCAGCTTTTCTCTGTTATCACCAGTGTCTGCAATAAATTAACATTTCTGTCTCTGGACCATTCTCACTAGAAATTGATTTTCCAATTATTATCTTAAAGCAGCATTGGTTATCTATATTTGAGTAATGAGGACAAATAGTTAATTATAAGATATATTCAGCTCTAGTAATATTTTCCACGGACTATTTCTAAACCTGAGTCTTGCCACAAAGATATGAGATAATTTTCATATAAAACCTTGGTGCTTTAGAAAAACAACTTAGACAGTTAACTTGAGATCTTCAAAATGCGGTGATGTATTCACACCTCCATCGTATATGACAGAATGATTATATTACCTCCAGAATGAAGTGCACAGCTGTATGTAGGCTGCATTGAGTTAGTCTGATGATGTACTCTGACATTTCCTGTGCCTATCTTTGCTTCAGCAGTCAATATATCAGAAATATGGAAACTTTGAGATTCTTGTGTGTTGTTTCCTTTTTGTTTTTAAACTGTATAAGGAACTGTTTTTCACTACAAAAGATTGCAGTAAACACATGTGGATAGATTGCTCTGTTGTTTGCTCAAAAATGAATGGCTGAGAACAGATGGTAAACAGAGATCTCTTTGTGCACCTTTTTTCTGAGACTGGATGATGTGAGAAATGCATAAATGCATAAAGATGCAGTAACAAATAATGATGTGTGAGTCCTGCTGATTGTGTGTGTACTGACCATTCATGCTTCCGGTGTCTCCTTCCTGTTGATCTGAGATTATGGTCCTGATGCTTTAGAAATTTGGTCACTTCTGGGTTTATAAAATCAGTCATTCTTGCCGCAGAGTTTTGTTTTTCCTCTATGTTTTCTGAGATGGATTTATAGCTGCTCTTGTTTACACTAAAGGGGGTGGGCAGAGTTGTAGATTTGGTAAAACCGGACCATTCTGAAATAATTTTTTAATTGAGAGTAAAATTCATTGTTTTTACAGATATAGTAAATATACCTTCATAGTGCATTTTCTTTAAACCAGTTTTAGGAAGTAATTTCTATTACTTGAGCAAACAGTAGTCAAATGTCACAAGAGGCCAGATTGAAATTTGAAAGATCGAAGCGGAAAATAAGACAATGAGGAACAATTTTGCTGTGGATATATCCAAAGTTGCTCTTCTGCACGTAGATAAATTAGTTCTGTCATATTTTCTCACAGTGTTGTCTTTTTAAAAGTTGTATACAAGTTTTAATAGTATCAACAAAAACACAAACCAGTTGCCACTAATTCAATTTCAATTCATGGCAACTCCATGTGGGTCAGAGGAGAACTGTGCTCCATAGGTTTTTTAATGACTGAATTTTCAGATCAGAAGTAGATAGCTGGAGTCTTTTTTATCAAGACATCTCTTAGTAGACTTTGTTCTCAACCTTTCAGTTAGTAACTGAGTGCATTAACTTTTTGCATTATCCAGGGACTCTATCCTAGATATGGTGTAAAATAAATGATGTTTGGTTCTGCCATCAAATTTCTGTATGAACAGAGAAGGCTGGGAGTAGAGCTACCAACTATCCTGGCTTGCATGAGACTCAGGGCTTTCCCAGGACATGGAAATTTAAGTTTTAAACCAGAACCAGCTGGTTATCCTGGCTCAGAGATTTTCTGAGGACTAGATGAAGGTGGGTTCTGTTGATGGCCAGGGCAAAGTATGTGTTGCAAAGCATATAATTAAATGTCTGTCACTAAGTTGTACTGAGGTGGTTTGTGTGTTGCTGTGATGCTATAAACTATACTACCAAGATTTTAATTTCTAGTAGGGCCACCCATGGTGGACATGTTTCAGTTGAACTTCCAGACAAGACAGACTAGGAAGAGAGACGAACCACTTCTAAATAGTTAGCCATTGAAAACCTTACAAATGGCAGAAAGGCATTGTCAGATACAGTGCCAGAAGACAAGCTTCTCAGATTGGAAGGCACTCTAAATACAACTGGGAAAAGATGCTTTCTCAAAGTAGAGGCAGTCTTAAAAACGAGGATGGAATTAAGCTTTTGGGAACTTCATTTGTTAATATGGTTCAACTTTAAATGAGACAAACAGCTGCAAACATCCATTAATAATCAGAATGGAAAATGTATAAAGCATGAATCTAGGAAAATTGGAATTCACCAAAAATTAAAATGGGATGCATAAAGATAGAAAGATTAGGCATTAGTGAACTGAAGTAAACTGGTATTGACAATTTTGAATCAGACAATCATATGATTTGCTATGCAGGAACAACAAGTTGAAGAAGAATGGCTTCACACTCATTGCCAAAAAGAACATTTCTATCTTGAGTACAATGCTGTCTGTGATAGAATAATATCCATACAATACAAAATACAAGGAAAACCAGTTAATACCACTATTATTCAAATTTACAAATTAATCACAAAAGTCAATGATAATGAAATTGAAAAAAAAAAGAAAAAAGAAAGAAAGAACACGTTCCACATTTCTCAAGCTGCTGGACAACATGAAGAGGAGCAACTTAAGAATTTTTGGCATTGTGGAACAGGAAGAATCAGAGAAGTACATAGAGGAGATAGTGGAAGAGCTTCTGGAAGAAAATTTCCCTAACATCTTGAAAGATTAGAAGATAAACATTCTAGAAGCTGAACATACTCCAGAAAGGATAGACCCTCAAAAGAAAATCACCATGACCTATAATAATCAAGCTCTCCAAAATCAAAGACAAGGAAAGAATCCTAAAAGCAGCCAGGGAAAAGATAAATGTTACTTACAAAGGCAAGCAAATCAGATTAAGCTCTGACTATTCAGCAGAAACCATGCAGGAAAGAAGGCAATGGGGAGACATGTACAAAATCCTAAAAGAAAAAACTGCCAACCTAGAATTGTCTATCCAGCAAAACTGTCAATCAAATATGATGGTGCAATCAAAACATTCCAGGATAAATAGAAGCTAAGAGATTTTGTCAAAGCCAAACCAGCACTTCAAAACAACCTAAAGGGAGTTTTTTGAACTGAAACCAGCAAGAACAGACAACAACCAGAGATTAACAGGCATGACAATATCAGCTGAAACTCAGACGATGGATAGCAGAGTTCAGAATAGAACAAAACTACAACGAATTCAAAGGAGCTGGGAGGTCAACTGAATATCAAAATAATAACAATGTCAAAGAAGGGGGAAATGTAGGAATAGAGATCTAGGCAGTGAGGAGGTCAGGTAGATTACAGGATACAATGTTGTTGTTGTTGTTGTTATGTGCCATGGAGTCAGTTCTGTACAGGGTTTCCAAGGC
>NW_006408728.1:4941581-4943689 GCF_000296735.1 Chrysochloris asiatica | reverse complement strand
CTTACAAGCTTTCAAGAGGGAGCCTAGTTCCAGATGGGGCAGGGATAGGTAGAACCTCCACTGAATGATTTCTAATCTGTTGGGACCGGGCTAGTGAAAGGAAATGGGGATAAGACTCTTGTGGTACAATAGTGAATAATTGCCATCAGTACTGACTGTAAGAGTCAGAAATGTAGAGGTAGATGTTTTTTGACAAAAGTGGGGGAGTGATTGATTTTACAGCCCAGGAGCGTAGGTCCCTGGGACCATCAAGTGAGAAGAACAGAGAGCATGAGTCTACCCAGAAAGGCAGTGATGCCAGGGATGGAGACAGAGACGATGATGTGGAAAGATGGAGTGGCTGGAGACACTGGACTCAGGGAGGGAGAGGGGCTATGTGCTGACGGTGGGGGTTGGGGGGTTGGCTATGGGTTGTATCCTTTGGTTATTTGATGATGCATAGAGGGTATTGTAATCATTGCAATGAAATGAAATGTGATAGGATGAATGTAAAACTGATGTTCTCCCATGTAAACCCACATAATTCACAATAAAAACATAAAATAAAAAAAATAAAAAAACCAGACAGGAAAGAAAGAAAAGACCAAAGTGGATACCATTAAAGACTGCTCTTGAGCATAGAGAAGCTAAAGTGATTGGAAGAAATGATAAAGTAAAAGAGCTGAACAGAAAATTTCAAAAGGCAACTTGTGAAGACAAGTTAAACATTATAATGAATTGTGCAAAGACATGGAGTCGTGAAACCAAAAGGGAAGAATATACTTAGCATTCCTCAAGCATAAAGAATTGAAAAATTCAAATCTCAGGTTGCAATGTTGAAGGATTCTGTGGGCAAAATGTTGAATGATGCAGAAAATATTAAAACAAGATGGAAGGAATAAATAGAGTCACTGTACCAAAAATAAGTGGTTGCTGTTCAATCATCTCAAAAGGCAGCGTATGATCAAGAATGAATGGTATTGAAGGAAGAAGTCCAAACTGCACTACAAGCAATGGCAAAAAGCAAGTCCCAGGAATTGAAAGAATACAAATTGAAAATTTTCAGAAAAATGACGCAGCACCGGAGGAGCTGACTCACCTATGCCAAGAAATTTGGATCGCAGCTACCTGGCCAACCAATTGGAAGAGATCCATGTTTGTGCCAATTCCAAAGAAAGGTGACCCAACAGAATGTAGAAATTTTCTAACAAGATCATGAATGTTACATACTAGTAAAATTTTGCTGAAGATAATTTTAAAAATGGTTGCAATAGCACCTCAGTTTGCAACTACCAGAAATTCAAGCTGGATTCAGAAGAAAATGTGAGAGCTAGGAATATCATTGTGGACATCAACTGGATATTGGTTGAAAGCAGAGAATATCAGAAAGATGTTTACCTGTGTTTTGCTGACTATGCAAAGACTTTCAGCTGTGTGGCTCATAATAAACTTTGGATAACATTGCAAAAAATGGATATTCCAGAACACTTAATTGTGCTTGTGAGGAACTGGTACATAGACCAAGAGGCAGTTGTTCTAACAGAATAAGGGGATACTGCATTATTTAAAATCAAGAAAGGTGTGTATGAGGGCTGTGCCTTTTCACAGGATTGGGCAGCATTTCGTTCTGCTGTGCATAGAGTCACTATGAGTTGGTATTGACTCGATAGTACCTAACAACAACAACATTCAATTCGTATGCTGAGAAAATAATCTGAAAAGGCAGATTAAATGAAGAAGAATGTGACATCTGGATTGGAGGAAAAGTTATTAAGAATCTGCAATATGCAGATGATATAACTATGCTAGTTGGAAATGAAGAGGGCTTAAAATAATTACTATGAAGGTCAAAGACTATACTATTGTATCTCAATGTAAAGAAAACAAAAATCCTCACCACTAGACCAAAAAAATAACATCATAATAAATGGAGAAAAGATTGATGTAAAAGACTTCATTTTGTTTGTATCCTTTATCAATATTCATGGAAGCAGCAGTTGGGACACTGAAATATTGCATTAGGCAAATCTGCTTCAGAAGACCTTTAAAAGTGTTAAAGAACAAATTTGAGGGCCAAGGTGCACCTGACCCAAGGCATGGTATTTCCAATCGTCTCATATACATGGGAA
>NW_006408728.1:4923704-4940816 GCF_000296735.1 Chrysochloris asiatica | reverse complement strand
ATTAATATCAAATGCCAGTAATATTTTTCTGAAGAAATTAAGAAATGATTATAGCCGTGTATCAACATGGAATTACAAGAAATTCAAGACTGCTGCACAACAGGGTGTGGAATGAGGGCTATCATTGTAGATGTCAGGTGAATCTTGTCTGAAAGCAAAGAATATCCAAAAGATGTTAACTTGAGCTTTATTGACTATGCGAAGGCTTTTGACTGTGTGGATCATAGCAAAAAAATACATAACATTGTAAAGAATGATGTGATAGTTAAGACTTATTTTCAACTTGATTGTGCCAGGATTCTCAGTGGTTTGGTAGTTGCGATGTAGTTATCCCTATAATTAGATCAAATATAATGGAATTAAGTATGATGAGATCTGCTGTGAACTGCCAATCAATTCAAAGGATGTTTTCTTGGGTGTGTGGCCTGCTTCCAATTTATTAGACACTCAGGCAAAGCTTTTTTGCTCTCTCCTGTGTCTGTATCTTACATCTGGCTTGTCTTCTGACCTCTGGTTCTTTGGACTTGAGCTAGTGACCTTCTCTATTGCCTGCCTGCCAACCGGCCAACCTGCTAGATCTGCCTGCCTGCCATCTAACCTGTCTATCTTGTTTCAGCTGACCCAGATTTGGGACTCTCACCTCCCCCACTTCTACCACTGTGTGAGCCATTTCCTTGATACAAACTTCTCTTTGTTGTTGTTAAGTGCCAACTCAGTTACGACTCATGCAATCTTATATAGGGTTTCCAAGGAGCAACTAGTGAGCCTGAACCACTGACCTTGCAGTTTAAACCAAATGTGCAGTCCAGCACATTAACACACAGCACCACACCAGGACTCCAAACTTCTCTTTATATATACATATATGAGTTTCACTGGTTTTGCTTCTCTAGAGAGCCCAATCTAAGAAAAATGTGTATTCCAGAACATTTAATTGTGCTCAGGAGGAACCTGTACGTTGACCAAAAAGCAGTCATTTGAACAGAACAAGAGGACACTGAATGGTTTAAAATCAGGAGAGATGTGTGCCAGGGTTGTATCCTTTCATCATACTTAATCTATATGGTATGCTAGGTAAATAATCTGAGAAGATGGATTATATGAAGAATAACATGGCATCAGGATTGGAGGAAGAATTATTAACAGCCTATGATATGCAGATGACACAATCTTACTTGGTGAAAGCAAGATAACTTAAAATACTTACTGATGAAGATCAAAGACTACAGCCTTAAGTTTGGATTGCATCTCAATGTAAAGAAAACAAAAATCCTCACAACTGGACCAATAATAACATAATGATAAATGTTGTTGTCAGAGACTACAATTTGCTTAGATACACAATCAGCAGTAAAGAAATCAAACAATATATTGCATTGGGGAAATCTGCTACAAAAGACCTGTTTAATATGCTCCATAACAAAGATGTTAGTTTGAGGACTAAAGTGCATCTGACCCAAGCTATGGTATTTTTAATCGCCTCATAGGCATGTGAAATTTGCATAATGCTAAGGAAGACCATAGAAGAATTGATGCATTTGCATTATGGTATTGGTGTAGAATATTGAAAGTATTGTTGGCTGCCAGAAGAACATACAAACCTGTCTTAGAAGAATTATAACCAGAATACTCCTTAGAAACCAGGATGGTGAAACTTCGTCTCTTGTATTTTGGACTTTTTATCAGGAGGGACCAGTCCCTGGAGAAGGATGTCATGCTTGGAAAAGTGAAAGTAGGTCAAAAAGAGGAAGACCCAGAACGAAATGGATTGTGGCAATGGACTCAAAACAGAACAATTGTGAGGATAGCACAGATTGACGCAGTGTTTTGTTCTGTTGTGCATAGGGTAGTTATGAGTTGGAACCAACTCGACGGTACTAACAACAGCAACAACATAGAACAATGGGGACAGTGAGAAAAAATAGTGGGTCAAGGAAAGGACCAGATGAGAGTAAAGTAGAAAACGTAGAGTTAAAAGCCAATCCAAAGTTCTAGGCCATGAAGTTTGTCCCTGTGGAGAGCCAAATGAAATTTGAACAGGCACTGCCCTTTCTAGGTGAATGGTGGAAAATGGCTCCTAAAGCAGTTCCAGAGAGTTGGCAAATGTAAAAATCTTCTCGTTGGGTTCCCTCTGTTTCAGGGACAGTCACAGGGCCAGCAGACGAAACCCAGCATATTTCTTCAAAGGAGTAAGCCGTTTTCATTATTTATAACATATGTATTTAATATATATATGATTGCTGTTAAGTGCTGTCAAGTCGGTTCCAACTCATAGCAGCCCTGCCTAGGGATTCTGAGGACCTCCTGGTGGGTTTGAACTGCTGACCTTGTGGTACAAACTGACCTTGCAATTGAGTGCATTATCCTGCAGTGCCACACCAGGACTCCATACACACACACTCACACACGCACACACACACACACAGCAACTGTTAAGCGCCATCGAGTCACTTCTAACTCACAGTGACCCAATGTCCGACAGAATAAAGCACTGAGTGCAGTGCCCTGCACCATCCTCACAATTGCTGCTACACTTGAGCCTATTGTTGTTACCACTGTACCAATCCATCTTGTTGGTGGTCTCCCTGGTTTTCGCTATCCCTCTTTTGCCATATATATGGTTTGTTGCTGTTGTTGTTATTAAGTGCTGTCATGTTGGTTCCAACACATAGTGATCCTGTACAGGGTTTTCGAGGAGCGGCTGGTGAGCTTGAACTGCGGACCTTGCAGTTCAGACCGACTTTGCAGTCCAATGCGTTAACCCACAGCACCACACCAGGATATGTATATATATAATTAGAGTTCTGGTGTGGTGCTGTAGGTTAAGCACTGGGCTTTTAACCACAACGTTAGCATTTCAAACCCACCAGCTGCTCCTCGGAAACTCTATACAGGGTCGCTTTGAGTTAGAACTTTTTATGTTTATATATGGAGTTCTGGTGTGGCACTGTAGGATCAGAACTGGACTGCAAGGTCAGTTTTAACCAAAAGGCCAATGGTTCAAGTTCACCTATACAGGGTCACTATGAGTCAAAAACAACTTGACTGCACTAAACAACAACAATATATATGGACCACAAGGTTGGTTTGAGCCATAAGGCTGGTGGTTCAAACTCACAAGCTAACCAAAATGTCGGTGGTTTGAACCAGTTTCTCCATGGGAGGAAGATCATGTAGTTGACTTCTGTAAAGATTTACAGCTTTGAAAACCCCATGGGATAGTTTTACGATATCCTATAAAATCAGAATCAGCTTGACAACAACAGCTTTTTCAAATAGGTGGCACAGTGGTTAAACACTCACCTGTTAATCAGAAAGTCAGAGATTCTAACCCACCAGGCTTGCAATCACTATAGTGTAGTTCTATTATGTCCCACATGGCCACTGTGAATTGAAATTGCCTGATGGCAATGGGTCATGTGATGATTATGTCCAGATCATTTGACATAGACTTCCTCAGGTGAAATGTTGAAAACTAAAACATGACAGTCACCTGAGTAAAGACCAACCTCTTTACTCTTGGGTGTGGGCCAAACAGTGCTTGTAGACAGGGCCAAATTTTCTTTGCAACTCTGCTTCTAGTCTAACATGTGATAAATGAATAGTCTGTAGATGTAGAACAGTATGGTAATAATTTAAGCCTGGAAAAAAAACTTAAGTTCGTTTTGAGTTTTTTGAATCCAGGGAGAACTGGGGGACATTTTTGCCTAGAATCTAGATTAACTTTTTGGGCATTATTTTGAATCTGTTTTGCTTAGAAAATTTCAGAATGGTACTTGGAACTTTTGCGTAAGTTACTCCCTGAATTTTTTTCTTTTTCTTTCAGGATACTGATGCATGTCTTGAACACTAAGTACTTTGGTCTGTTTTCCGCAGATTTTTCTATTTCCCTCTTTCTCTCCTTTCTTTCTTCCTACCCACTTACCTTTGTTCTTTTTAAATATCTACATTAGCAGGATCTTTCAGAGTATCTTTTTACCTCTGTCCATCCTACCTGGTGACACAGTTCCCAAGTTTTCATGAATTTCCACTACATTCCTTGATTGTATTTCCAGACCCATACTTTAATATATTGGTTTCTTAAACACACATAAGCACAAACATGATTGTCTGTATAATTTATTTCAGTTCAGTTACTCTGGCTCCAGCCAGTCTGAAGATGCCTCCCAGTAAAGAATAGTTTGGGGGGTAAACTTTTTCTTCTTTCTAACATATCCTGTCCTTGCCAGATTTTAGCAGAAGAATTGGACTGTGTAGGTTTAATATACTCTTGTTAGTCATTTTATATTGGGATTGCTTATCACATCATACACAATCTCCAATTTACTTTTCCAATGTTTTTATAATTCATGAGAACTGTGTATTTTCATATTAATGATGGAATAATTAATATTTAGGAAAATATTTTTAGCTTAAGAGGCTTCTAGTTTCTGAGTTACGAGACTTTTTTTTTAACCATGGACGTATTCCAGAAACTATTTTATATTGATGCTCCATATTTTGTGATTAATTTTGACAAGAAAAATACTTTTAGGAGTATTTTTGACCAAATTTCTAGTGTTCTTTGATAAGCTAGAAGCTTACCTTTTTCCTCTTAAGGAATTAGCATTTGATAATGATTTGTAAACTAATAAAACTAAAATTCCACATAAAAGTCACTTTGCATGTTAAGCAATATTTTTCACTTATTTGACATTTCTGGCTGCTCTTTATGTGTGTGTGTGTCGTTGAATAGCCATTTATTTCTTTTGGTTCCTAAATACTAATCTTCCAGCATTAGTCCTTTTAGAGCCTATGTCACTGTCAGGAGGCTGAACTCAAATACCTGAAAATGGTTAGTGTTTACACTGTATGGGTAGTTGATCATCTTCTCTGTTTAACGATTGGTTCCATAAATTTATGTATTTAGTACCCGGATTCTGCAATGAAATGTTTTGAAATGTTTTAGAATCTAAATAAACCAAGAAATGAGGAAGAGATTCAAAAGACTTGCCTGTGGTTATGGTTGTCAAGGAAACCATTTCCTTGTATAATGTTTGACAACAGCCTTGCAATTATTTTTTTTTAGTGCCAAACAAATCCAGCCTTCCTAGAAGCATGGAAAAGGAAGATACCCACACACACACACACAAAGAGGTATAATCAATTGAAAGTTTTGACAAAGTGTTAGATGCAAGATACTAGATAGCAAGTGCTATGGTATTTTATAATTTAGACATGAAACTTTAGAGAAATATCAGATTGACAGTTGTATAAGAATGAAGGTTGGGGTAAGATTTCCTGATTAATGTTAGTAAAGGATATCCCACTATGTTTTTAAACATGTTTAGAGGAGTTGTTTAATTAAGCCAACAAACGACCTCATCTTTCTCATACACACACTAATGGAAGGAATTTTAAGCAGATTTGATAACATCGTCAGTTGTTGTTGTTATGTGCAATGGAATCGGCTCCGACTCATAGTGACCCTGTATAGGGTTTCCGAGGCTGTAAATCTTTACGGGAGCAGAACGCCTCATCTTTCTCCTGTGGTACAGCTGGTAGTTTTGAACTGCTGACCCTGAGGTTCGCAGCCCGATGCGTAACCACTACGCTACCAGAGCTGCTTAACATCATCAATAGGAAGTTTAAATACATTGCCCATTGATACTCCATAAGCATAGTGGTTACGAATCGGTCTGCAAAACCTCAAGGTCAGCAGTTCGAAACTACCAGTTGTTCCGTGGGAGAAAGGTGAGGCGTTCTGCTCCCGGTAAAGATTTACAGCCCTGGAAACCCTGTACAGGGTCGCTATGAGTCTGAACCGACTCCACGGCACACAACAACTCCATATTGCTAGAAGCTGCAAAAACTAAGAAATGATTTGTTCAGTTTATGCTAAATTTTTGCTTTAAACAGAGAAGGAATTAGTTGTAGTTGATGTTGATGCTAACGCTTCTTATTAAAAGAGAATGTTGTTGTTGTTACCTGCCAGTGAGTCATTTCCAATTTGTAGTGATCCTGTATGGGATTTCCGAGTTGCAGCTGGTGGGTTTGAACTGCCAGCCTTGTGTTTTGAAGTCCTAAAGATCCTAAAACTTGAAAATGGATAAGGTCTATTTTTTCTTTAGCTCCTTGTTAGAACAAGATCTCAAGGAGGGAAAGAAAGATGACGTTGGTTAGATCCTGGAACTTTTGATTTGTTGTACTTATGAAATTTGGGGTCTCCATTAATAAAATGGAATGTGATGACAGGAAAGTTTGATAAGTTGTAGGGAATGTGAAATAAAAAGATTAGCAATTCCCCAGAGAAAAGAGATATGGGGTATGGGAGACTCCTTCAATGTTATATACTCTGTTAATAAGTTCACTGGCAATGCTTGCTAATGCCTACTCCTTTTCTTCACCAAATGTCCTAGTCAGCAGGAATGAGAATAGTTTTATAGACCACCCTGGATTTAAGAAGGAAAACCAAAATTCTTGGCCAAGAATGACCTGGATGACTTTTGCTCATTACTGTGATGCCCTTTTCTGTCTTGTTGCTTTTGGTCTTCAGCTAATATCCTGTAAAAGAGTTGATTTAAAAATTTCATCTGTTGCATGCTCCTCCCATACACACAAGCTGGGCGTTATTATTTTAATAGAAATAGGAAAGAAATATAGAAAGCAATCCTGTGTTTATGTGCGCAAGAAAAAGAAGAGTCAGGGACGATTGAAAGAGGAATCAAGATAAATAAAGTACAAGAAATTAAAGTCAGGCTTCTTTGTTTGTGATCTCAAGTTTTCCTTTCCTTTTTTTTTTTCTGTCTCAGATTTTCCTCCATTAAGTCTCTAATTGGTCTGACATTCAGAATGTCAGGCACCCAAAATGAACTTTGTCTGATGAATGTTGATTCACAGCTCTGCAGTCTTAATAACAAGCTTCATGTGTACAGCTAACAACCTGTGAGAGACTGAAGCCACGTGATGCCATCATAGCCCAGTCTAGAGCAGGTCAAGTCTAAAGTTGTGGGTAGAATTCTGAGAACTGACCTCAGGTTATTTTCCAAAACTCTTTGACTTTTTAAATGCTTATTCTAACTTTATGATTTAGCCAGGTACTTACTGACCAATAGTGTGTTGTAGGCCAGCAATACGAAGCTTATTTACTTTATCAGGTGTTTATATTGCTGCCTTGCAATGACTTTGTGAGGAATGGAACTAAAAAACAAACAAAAATCATGTTTCAAACTTTCTCTAACTCATTTAAAGGTTCCAGTTAGTATGACAGATTTTGTTTCCATTGCTACTTTTAGATACTAGAAATCTGTTAAAGTGCTCATACTATTCACTGTTTCTCCTCCAACTTTTTCTGTTCAGTCAGAATTTAAGAGTGAAATTTTACAGTTATTTATTCCTCACCTTCTGCATAACAAATACATAGTCTCTGGTGATTTCTATATTCACAGCTACAGAAGTGCCCTTAAGAAAATGTCCCCTTCAAACCCCGTGTTTGTGGAAGGCTTAAATTCCAAACCACACCGAGTTTCCTCAGCAGTTCATTCCAGACTGGGAGAATAAAGTATTGCATGTTTTAGGCACTGCAATGCAGTCAACTCAAGATTATTGAGAAAAAAGATTTGACTTGGATAATAGAATCTCAGACTCAAACTGTATAATGAAAATAAGGCAGAACATTTAAGTCAGGCATGCACTCACCATCTTCCTAAATTTATGCTTATGTGTAAACCTATGATCTGGGCCAACTCCTGATTTTGTGGGAGTTGCTAATCTGATTTTTAGATTATCTTGAGTATCCTAAGGTCATGTTCTGTCCTGGCATTCATGTTTTTATGCTTAAATATAAGGCCATATTCCAGGCTGCTGCTTCCCAGGGAGATAGGAAAGAAATTGCCCACATCCCCTGAATCATGAGAATCTGGTCTAGGCCAGCTTCACATTGGGACACATTAGGTGGCAGCTAAATTGCCTGACATTGGAAATGTTCTGCTAAGGCACCACTTTATCTTGATCTAAAAATTCCCTCTAGTGTTATTCTCTGCAGGGTATTGGTGTGGCATTTTAGGATAAGCACTAGTCCTGCTGTGGCACTGTGGGTTAATGCGCCAGACTACAAAGTTGTTTGAACTGCAAGGTCGGCGGTTCAAGCTCACCAGCTGCTCCTTGGAAACCCTATACAGGTTCGCTATGGGTCAGAACTGACTCGATGACACTTAACTTTTTGGTGGGAGAAGAAAGATCCTGACTTAGCTAATTATCACCTAGGACTAAACAGACACCATAATCATAGAGAGTATATCTTGAGAAAGATGTTCAGGATAGGTGAATAATAATGATATTTATACGTCATATGTTTATAAATCAAGCAAGATATGATCAGGGCTGTATCCTTTCACTATACTTATTCAATCTGTATGTTGAGCAAATAAACTGAGAAGCTGGGCTCTATGAAGAAGAACATGGTATGAGGACTGGAGAAAGACTCATAACAATCTGTGATATGAAGATAATAAGCCTTACTTACTGAACGTGAAAAAGACTTGAATAATTTAGATGAAGATCAAAGACTTCAGCCTGCAGTGTGGCTTATACCTCAACATAAAGAAAACAAAAATTCTCACAACTGGACCAATAAGAAACAGCAAAATAAGTGGAGAAAAGATTGACCTTGTCAAGGATTTCATTTTACTTGGATTTACAATCAATGGCCATGGAAGCAGCAGTTAGGAAATCAAATGTTTTGTTGTACATTAGTGTCGCTGTGAGTCAGAACCAACTCGATGGCATCTAACAAGAACGTGTCTTGCAACTGAATGCAGATATTGGGAATAACTAGGAAAAATAAATCAGGATCTTTGGACAGTTGGGTCCAGGAATATATATTTTTCACCAAAGCTCTATAGAAGATTTAGAGGTACAGCCATAATGGGAAATTATTTCAACAAAGACAGGCTTTCTAAAAGGAGATTTAATTTAATGCTTTTTAGGGCTCCTGGAGTGGCCCTGTAGGGTCAGCACTGGACTGTGAACCACAAGGTCGGTGGTTCAAACCCACTAACTACTCCTCAGAAACCCTGAGTCAGAACTGACTCAAAGACACTTAACAACAACAACAACAACAACAGATGATTGGGGAAGACAATGTTGTTAGGTGACTTTGAGTTGATTTCAATCCATCCTGACTTCATGTGACAGAGTAGAACTGCCCAGAGTGTTTCCTAGCTTGTAATACAGATCACCAGGTCTTTGCTCCCACAGAGTCATTGGATGGGTTTGAACAACCAACCTTTCATTTAGCAGCTGAGTGTTTAAGCATCATGCCACCAGGACTTCTTGGGGTTGGGGTAGGGGAGATCACAACATTGTGTTAAATGCCGGATTAATTGAATAATCAATTCATCTGGGACTAGGGAGAAGCTTAATTAGTGACAGCCTGGCGTCCCCGTAGCACCCAAGCACACATGAACCTGTTTATCTACGCTATCAGTTCTTCAGTTGGAACCTACAGGATAGGGGAGAGAATAAGAAGAACAATGAGGAGAGATGCAAAAGATGATAATTGAAAACAGCAGTTTGCGATTCCTTGGGTTATATTTGGCCTTCCCCTGCTCCCACCAAAGAGACAGGTTGACATTTTATCTCCTCCAGCCAGCTGAAAGCATGTGTTTGATTGAAAGGAATTTATGGCTCCATTCCAGGCCCAACCCTACAGCAGGAAAGCTGACATTAAAATGGTGCATGTGACAGAAATGCGGCCTTGCAGGACCCCCAGAGAAGCTGCGATTCAACTCTGCTGTCCTTCACCAATCAAAAGTTGCTTGTAGCTCATTCCTCTGTTGGAATGAGTCTAGCCTTCCATTATTATGACAGAGTGGATGGTTCAAAGACTAGGTTTTAGCATGGCCCTTGCTACACATTTGTTATTGTAATCTCAGCCTGTAAAATGAAATTTCTCAAAAGACAGAACCAGCCTCATCATTTGCAGGCCCACATTTAAAATGTCTTTGTGCATTCTCTTTTGTTCTTGGATTGTTCTCCGCTTCCTTTCAACATGATTGTATAGCTAATGCTCAGTAAATTGTGTCCATATGCAGTCAGCTGGAATCTCAAACTATTAGTCAGGACTGGGGACAGTCTTTAAAGGAAGAACTGCTGACAGGAAAATGGAGATCCATGCCAGTTCACTGAACACTGTGGTAAGCACTGCAACATGGAAATGTTTTTATTGTTTTTGCTGTTAGGTGCTGTTGAGTCGATTCCAACCCACAGCGACCCTGTATAGGGTTTCCAAGGAGTGGCTGGTGAGTTTGAACTGACAACCTTGCTGCTTAAACTGACTTTACAGTCCTGCACATTAGCCCATAGCATCACACCAGGACTCCTACAATCTTCACAAAGATGAGAAAACAGTCAGTCTTAGTTATCTGGTGCTATTACAACAGAAATCCCATAAGGAGGTGATTTTATAGAACACAACTTTATTTTCTCACAGTTTAGGAATTCAGGGTTTGACTCTAGAGGAAGACTTTCTGTTGGCTACGGGGAAGGATAATTCGTGTGGCTCTGTGGGTTCATGCGCTGTACTGCAAGGGTGGTTTTAACCACAAGGTCTACTGTTCAAGCTCCTCAGAAACCCTGTACAGGGTCGCTATGAGTCAGAACTGAGTCAACAGCACTTAACAACAACAATCATAGGGAAGGCCCTTGTTCCTTGGTTCCTTTGTTCTACTTATACTATCGTCCTTCAACTGTGCTTATTCACTTGCTTATTTAATCTCTTTAATATCTCAAAAGAGATCGACTTAATCTCCTCAATCCAGGGATAGATAAAAATATATCTAATGTGACATCAGGGGACAGGCAGAGGAGCAACAGCAGTAGAACCAATAACCAGAACATGAGACAGAACAATGGTCTTCCATCATGTATCAAGTAAAGTTGAGTGACTGGGCAGGAGGCTTGTTTGCAGAGTGGGGTGACTCCAGGCACTTAAGTGGAGCAAGAAGGTTTGCTAACCCATGGAGCTAGAACCAAGTGCCTACAGGACAAAGCTTATGGTGGAATGGTACACCCTGTGAGCATTTATTAGCAGCTCTAACTGAGCTTTATAACATTGCCCAGCAAAAAAAGGTCTGCCTGTGGGGCAGGGCCCAGGAGAGGCTGTCTCCTTAAGCATTTTCTGATCCTGCATTGTAACCTGTTAAATTCCCTAATAAGCCCCATAGCTGTGGGAAATAAAAGAAAGAATGAGATTTACTTAAAACACACTCCACACTTGTACTGTCTCACTAACATAATAAACAAAACCCATTCCTACATGGGATGAGTTAGAATTGGCTCAATGGCAATGGTTTTGAGGGGCTAGGACTTACACATTTTTTGGGGAACAAATTCAGTCTATAATTCTGAAGTTCCAAGATGTTGCCTAAATTTACATATGCGATATTGTTGGAAGATAGTTAGGCATGGAGTTTCTGGGTAATGTAAATGGTTAATGCACTTGGCTGATAACTGCAAGGTTGGAGGTTCAAGTTTACTCACAGGCACTTTAGAATAAAGACTTGACAATCTACTTTGGAAAAATCAGTCACTGAAAACCCTTAGGAGCACAGTTATGCTCGGACACACATGGGATTGCCATAAGTCAATATCAATTTGAAGGCAAATGGTAAATCAGGAATAGGGGATGGGAAGTAGAGATGGGGAATGGGAAGACACAAAACAAATCTTAGCTATAGGAAGAGGTACAGAATACATATAAGAAGAAAGAAGAGGAAATATATCTAATGTGTATTTTGTCCTTTGGCATACCCTGGTCTTGTGTAGTTCAGTGATAAATTCTTTTGAAATTTTGATCACTCGCTTCTAGATTCATTATTGGCTTAAAGTTTTTTCCATGAATAGTAGGTAACCCAGTGGGGAAACTATACTTTGGACAAAGATGACTATGGTCTTATGCCTGGTCAAATAAACAGGGAGCTGGTTCCAACGAGTGGACCAGGCATTCTTTATTGTTGCTATCAAATAAATGTGACTGGTCTTGGATAGAACTGTTTCCAAATCTTTCCATGTTATAGGCTCACCAAGCAAAGCCTGTGCACATTCCAGTATACATGTGGTCTGCATGCTCCTCAGCCTGTCATCACTCTATGCCTCTGCTCACTGGCAGCATGCTAATCATGAGTCATGTCACATCACATGATGTAGTCAGGAGAATATTCTGTCTGACAAACACTCCTGCAAGCTCTGCATGCTCAGATATAGATAACAGAGAAGTGGTGGAAAAGGACTTGAATTATTAATGAGATTTTTCTTTTTGGCATTTTCTTGTACTCTTTGAACAGTAAAAATACTTTTTAAATAGTTGTATTTCTTATACACCTGGACTGAGATTCATATGTGTTAAATCATATGAAAATGAACAAGTCTAATAATTTCAGAAGCCATTCCTGGTGTGGTGCTATAGGATAAGCACTGGACTGCTACCCACAGGGTTGGTGGTTCAAACCCAGCAGTCGTTCCTCTGACTCATTGTTAGATGCCATTGAGTTGATACCAACTCATAGTGACCATATTCACAACAGAACAAAACATTGCCTGGTCTTGTGCCAACTTCACAATCATTACTATGTTAAGCCCATTGCTCCTGTTACTGCCCCAATCCATCTCATTGGGGGTCTTCCTCTTTTTCTTTGACCCTCCACTTTACCAAACATGATATCCTTCTCCAGGGACTTGTCCCTCCTGATAGTATGTCTAAAGTATGAGAGACAAAGTCTAGCCATCTCGGCTTCCAAGGAGCATTCTGCCTATACTTCTTCCAGCGCAGATAGGTGTATTCTTTTGGCTGTTCATGGTACTTTTAATATGCTCCTCCAACACCATAACTCAAACATCAATTCTTCTGTGGTCTTCCTTATTCGCTGTCCAACTATCACATGCATAAAAATACCATGGCTTGGGTCAAGTGCATCTTAGTTCTCAAACTGACAACTTGGCTCTTCATCACTTTAAAGAGGTCTTGTGCAGCAGGTTTGCCTAAAGCAATATGTCGTTTCATTTCTTGACTGCTACTCCCTGAGTATTGATGATTGAGCCAAGCACAATGAAGTCTTTGGCAACTTCAGTCTTTTCTCCATTTATTTGGATACTGTTTAATGGTAGTGATGAGGATTTTTGTTTTCTTTACATTGATGTACAGCCCATACCAAATGCTGTGGTCTTTGATGTTCATCAGTAAGTATTTTAAGTCCTCTTCACTTTCAGCAAGCAAGGTTGTATCATCTGCACATATCACGGTTGTTAATGAGTCTTCCTCCAATCCTGATTCCATATATTTTTTCCATATAACCCAGTTTCTCGAATTATTTGTTCAACATACAGATTGAGTAAGTATGGTGAAAAAATATAACCCTGGCACACATCTTTCCTAATTTTGAACAATTCAGTGTTCCCTTGTTATGTTTGAACAACTGTCTTGGTTTATATATGGGTTCCTCAAGAGTACAATTAAGTGTTCTGGAATAGTCATACTTCACAATGTTATCCATAGCGTATCATGATTCACACAATCAAAAACCTTTGTGTAGTCAATAAAACACAGAGAAACGTCTTTCTGGTATTGTCTGCTTTCAGCCAAGATCCATCTGATGTCAGTAATGATACTCCTCATTTCACATCCTTATCTGAATCCAGCTTGAACCTCTTGAAGTTCCCTGTCAATGTATTCTTGCTGTCATTTTTGTATTATCTTTAGCAAAATTTTACTTGCAGTTCTGATTCATAGCAACCCTGTATAGGGTTTCTGTGGAGCAGCTGGTGGTTTTGAACTGCTGACTTTGTGGTTCACAGTCCATGCTGATCCTACAGCATCACAAAAGTAATATATCTTATTTTCTTTAATAAGTACCAGGAAGAGAACATCAGGGAGCTGATTGTACACTTAATGAAAGCCTGGGGTTACATTGGCTTCTACTTCTAAAACCATTTTTGTCAATTAGGAGCACATTAGTGACAAGGGAGTAATATGTGCTCTTAAAATCCAGGACCTTGTATTTAATTGCTTTATGATTTTTCTTTAGTAGTAGAAAAAAAGGCCTGAAAAAATCTTCTAACAATGATAGTTTGCTTTGTGTGTTCCTTTTAACGATACTTGCATTGTTGATTGATATCATTGCTGTTGTTGATCAGTATTAGCTGAAGACAGTCATGTTCTCTACCTGTTGCCTCAAAGTTGTCATCAAGCTTGAAACCTACCTGCTGTGATGCTGAAAGCACAGCAAAATCTGTGTAATGCAAGACATCCTAAATAGAATTAATGTTTTTATTACTAATTCCATGTGACTATAAGTGGAAGAATTCTCCTCTGTAACACATGAGGTCGCCATGAGTCAGAATCAACTCAGTGACAAAACTGGTTTACTTCTTTCTTTTCCTTTTTATTTGGTGGAGAATAGAGGCAAGACTGGGGGAAGGGTGACTTCTTGGGGGTGGTCTTTTGACAAGAAACAAAGGTAGCCTGAGACGGTGTCATGACTGCAGATGGAGACACAAGGGAAGTAAAAAAACGTAGGATTCAGGGGGAGGTAAGGGCACCTAATAACTCCATGGTGATGATGAGCATAGATGCTGATGGGTAAAGAGGTGGGGAGAATAAAGGATGAGGACTTTCTGGAGCTTGGAACAAATTTTCACAATGATTCTGTCTTCTAAACTTTACTAGACTGAACATTTCAGGTGAACAGAAACCACAGTCTAGCTCCTCCTTACCTATTTGAAAAAATTCACAGAGCAAACCAATTTAAGTTCTAAGCATACCACTTAGAAACTTTGATATTAGGCTAGATATATAATACACAATCTGGGTCTACCAGATTACTATAGTAAACTCCTGGAAGACAACAGTGAACAAGGGTAAAAATCTTCACCTTAGGCAATCTCTAGTTGGGAAGACAGAGAAGTGAATAAGCACATAAAAGAGCTAAATGATTAAAAGCTGTGGTCAGAGGTAGGCTGATGAGATAAATCTAAGGAATGAGAATAAGTCAGCTGTGAAAGAGTTGGAAGAATGCTACAGGCAGAAGGCGCAGCTAGTGTAAAGCCCGCAAGTGGGAAAAGAGCTTGAACTGGTTGAGTAACCCAAAGCCTGTGGCATCAGGCTTTGTGGGCAATGAGGAGATACAAGTTTATTTTAAGAGCAATGAGAAGCCATTAGTTTTAAGTGAGGGAATCAACAAGCCCAGATTGCACTTTTATGCTATTATCTGACAGCGGAATGGATCATGGTTCAGAAAGGGAGAAAGCAAAACAAGCAATAGAGGCTAGAAGACATTACAGTTGTCCAGGTAAGATAAGAGCAGCTTAAATTATAATAATCAATGCATCTATAATACTTGTTGTACTACTTGAAGAAATTTTTTCCATGGATTACTTATTTGGGGCAAGTTCTGAATGAAAATTACTGAAAATTTATTACCCACTGTAGGTAACTTATTACAGTAGAAAATATATTCATCATTTTATTACAACATTTTTCAAAAATGTAAGGAAAACTTGAAATAATGAGTGTCACACCATACCACAAGATGCTAGAGTTTACCTTTTATTGTTTTTATTTTATCACCTATCTATACCTGTATTCACCCTTCTGTCAGTCCATATCATTTTTGATGCATTTCAAAATAAGTGTAGCCCTCAATACACTTAACTCCTAAACACTACATCATGTGTTCAAATAACTAGAGACCAGTACTTTTATGTTTTCTCTTTTTCATTTTACATAAAACATGCATATTTGAAACACACAGATTTAAATGTAGCATTTAATGAGTTTTGACAATTGCATACACTCATGTAAAATCCAATTAAGATTGAAAAGTAGACCCTGTTGCCATGGAGTTGATTCCAACTCAAGAAGATCTTATTAGACAGAGTAGAACTGCTCCACAGGGTTTCCAAGGCTGTAATTGTTATGGAGTACTACGGTGGAGTTGTAGGATAAGCACTGGACCACATGGTTGGCAGTTCAAACTCAGCAGCCGCTTCTTAGAAATGCTACACAGGGTCGCTATGAGTCAGAACCAACTCATCCGCACTTAACAACAACAGCAATCATTATAAAGGCGCCTTTTCAAGTAGCAGTTGTGCGCCTACCCACTGCCTCACCAGGTGTCCTCCCAATTAAGTTTCCCACCATTAACATTAGCTTAGAGAGTTCCCTCATACTCTGTTTCAGTTTGTTCCTCCCCACCTACCTCTATAGGCAACCACTGTTCTGAATTATTCCATCATAAAGAGTTTTGCCTATTCTAGGACTTAGTGTAAATGGAATTATACAATATGTACTATTTTGTGTAAGTCTTCTTTCATTCACAATAATGCTTTCAAGATTTATCTCTTTTATTTCAAATACCAGTAGTTTATTTCTTTTATGGTTGATTTATTTATTTGATTATTATTATAATTATTTTTTATTTGTAGCATTGTTATCTGCAGGAAAACGGTCCAATAAAAGCTAGTTGGCCACACTCCAGTTCTCAAGATTCCAATTTCTGTTCTAAGTAGTTTGCATATGTTTGCTCATTAATTCTCACAACCCTATGGACCTTTTAAGATAGGCCTTTTTATACATGAAGAAACTGAGGCAAATGGAAGTCAAGTAATTTGTTCAAGATTATATAGCTAAAATGTAGAGAAGCTCCAGAGCCTGACCTTTAAGTACTTCTTGAAGAAGGATGCTGGCAGTGAATACAGAAGCAGGTGAACAGATTTGAAAATAAGTAAGAAGTCAGGACCAAAAATAGATTTGGGGAGTTTTTTGTTCTTGAGATATGAGGGGGTGATAGAATGTGAGGATCTAAGAGAATTTTAGAATTTTTCCTTGGGCAATGAAATAAATGGTGACAAATTGATTGCAGCAATGAGGCTGGAAGTACCCCTATATTTTTTTGTTGCCATTGTTTGAGAGGTATTTGTTTGATATTCTATTAGACATTAAACTGGCGTTCCTGGTGTTGTTGTTGTTGTTAGTGCTGTGGAGTTGGTTACGACTCATAGCGACCCTGTACAGGGTTTCCAAGGCTGTAAATCTTTACGGGAGCAGAAAGCCTCATCTTTCTCCCGCGGAGCACCTGG
>NW_006408728.1:4918455-4923604 GCF_000296735.1 Chrysochloris asiatica | reverse complement strand
CGACTCATAGCGACCCTGTACAGGGTTTCCAAGGCTGTAAATCTTTACGGGAGCAGAAAGCCTCATCTTTCTCCCGCGGAACTGCTGGCAGTTTCAAACTGCCGTCCTTGTGGTTCACAGCCGGATTTGTAACCGCTACACTACCAGAGCTCCTTGGAGTTCCCAGTTGTTGTTGTTGTTAAGTGCCATCGAGTCGGATCCGACCCGTAGCCACCCTGTACAGGGTTTCCGAGGGTGTAAATCTTTACGGGAGTAGAAAGCCTCATCTTTCTCCCGCGGAGCACCTGGTAGTTTCGAACCGCTGACCTTAAGGTTCGCAGCCCGATTCGTAACCACTACGCTACCAGAGCTCCTTGTAGCAGATAGAAATTATTAAGCTGGAGCTTGCTGAAAGGTGAGATGGCTAGGGTTGGAGACACAACATTGGTAGTTATTGGCACGTTGTTGTCGTTGTTAAGTACCGTAGAGTCAGTTCCGACTCATAGCGACCCTATATAAGGTTCCGAAGGAGTGACTGGTGAGCTTGAACCACCAACCTTGTTGTTCAAACTGACTTTGCCGTCCAGCGCATTAACCTAGGTGTTTGTTAAAGTCATTGGATTCCTTGAAATCACTGATGCAAAAGCATACAGGAAAGCAGATGGCTCAGGAAAAATTCCTGGGACACTTAAACACTGAGAGGTTGGGTACAATTTGTTGAAGGAAAGTAAGAGAAGATAGCCAATAATTCTGAAAGAAAACCTGGAGAGCTAATGTCATGGAAGTTAAGAAATGTGAAAGTTTTTAGCACTTTATGCAAGAAATGCTGCTGGAAACTTGAAAAAACTTAGGGCAGAGACATGTCTGTTGGAACTAGTAAAGGGGGAGGTCAGTGAACTAAAATCGTTGGAATCCAGATCAGAGTGTTCTGTTGTTAAGTGCTGAGCCAGTTCCAATGCATAGAGTGGTATTAACTGGTCTTCCTTGTAGATGTATGAATGTTATCACAGACAGCACTGTCCTTCAAGATAAATCTTGAAATGCTCTTTTTGATGATGAATGTGACACCTTTCCAGTTCAATTTGTTATTCCCATTCCCAGTATTTTGGCTAGGTTCTCTAGAAAAGCAAAACTAGTGAAGCTTATATATGTATTTGTTGTTGTTGTTAAGAGCTGTCAAGTTGGTTCCAACCCATAGCGATTCTGTATAGGGTTTCCGAGGAGCAGCTGGTGAGCTTGAATTGCTGACCTTGGAGTTCACATTAGTCAACAGTGCCACACCAGGTCTCATACAAAGATAAATTTATATCAAGAAAATGGCTCACAAAGTTGTCCTTTTTTTAAAAAAAAAATCATTTATGGGATTTATTTTGGTTGATATTTAAGCATCTCAGGGTACAAGCACAGGAGTTGCTTTCACAACTCCCTGGCTTAGTGAACAAAGTATGTGGTCTTTCTAAACCCAACCAAACCCAGTTGCAGAATTCGCAAACCTGAGCCCTTGGATGGAAGCGATAATGACTTCTGACCCTTCTGCCAGGGACTTGGACAGGTCAAAGGCCTGGGAAATTGGAGGCTTAGAAAGACCACATACTTTGTTCACTAAGCCTGCTGCATGAGGAATGTAAACAGTTCACTGTGGCTCAAGCAGGGTGATCAGATGAGGAAAGAGATCCATGAGAACTGGGTCTGGACACTGCCACATTATTCTTATGTCTTGTGCCTATATACTAAAGATCTCAGTTAATACTTGCTATTGGTACATCTGATTCTTCTTAGATACCAAAACCAAATTGGTTTTCAGGTTTGGTGGATAATAGCAAGGGAAGCAAAACCTACATTTGAGGTTTCAACAGTGAAAATTTAATATGAGGAGTTGGTTAACAAGGCACTGGAGAAATGAAGAACCAAAGAGGGGACCGACCCTGTGTTAACAGAGTGTAACTGTTAGAAATGCTGCTACTGCTCTAGACCAGAATCTCCTGGCTTTTCTCTCTCTCTCTCTCTCTCTCTCTCTCTCTCTATCCCACATTTGTTCTCTTATGAAATTCTGTCTTTACTGCCCAAAGAGTTCTGGTAAGGGTATCTTTGAGCAGACATATTCAGGTTGTTTCTAAGGATATTGAAATCAAGTAGAAGACTGAAGTTCCCTGTTTATCCCAGAGTGCCATCGCTAAGGGGATAACAGGAAGAAAGCAGAAGGGGCTTACTTTTCAGTCGCCCTCTAGTGGCCAATATTGGTGAAATGGACAGAGAGCTGGTAGCCAGGGTGGAAAAGTTGTTTTCGGAATCCATGCTCCAGCGTTATCTGGCAAATTGTTGCTGTTGTTAAATGTCGGTGGAGTCAGTTCCAACTCATAGCACCCCCTTGTATAGGGTTTCCAAGGAGCAGCTGGTAAATTCAAACTGCTGAACTTGTGGTTTGCAAGTCAATGCTTATCCTACGGTACCACACCAATTGTTGTTGTTGGTAAGTGTTGTCGAGTCAGTTCCAACTCATAGAAACCATGTATAGTGTTTCTGAGGAGTGGCTAGTTGAGTTTGAACCATTGACCTTGCTGTTCAAACCGACGTGGAGGTTGAGTGCTTATCCTACAGCACCACACCAGGACTCCAATTTTACATGTCTTTAATTTCTATTATGGATTTTATAGAACAGATAGGTGAGATGGGAAGATACCTTTAGTCTGTGTAACATTTTCACTTCATAGGCTCAGTTTTGGGTTTCTGAGACTGATCCTCAGAAATTGTCTCATTCCCTCTGGATGCTTTGCTTCCATTAGGATGAACTGCTACAAAGTACTTAGTAGTGACTTGATTATATTGTAAAGATTCTTACTTGATTATTAATGCATAAAGACATAACTCATGAAAACAGTAAGCATAAACATTGGTTAGAATTATAAAATTCATTATTATTTTTAAAGTAAGTACCAAATTTAAGCATTGATAACTAGTAAGTTACTTTGAAAGTCAAAATTCCATGACCTTTTTCTTTTGGGACTAATGATGATGAATTCCTCTGCTAATACAGAAACATACAGTTTTTGTCACTCCAATCTCTGTGTTAGAAATATATGTAATATGGAGCCCTGGTGACCCAGTGAGTTCTATATCGGGCTGCCAGCCTACGGAGTTGGTTGTTCTAACCCACTAGCCACTCTGAGGGAGAATGATGAATCTCTCTGCTCCCATTAAGGTTTAGTCTTGAAACCCTAAGGAGCTATTCTACTCTGTTCTATAGGGTATTATGAGTTGGAATTGACTTGATGGTGGTGAATTTGATATATGTGTTGTTTTTTAAATGCCCTCAAGTTGGATCCAACTCATAGGGTTTCCAAGGAATGGCTGGTTGGTTTGAACTGCCAACCTTGCTTATCCTACAGTGTCACACAAAGATTTACATATATATAAATGATTGAAAAAGAATAAAATTGTAAGATGTCACTGCTGGACTTAAAGCTATTAACAGCTAGGATGACAATAGCAAAAAAACCAAACCCATTGCTGTTGAGTGGATTTCTACTCATATCAACCCATACATTACTAACAAAGATGTGATTTTCATTAGGCATTTTGGAGTATTCAAAGTGACTATTGGATCCCACCCTAACCCCAACCATAACAGTACTTATAAGTACTTTAAGAGACCCATCTGTAGGTATCCTTAAAAAAACAAAAAAACAAAAAACAAAAAACCTTTTTAAAAATGTGTACTGTATGGAAAGATGTGATTACATGGAAGCTTATTTAGTGTGAAAGCAGTCTTAAACATCCATTTTCTAGAAATAATTCCTTGTGATTGCCTAAAACAATAGAAACTGCTGTTTTATTTTACCTGCTTTCCCTCTTCTGGTTTTCAGCTATAGAAAACATTAATAACCTTAGTGAAAGGTCATTCCTGTGCATCTTTATTCTGTGGCCAGTTCTAGCTGGTCATTAATCCCCAGTAAGGCCACGTGCTTTGATTTTGTTGCTTAAGTCAACACAAACCAGAATGACCAGCAGTCACAAACAAAAGGCCTGATATTTCCAGTATACAACTGAAAAAAAAAAGTCATTTTAGGAGGATAATAAAGAAAGATGAAAATAACTATGCAATAAACAAATAAGTATCTTTATTCTTAAGTGAAATAAAACATGGGCTGATAATACTAGTCTTACAAAATAGCCTAGGAGCAATTTTTAAAAAAATAAACTATGCATTATTTATGTGCTTGCTTTTCTTTCTGATAGCAAAGTTTCTGTGAGAAACAGAAGGAAAAAAAATCCCACAGTGTAAACATAAGATAAATCATGGATGGGGTTTGGAATGCTTTCTACCTTTAATCTGTATAACATTTTTGTCTCTTCATAGGGTCAATTTGGGTTTTAGAGACTGATCCTCAGAAGTTGTCTCATTCCCTCTGGATACTTTGCTTCCATTAAATGTGCTGCTACAAAGTGCTTAGTAGTGCCTTGATTACATTGCAGAGATTCTTACTTGAATATTAATGCATAAAAACATAACTGGTGAAAACAGTAAAGCATAAACATTGGCCAGAATTATGAAATTCATTATTATTTTAAAAGTTAGTACCAAATTTAAAACAATATTCAAAAGTATTAATAAAACCCTGATTAAACTTTGTACTTAAAATTCTTAGCTTTGTTAATTCAACTTCTATACTAGTTTATTTCCAGTCTGGAAAAGAGCTCATCCTTAACTTGGCCAAAGACCCTTCTGTGTGTGTTTTAATGCGCTGAGATTTTTTTTTTGTACTCTGGCTGCAGAATTTATTTTAATCAACTTTTAGAAAATACAAATACATCAATTTTTTAACACAATCTTCTTGCTTTTCAATACACTTTGTCCATTTGTAAACAAGCTTTTGTATTCCATATTTAAAAATGTTTTAGGCTAAGTTCTGAACCACAAATGCACTTCTGTCTTCATGTTTTCATCAAAGGTGAAACTTCATTCTCGAAGGGCTACTTTCAGGGGACTAACCAGGTGAAAGTCTGATGAAGCAAGATCAGGACTATAGGGAGGATGCTTTAACACCTTAAAATGAAGTTTTTGCAAAGTGAAGTCAAGAGTGTGGGCAGAGGTGTGGAGACATGCATTATCATGCAAGATCACAATGCAGTCCTCTGCGTTTAATCTGAAATTTAGGCTTCAACTCTTCAA
>NW_006408728.1:4901595-4902624 GCF_000296735.1 Chrysochloris asiatica | reverse complement strand
CTGGAGAAGGATATCATGTTTGGTAAAGTGGAGGATCAGAGAAAAAGAGGAAGCACCCCAAGGAGATGTAGTGTCATGGTGGCAACAGCAATGGGCTGAAAAGTAACAACTATTGTGAAATTGGCACTGGATTGGGCAATATTTCATTTTGTTATCCACAGTGTCATTTTGAGTTGGTACTGACTGGATAGCACCTAGAAACAACAATAGAAGATGAAAGAACAAATGTTTTGTATACTCATTCCATAATATCAGTCAAAACAAAGCCAGGGACAGACTGTGGAACTGACCATCAATTGCTCACATACAAATTCAAACTGAAGCTGAAGAAAAGAAAAACAAGTCCATAAGAGCCAAAATATGAGCTTGAATATATCCCACCTGAATTTAGAGATCATCTGAAAACAGATTTGATACATTAAACACTGAAGACCAAAGGCCAGAAGAGTTGTGGGATGACATCAAGAACATCATACAGGAAGAAAGCAAAAAGTCATTAAGAAGACAAGAGAGAAGGTAAAGATCAAATTGGATGTCAGAAAAGACACTAAAACTTGCTCTCCAGCATAGAGATGCTAAAGCAAATGGGAGAAATGAGGAGGAGGTCCAAGAGCTGAACAGAAAATTTCAGAGGTTAGCGCAAGAAGACAAAGTCAAATATTACAATGAAATGTGCAAAGTTCTGGAGTCAGAAAACCAAAAAGGAAGAGCATACTCAGCATTTCTCAACCTGGAGGAACTGAAGAAAAAATTCAAGCTTTAACTTTCATTATTGAAGGATTCTCTGGGCAAATTATTGAATGATGCAGAAAGCATGAAAAGAAGATGGAAGGAATACACAGAGTCACTGTACAAAAAGGAAGTGGTTGATGTTCAATCGTTTCAAGAGGTAGCATATGATCAAGAGCCAGTGATACTAAAAAATGTCCAGGGTGCATTGAAGGAATTGGAAAAAACAAGGCTCCAGGAATTGATGAATAAAAATTGAAATATTTCAATAAAGTGAGGTGGCACTCCTCTATGCCAAGA
>NW_006408728.1:4884989-4900175 GCF_000296735.1 Chrysochloris asiatica | reverse complement strand
AACAACAACAACAACAGCAACAACCTTCAGTGAACTTGCCTGTTACAATCTATCTAGGAGATTGTGATCTTTTCTCAATTATTTTCCTTAAGGGTAGTGTCAGAGCGTTGGTGTGAGACTAGTGTCATGCTGGTGTTATCACTGGACTGTTAACTACAAGGTATGCTGTTCAAACCCACCAGCCATCTCTGGGGAGAAAGATGAGACTTTCTGTTCCTGTAAAGATTTACAGCCTTGCAACCCTATACAGGGTCTCATGTTTGGGAACTGACTCAATGTCTAGCACTTAATAACAACAATGGCTAGGGCCTACACAACTAAAATTCCTAGTGTCAAGGGCTCATGACATTTGTATGTGCTTTCCTTGAATGTAATGTCAATTAGTGGTGTATTGCCACAGCTGACATACTACCAGGAGTATGAACCATTTATCTCAGTGCAGAATGGAAGCACCTAACAGGAAGATCGTCCCAGTCATTCTTCTTGGCTAATAAGAAAGACCTAAAAGACTGCTGGAGGATTTGTGAGCTCCTCGGGCTTGTGTTCAAGAAAATAATATCAGCTACAAAAAAAAGAAACTTCGGCAACAAAATAAATATAAAAATAATTAAATTTGGGATTATAACTCAAAGTATAAAATAAAAATCCATGAATCCATACTGATGTAAATAAACAGATGAATAGGGTAGAAGAGATGAATTGCCCATACTAAAAGGTAATTATGTAGATATTCCTCCTTTAAGGAGGTGCAACATTAGTCACCACCTCTCAATTATGGACTATACTTAGTGACTTTCTTACCAAGATTACAGTGAAGAGAGGGGAGATGTAATTTCACAGCAGAGAACACTGGCAAAAACAACCCCAGTCAGATGATGAAGCCTGACATCATCAGTTAAAAGCCATGTTGATAATCTGTATGTACACTTGATGTGATGTAATGAAAATTACCTCCTCTGGGGTTTTCTACCCCGAAGCCCCAACACATGTCGAATCATGAGAAAAACATCAAACAAAAAAAAAAAAAGAAAGAAAGAAGGAAAAGAAAACTTATGGTCATCAGACATAATGCCTGACGATTATTCCTCAAAACTGTGAGTCATCAAAAACAAGGACAGTCTGGGAAACTGTCACAGTTAAGAGGAACATAAGGAAACACAGGAGTCCTGGTATGGTGCTGCAGGATAAAGAGTGGGTTATGAACTACGAGGTTGGTGTTTCAATCCCACCAGATGTTCCTTACGAACCCTATATAGGGTTGATATGAGTTGGAACTAACTTGACAACACTTAACAACAACAACAAGGAGACGTAAAACTAAATGTAATGTGTCTAGGAGGAGATTCTAATGAAGTCAGAACGAAGCAGAGTTTGTTAATACTGATATATCATACTAGTTCATTAGTAATGATGACTTGTGTGTTGTTAAGTCAATTCTGATGTATAGGAATACATATAGGACAGAGTAGAACAGTTCCGTAGGGATCTTAGGCTATAATTTTATAGATGCAGGTCATCAGGATTTTTCTCCCTTGGCGCCACTGGTGGGTTTGAACCACCAAATTTTTGGTTAGCAGACTACTACTTAACCATTGTGCCACCAGGGGTCCTTGTGACAAAGTACTATATTCATCTAAGAAGTTAGCAACAGGAAAACCTGGATGTGGGATCTATGGGAACTCTTTGCAACTGTTCTATAAATCGAAAACTGTTCCAACATGAATTATTTTTTTAAAAAAGGAATTTACAGATAACCCAAATAATGTATATTTTTTCTTGAAGAATGAGAAACCTAAGCATATAGTCGACACCAAAAATTTATCATATTTCCCTTTTCTTTCTTTAATTCTGTGCGCTGTGAATTGGGAAACTACAGCTGTTCTGCTGGAGAAAGATGAGGCTTTCTGTTCCCGTAAATATTTAAAGCCTCGGAAACCCTGTACAGGGTCACTATAAGTCGGAACCGACTCCATGGCACATAATAACAACATCTACATTGGCCTCTCATCTTCATCTGTCTGTTTGGTCACTGCTTTGCTTACAACCCTTACACAACTATCTTCCTCAATACAAGATAGTCCCCACCAGACAAATCTCAACAGAAATCTAGAGAATATGTATGCTATTATTATTTTTCTTATAGAGACTAGGGCAAAGGCTCTCATCCTCTTTTATCTTTCTCCTCTTGGCTTCTGCTCTGAAGGTGTCTAGGGTGGGCTGTAGGCATGATCATTCTCAGTCCCATTACATGCACACATGATACTTCTAGCAGCTAACAAGAAGAAAGGTAACATGGTTGCTCTGTAGGATAAGCACTAGACTGCAAACGAGAATTTGCATTTGACAGTTTGAGCCCACTAGCCTCTCCATGGAAGAAAGATGAGACTGCTCTCTCAAAGATGTACAACCCTATGCAGGGTTACTATGATTTGGAACCAACTTGGTGGCTCTTAACAACAATGGCAATTAAGGGGAAAAAAGCACATCTCTGATTTAGAAAAGCCACTGTTAAATCAGTAGAGAAAGTAAAGTCAGGACTTAATTATCATGTTCTTCATAAAACAACCAAATGAATAAGCAAACCCACTACCAGAGAGTAAATTTCAACTCAGAGGGACACTGTAGGACAAAGTTGTTGTTGTTAGGTGCCATTGAGTAGGTACCGACTCATAGCGATGTTATGCACAGCAGAATGAAACACTGTCCAATCCTGGGCCAACCTCACTACTGTTGCCACGCTTGAGTCAATCGATGCAGCCACTTGGCCAATCCATCTCATTGGGGGTCTTCCTCTTTTTCTCTGACCCTCCACCTTACCAAATATGATATCCTTTTTCAGTGACTGGTCCCTCCTGACAATATGTCCAAAGTATGAGAGACGACGTTTGGCCATCTTGGCCTCCAAGGAGCATGGTGGCTGCACTTTTTTCAACACAGATCTGTTGGTTCTATGGGCAGCCCATGGCACTTTCAGTATTCTCCTCCAACAGCATAACTCAAAAGCATCACTTCTTCTATGGTCTTCCTAATTCACTGTCCAGCTTTAGCATTCGTATCAGTACCATGGCTTGGGTCAGGTGTACCTTAGTCCTCAAGTCCTCTTTGCTCTTCAACACTTTAAAAAGGTATTGTGCAGCAGATTTGCCTACTGCAATATGTCATTTGAATTCTTGACTGCTGCTTCCTTGAATTATGATAATTGATCCAAGAAGAATGAAGTCCTTGACAACCTTAATCTTTTGTCCATTGTTAAGAATGTTGTTTATTGGTCCAGTGATGAGGATTTTCGTTTTCTTTACATTGAGATGCAATCCATACCAAAAGCTATGATTGTTGATGTTCATCAGTCAATGTTTTAAGTTCTCTTCACTTTCAGCAAGTAAGGTTGTATCATCTGCATATCTCAGGTTGTTAATGAGTCTTCCTCCAATCCTGATGCCATGTTTTTCTTCATATGAATCAGCTTCTCGGATTATTTGCTCAGCATACAGGTTGAATAAGTATGGTGAAAGAATATGACCTTGTCACACACCTTTCTTAATTTAAAACCATTCAGTGTTCCCATGTTCTGTTCGAACAACAGCTTCTTGGTCCAGGTACAGATTCCTCATGAGCATAATTAAGTGTTCAGGAATACTCATACTTCACAATGTTGTCCATAGCTTGTCATGATCCACACAATTGAAAGCCTTTGCGTAGTCAATAAAGCACAGGTAAATATCTTTCTGATATTATCTGCTTTCAGCCAAGATTCATCGGACATCAGTAATCATATCCCTTGTTCCACAGCCTCTTGTGAATCCAGCTTGAACCTCTGGAAGTTCTCTGTCAATGTATGCTTGCAGCCGTTTCTGTATTAGCTTTAGTAAAACTTTACTTGCATGGAATATCAAAGAGATTGTCTGATGATTTCCACATTCTGTTGCATCACCTTTCTTTGGAATGGGCACAAATACCGATCTCTTCTAATCAGTCAGCCAGATAGTGCTCTTCCAAATTTCTTAGCAGAAATGTGTGAGTGCCTCCTGTGCCACCTCACTTTCTTGAAAGATTGTAATTTTTATTCCATGAATTTCTGGTGCCTTGTTCTTTGCCAATTCCTTCAATGCACCTTGGACTTCCTCCTTCATTATCACTGGCTCTGGATCATATACTACCTCTTGAAATGGTTGAATATTAACATTTCCTTCTGGTACAGTGACTGTGCATTCCTTCCATCTTCTCTTGATGCTTTCTGCATCATTCAATAATTTGCCCAGAGAATCTTTCAATAACAAAAGTTATGGCTTAAATTTTTTCTTAAGTACTCCAGCTTGAGAAATGCTGAGCGTGTTCTTCCGTTTTGGTTTTCTGACTCCAGATCTTTGCACATTTCATTGTAATATTTGGCTTTATCTTCTCGAGCTGACCTCTGAAATTTGATGTTCAGCTCTTGGACCTCCTCATTTCTTCCATTTGCTTTAGCATCTCTATGCTGGAGAGCAAGTGTCAGTGTCTCTTCTGACATCCATTTTGACCTTTTCCTTCTTTCTTATCTTCTCAATGACTTTTTGCTTTCTTCCTGTATGATGTTCTTGATGTCATCCCACAACTCTTCTGGTCTTCGGTCTTTAATGTTTAATGTATCAAATCTGTTCTTCAGATGATCTCTAAATTCAGGTGTGATATATTCAAAGTCATATTTTGGCTCTCATGGACTTGTTTTCATTCTCTTCAGCTTCAGTCTGAATTTGCATATGAGTAATTGCATATGAGTAATTTGCAGCCACAGTCTGCCCCTGGGTTTGTTTTGACTGGTGATACGGAGCTTTTCCATTGTCTCTTTGTCTCTTTCTGCAGATGTAGTCAATTTGATTTCTACGTATTCCATCTGGTGAGGTCCATGTGTATAGTTGTCTCTTATGCCATCTAAAGAAGGTATTTGAAATGAACAAATCATTGATTTTGCAGAATTCTATCATGTGTTCTCCAGCATCATTTCTATCGCCAATGCCATATTTTCCAGCTACTGATCTTTCCTCTTTGCTCCCAACCTTTGCATTACAATCACCAGTAATGATCAATACATCTTAATTGCATGGTTGATCTATTTCAGATTAAAGATGTTGGTAGAATTCTTCTATTTCATCCTCAGTGGCTAATAGTGGTGTTAACTGGGCTTCCCTGTAGGTACATGGTTATTATCCTATCACAGACAGCATTGTACCTCATGACTGATCTGGATGTGTTCTTTGTGACAATGAATGTAACACCATTCCTCTTCAATTTGTCATTTCCGGCCTAGTAAACCATGTGGTCATCAGATTCAAAATGGCCAATAGCAGTCCATTTCAACTCACTAATGCCTAAAATATCTATGTTTATGCATTCCATTTCATTTTTGACAACTTCTAATTTTCCCAGATTCATACTTCGTACATTCCATGTTTGGATTTTCAATGGATGTTTACAGCTGTTTCTCTTCATTTTGAGTTGTGCCCCATCAGCAAATGAAGTTCCTGCAGGCTTTACTCCCACGGGCTTTACTCCATTCATGTCTTCACGGTCAACTCTACTTTGAGGAGGCATCTCTTCCCCAGTCACATTTTGAGTGCCTTCCAGCCTGAGGGGCTCATTTTCCTGGCACTATATATGACAGTGTTTCTCTGCTATTCAGGACAAAGTAGAACTAGGTATGACATATTTAAAGCAGGGTACCACTTGAAGGGGGTGGAGGGCTACTGAGCAGTTTCTATTAACCAGTAATTTCTGTCGCCAACTGTGAGAGATCATTCAGGAAGTTAAAACTAATACTTTCATGTTTGAAACCCACCATGGGTCAAGGAGAGTCCTGGTTGGCTTGTAGGATAAGCAATAGACTGCTAACCACAAGGTTGGTTGTTCAAATCCACTAGTTTCCTCAGAAACCTTATACAGTGTTGCTATCAGTTGAAACCGACTCAACAGCACTTAACAAAAACCACAAATGGGTCAAGGCATCTGTGTGATATTACTCTACTGAGTGTAGAAATGTAAGAAACAAACAAAAAAATGAGTACATCGTAGACCAATTTTCATTAATAAAAGCAAAAACCATGTATCTGTAATTTTCTTGTAGTCTCATAATTGTTGAGTAAAAGATTAATGAGCTGGACTTGTATTTTTGAGCTGATATTATGGAAAAGTTATCTAAAAGATAGGTGTCATATGTTTGGACAGGGGCACAAGTTCAGTGCTTGCCTCTGAATAGAACTGCCCCAACATTTCCAAAACTGTAAATCCTGGTGTGGCACCATAGGATCAGCATTGGATTGCTAACAAGTGTGGCAATTCAAACCCACCAGTCACTCCTTGGAAGCCGTATGCAGGGTCACTATTAGTCAGAACCGACTCAATGGCACTTAACAATAACAAATCTTTACAGAAACAGACTGCAACATCTTTATTCTGGAGAGCTGCTGGAAGGTTCAAACTGCCAACCTTTTGGTTAGCACCTGAATGCTTAACACTATGCCACCAGGCCTCCTTTAGTGCTCTTTATATGTATCCCCAAATATTCAGAATCACTGAATATATGAAATTTGAAGGGAGTTTGGTGACTCTTTAATTCTACCTTCTCAAATTACAAGCTAGGAATTTTAGGACCAGATACTTTAAGTGACCAGTTTATCCTTCATGCAGTCATTTACCAGACTTCTTATGACCTTCTACCTCTCTGCCTCATTTTCAAATTTTTGTGGTGATTCAGAAGGGCTAAAGGCTTTGATATGGTAATTATTCTCTCTTGTTCAAGTGGAAATCACACAAAGAAATAAAAAAGCAAATGAATACAATAAAGGGATCAGACTACACTAACACTATGTTATACTCCCTTTGACTTAAGGGCATATCAAGAGATTTGTTTATAATACAATGCTTTTACTGTGTAGTGTGACAACCTTTCCAGTATCCAGCCGGCTACTGTTTTCTAAAACTGTGGCACTTCTCAATCCCATGTTTTAGGAACATTCCTCATTAAGTACATTGCAACTGTTGCTCTCATTCAGTGTTTTGAGACCCTCAAAAAGGTTTAATCATCTTGTTTTTATCATTTCATTCATGTAGTCATTTATTAATTTGTTCAACCATCCATCTACAATTTGGTAGAGATTTTAAAATTAAATGCAGGGATTTCAAGAAGAATTTACAAAAAGAAATTCAAATTATACATAGTGTTCTCATTCTTTTTAAGTGCAGTGTGCACACATATACATGCATACATCATATTTTAATATCTATAAATCATTTAATAATATCAGAATATTTTAAGAATAGTATCCTACCAATAATTATTTAAAACACGTTTTCATTAAAATGGCCTAAATTCATCACATCCTGTTTCCCCAGGTCTCTCTGTGACTTCCACATTAGCATTAATGATTGCAGTGTTTTATATGTCCTTTATGCAATCATAGGATACCAGAGCTACGTTGTTGTTGTGTGCCATCAAGTCACTTCTGGCCCATAGGGACCCTGTATAGGGTTTCTGAGGAGCAAATAGTGAGCTTGAACCGCTGACCTTGTGGTTCCAACTCACTTTGCAGTTCAGTGTATTAACTCACAATGCCACACCAGGACTCCAAGCTACATGAATAACAACAATCAAACCTAGAGTTTTAGCCCCTGTTCATAATGATGGTGGTGGTTATGTGCCATGGAATTGGTTCCAACTCAAAGCGACACTGCATTGAGTTTCCGAGGCTCTAAATCTTTACCAGAGCAGAAAGCCTCATCTTTCTCCCAAGGATCAGCTGATAGTTTCCAACTGCTGACCTTGAGGTTAGCAGCTCAATTCATAACCACTATGCTACCAGAGCTCCTTCTATTCATAATAAAAACCCAGAAAGCCCCACTTAGTTACATATATGATATGTATTGAACATACTGTATAACTCAGGTTAAGCAGGACCTACTAAAGAATGGAGTTATTTTTCTATCCTTATATAACACCAACAGAGATGTATCTAAAATGTGGCAGGAAGGTCACATGCCCCGGGTGCCACTTGAGGGAAGAACAGTTTCTATTCCCCATTACAATGTCTATGGCTAGTTGTGAGAGATCATTTGGCAATTTAAAACTAATTTCCGTAGGTGCTATTTCCATAGATAAACCACTGAACACAAAGTATAGTCATGATGCTTTAGGAGCCATGGTAACACTGTAGGATTAACACTGGACTGCTAACTATAAGGTTGTCAGTTCAAACCTACCAGCAGCTCCATGGGCAAAAGATGAGGCAGTCTGCTTCTGTGAAGATATACAGCTTCAGAAACCCTATACAGGGTCACTGTGAGCTAGAATCTACTCAATGGCAGTAGGTTTTAGTATATCAAATCAAACCCACTGCCACTGACTCAATTCCAACTCTTAGAGACCCTATAGGACAAAGTAGAACTCCTCCATGAGTCTCTGAGACTGTAATCTTTACTGGAGCAGATAGCGCCATCTTTCTATGGCAAAGAAATGCCATTAATTCTTTTGGTCATATCACATTTACTTGTACCAGTGTCGCTGCAGAAAACGATTGCAGCAGTACATCCATCAACAAGGAACTACCAAAAATTCATGCCAGATTCAGAAGATGACAAGGAATGAGAGATGTCATTGCTCATGTCAGAGGGATCTTGGCTGAGAACAGGGACTACCAGAAAGATGCTTACCTGTGTTTTATTGACTGTAAAAAAGCATTCTACTGTGTGGAACATAATAAATTATGGACAGCGTTGTGAAGAATGGGAACTCCAGAACACTTAACTGTGCTCATGTGGAACCTGTACATGCATAAAAAGGCACTTGATCAAAAAGAGCAAGAGGATATTGAGTGGTTTAAAACCAGGCAAGGTGTGCTTCAGGGTGGTATCCTTTCACCATATTTATTCAGTCTGTATGCTGAGCAAATAATTTGAAAAACTGGATTGTTTGAAGAAGAATAATGCAGCATCAAAATTAGTGAAAGACTCATTAGAAACCTGCAATATGAAGATGATACAACCTTACTTGTTGAAAGCAAAGAGAATTTGAAGCACTTACTCATGAAGATGAATTACACTTACTCATGGAGATGAATTACACTTCAACATCAGGAAAATGGAAATATTTACAACTGGGCAACATCATGGTAAATAAAGAAAATATTGAAGTTGTTGAGGCTTTAATTTTAATTTAACGTATTGCATTAGAAAAATGTGGTGCAAAAGACATCTTCAAAGTGTTAAAAGCAAAGATGTAACTTGAAAGACTAAGATAAGCCTGACTCTAGCCATTGTATTTTTAGTTGACTCTTATGCGTGTATAAGCTGTCTAATGTATAAGGAAGGCTGTAGAAGAATAGATGTCTTTGAATTACGGCATTGGTGAAGAATATTGAATATGTCTTAGGTTGCCAGAAGAATGAACAAATCTATCTTGGAAGAAGTACAGCCAGGTTATTCCTTGGAAATGAGGATGATAAGACTTTGTCTTGTGTGCTTCGGACCTATTATCAGAGAGGAACAGTCCTTGGAGAAGGACATCATGCTTGGTCAGTGAAAAAGAGGAAGATCCTCAGTGAAATGGATTGACATAGTGACTGCAACAATGTGCTCAAGCACAGCAAGATTGTGAGAAAGGTATAGGACCAGGCAGCTTTGTTCTGTTGTACATAGAGTCTCTATGAGATAGAATGGACTTGATGTCAGCTAACAAATACAACAGTTCTGACTGGCATGATTTATGAGAGAAATAAACCACAAGAGCAGAAATACTTACAAAGGCAGCTCTGGGTCTTAATTTCAGCTCCGCCATTTATTAGGTATATGAGTTTCAGCAAGTTATATATCAAATTGTGAATACCCTTCATCTGAAAAGTGAGGACAATAATTATATTATTTAATCCCAAAGCTAATCAGTCCATTCCAATGTCACGCTGCATTCCTGGTTGCATTTGATAATTACACTATCTTGCATAGACTTTGGTGCTGGTCATGTTATTCAGTAAAACGATAATGAAAACAAAGCCATTGTTGCAAGTTATTGTCCAAGACAACAGGCAGAAAAAGCATTAATGACATTTTTCAAATAAGCTAACTGCCTGAATTAAGCTTTGGTTATTGATTTATTTGGGGAAAATACTCATAAGAATATACAATAGCAGTAGTAACACTAGCTAACATTGTGACATTTACTTTACTTGCATTATCTCATTTAATCTTAATAACCCTGTGAAGCAGGTGTAATGATTGTCCTCACTTTTCAGATGAGGGGTATTCACAATTTGATAAATAACTTGCTGAAACCCATACACCTAATAAAATGGTGGAGCTGAAATTAAAACCCAGAGCTGCTTTTGTAACTATGGGTTTTAAAGGAATGTATCTTTCAAAAAGAAGAATTGCTTGAGCTCTTAAGAAAAAGAAAAAAGGAATGCTACTCTTTAGCTGTTTAGTTTTGGAGCAAGAACCTTGATTAGTCATCGCTCCAAAATAGAAGATGTAAATTAGAGCTGCTCATTGGAACATGACGAGTTCTATTTTCAATCCTGCCATTGATTGTAATTTACATGTCTATAGAACATGCATATTGCATCATTTTACAGGCTTCTATCTTCATATTTTAAGGTTAGAACTGAGGTTCCTGTGCCTGCCAGCCTCTTTATTACCATCCTGATTTTGTTCAAGATCTCTTTGTTTGAAACATCCTTTCTCCGTTCTCCACTTAGTTAACATCTCATCCTTAAAAATCAGTGTCACTGAAAATCAGTTAGTATTGCAAACTTTGAAACTTCTCTGCTAAACACACACCTTACATTAGTTTTATGTTAGTTTCTGTTGTTGTAACACATTACCACAAATTTAGTGGCTTAAACAACATAAATCTTAAATCCTCAAGGACAAATGGGTCTCAAGTGGGTTAAAATCAAGGTGTTGACAAGGTTGCATTCCTTTGGAAGGTATAAGAATATAAACTGGTTCTGTGGCTTTTCACATTGTAATTGTTTAGATCATAGACTGCCCTCTCAGATCCTCTGAATTCATTCTTTTAGTTTTGTTCTGTTCTAGACTCTTACATCTGTCAATAGAGTTCTGGATGGTGTTGCCACATATGTCAATCTCTAGTTGTTGTCTGTTCTTGCTGGTTCTCAGTCCAAAGAACTCCCTTTAGGGTGTTTTGAAGCACTGGGTTGGATTTGACAAAGTCCCTTAGCTTCTGTTTATCCTGGGATGTTTTTATGACACCATCGTATTTGATTGACAACTTTGCTGGGTAGACTATTTTGGTTGTCAGTTTTTTTCTTTCAGTATTTTCTATATGTCTCCCCATTGCCTTCTTACCTGCATGGTTTCTGCTGAGAGATCAGATTTGCTTGCCTTTGTAAGTAACACTTCTCTTTTCCCAGCTGCTTTTCAGGATTCTCTCCTTGTCTTTGATTTTGGAGAGCTTGATTATTATTATATGCCTTGGTGATTTTCTCTTTGGTTCTATCCTTCCTGGGGTTCGTTGAGCTTCTTGAATGCTTATCTTTTAGTTTTTCAGGATGTTAGGGAAATTTTCTTCCAGAAGCTCTTCAGCTATCTCCTCTGTGGCCTGTGATTCTTCCTTTCCTGGAATTCCAGTAATTCTCAAGTTATTCCTCTTCGTGTTGTCACACATGAACCTTAGACTTTCTTCAGATTTTTTAAATCCTTTTTTCTGCTTGCTCTTTTATTTTAGCAGTATTGAGAGACTTGTCTTCCAGCTCTCTGGTTCCAGCTTTAATCTCTTCAATTCCTTTGCCTTTTCAGTGTATTGTCCATTTCTGATATTTTATTATTAATCATTTGAACCTCTTTTTTGTGGGTTTTGAATTGTTTCTAATGCTATTTCTATCTTATTTGATTGTTCCTGTAACACTTTCCTGACTTCTTCCTTGTTTTTCTCAGCTTCTCTCTGGAGCATTTGGATGCACCTCAATATTATTCTCCTGAATTCCTTCTCAGGCAGTTCCAAATCCTTCCCTCCTTCCAATGGGAAGTTTAGGTCTACCTCCAGCTAATTTGTCTCAGTTACTCTATTTTGTTTCTGAACATATGTGGAAATCTTCAACTGTCTCTTGGGCATCTTCAATAATTAGATGAATGTATTTTGATGTATTATTAATCTTTCTTTTTGCCTCCATGTAAAAGTTATCAGGAGATGTGTTTCCCTTTTCCCTTTTCTTATTACTCAACTCAGAGTAACTGTAGCAGGTGTTGATTGTTTATCTGGTGTATAGCAGCTGGTATGGGCTCTTGCCTGGATGGTGGGATAGTATAGGTGTGATTGTAGCTTGGCTATATGGTCACAATTTCTGTATCTTGAGAAAGATCTCCCTCCCTTCCCCCAGGTAAAAGAGGAACAAAACAACAAAAACAAATATTAAAACCACAACCACAAATAAATAAATAAATTTGGATACTGCAGTCTATGATCACACACACACAAAAAAGTAGCAAACTATGACTATGACTTTAATGCCCATCACTCAGCTTGCTCACCTGAAGCTGTTCTGGGAGACCATTCCATTTTAACAGTTCTTGTTGACACCTCCCCGCCTCTTAGATTCTGCCTGCTGTGGTCTTTGCTGAGCAGATCCATGTACATGCTTAGTAGAACATTTCAGGGGTGGGGAGGGGGCATCCACTCCCTCAGGCAACCCCTCTAGTCACCAGGGTGGAGGTGCACAGACAGTGAGAGACCAATGAATAGGAAAAAATATTCACACCTTTATGTTTGAGGATTGATCAGACCTCTGTGGTGGGAGCACTCCTCTGTTCCTGCTGCTGCTCCTTCATGTCCCAGATGAGGAACCTGATGCAGGATTCAGACCCAGGAAAAAGAAAATCAAACTTTACCTAAGTGTCCAATATACTGGGTACAAGTCACGTTCCCAAGGACACTTCCTTTTTATTGAGTGACTGCTCATAACAGGTCTCATTATGAACACAATTAGCTCTTGTTATGTCTTAACTGCTAAACCACTGAGAATTCTGGCCCATTCAAGTTAACACAAACTATAGCTATCACAGATATTTTTATGATTTATTTTATTTCAAGATCTAAATGTACTTTAAAAGGGAAAAAAAACTGGTGGATTTGACACAATTAAGAATTTCTGTTTAACTGACAACACCGATACATCACCGATACAATACTGAAGATTGCAAGCATTGCTGAAACAGACAAGGGATAACTATCTAGAGTGTGTAAGGAATATCTGTAAATCGTTGGAAGCATACAGTGTATCTCAATACTAGGAACAATATTTATTGGTAGCTGCAATGAGTAGTACCTGATTCATGGCAACCCCATGAACACTGGAATAAAATGTTACTTGGCCCTATGTTAGCTCATGATTGGTTGTGGATTGGACCATTGTGATCCATAGGTTTTTCATTGACTAATTTTCTAAAGTAGATTGCTAGACCATTCTTTCTAGTTTGTCCTAGTCTGAAGTTCAGCTGAAACCTGTTCAACATCATAACAATAGCCAAGTTTCCACTGATAGGTGAGTGGTGGCTGTGAACAGGTACATTGGTTGGGAATTGAACCCATGTCTCCCTCATGAAAAAAGAAAATTCTACCACTGAGTTACCAATACCTCATATTGCAACATGGATATACCTAAAAACTCAGTGTTGAGTAGACAAAAAAAAAAAAAAAAAAAGAAACTATTTAAGCTATAACATGATAACAAATTATATAAATTACAATGTATAGAGACACAAAGTATGATTTTTTTAAAGATACATATATACCTGATGGATTGTATCAAGATGTCAGATCGGGTAGATGTGCTCTGAGGAGCTGCAATAACAACACAGATTACCGGGCCAAGCAGGCTCAGGGGATGGTGCTGGAACTCTGAACTGCATATAAAGGAGTATTTAGAGGATTGGGAGGCTTACAGCTAGGGGAGTTTGTAGGAGAATCAAGAAATCCATTGCTTTCTAATTCAAGATGCCCAGGTATTCCTGGAGCTGTCATTTTGGGAGAGAACAAGTGGGAGAAGGATCACAGCAGCCACGAACACTTGACAGAACTGAGGAGATACAGGTGTGGACATTCTTTTTTTTTTTTTTTTTTAATCCATTGTTCATTGGTCTCTCCCTGACTGTGCACCTCCATTCTGGTAACTAGAAGGGATACCTGAGCGAATGGATACCCCACACCCACCCCTGGAGGGTTCTACTAGGCATGAGCACAAATCTCAAAATTTAAAGCGACAATTTCGACATAAAATCAAATGGCCACCACTCATCTGTCTGTTGTGCTGTGGTGGCTTGAGTTGATGTGATTCTGAGGGCTATGCCACCAGTATTTTACATAACCAGCAGGGTCACCCATGGTGGACAGGTTTCAGATGAGCTTCCAAACAAAGACAGACTAGGAAGAAAGAGTGATGAACTACTTCTAAATAGTCACTGAAAACCTTATGAATAGCAGAGAAACACTGTCAGATACAGTACCAGAAAATGAGCCCCTCAGGTTGGAAGGCACTCAAAATGCGACTGGGGAAGAGATGCCTCCTCAAAGTAGAGTTGACCATGATGACGTGAATGGAGTTAAGCTTGTGGGAGAAAAGCCCACAGAACCTTCATTTGCTGATGGAGTACAACTCAAAATGAAGACAAACAGATGTAAACATCCATTGAAAATTGGAACTTGGAATGTATGAAGTATGAATCTGGGAAAATTGGAAGTTGTCAAAAATGAAATGGAACACATAAACATTGATATCTTAGGCATTAATGAGCTGAAATGGACTGTTATTGGCCATTTTGAATCTGACAACCACATGGTTTACTATGCAGGGAATGACAAATTGAAAAGGAATGGTGTTGCATTCATCGTCAAAAAGAACATACCCAGATCAGTCACGAGGTACAATGCTGTATGTGATAGGATAATATTCATGCACCTACAGGGAAGCCGAGTTAATACCACTATTATTCAAATTTATGCAGCAACCACTAAAGCCAATGAGGATGAAATAGAAGAATTCTACCACCTTCTTCAATCTGAAATTGATCAACCATGCAATCAAGATGTATTGCTCATTACTGGTGATTGGAATGCAAAGGTTGGGAGCAAAGAGGAAGGACCAGTAGTTGGAAAATGTGACCTTGGTGATAGAAATGATGCTGGAGAACGCATGATATAATTCTGCAAAA
>NW_006408728.1:4878377-4883004 GCF_000296735.1 Chrysochloris asiatica | reverse complement strand
AGAATTGATGCCTTTGAGTTGTGGTGTTGGAGGAGAATACTGAAAGTGCCATGGACTGCCAAAAGAACCAATAGATCTGTTTTGGAAGAAGTGCAGCCACAGTGCTCCGTGGAGGCCAAGATGGCCAAACTTCGTCTATCAGACTTTGGACATATTGTCAGGAGGGAATAGTCGCTAGAGAAGGATATCATGCTTGGTAATATGGAGGGTCAGAGAAAAAGAGGAAGACCCCGAACAAGATGGATTGGCTTGGTGGCAGCATTGATGGACTCAAGTGTGGCAACAGTGAGATTGGCCCAGGATCGGATATTGTTTTGTTCTGCTATGCATAGGGTCACTATGAGTCGGTTCCGACTCGATGGCACCCAACCACAACAACATACCTGACATATATTAAACAAATTAGAGATGATACGTATGATAGTATTTGTGTGTCATGTTGTTATAGAAATGCTGTATTGAATGTCCAAGGCTCTAAATTTTTATGGAGCAGAAAGCCTCATCTGTCTACTGTAGAACAACTGGTAGATTCAAACTATAGACCTTGCAGTTAGCAGCCCAACTGGTAACTCATATGCTACCAGGGCTCCTTAGAGATGGTACATATATAGAGAGGAAAATGGGAATGTGGACAGGGAATAGAGAGAAAAATAACTAAACAAGAATAAGACCTTGCACAAATCCGTGATTAATGAATACTATGAACGAAGGCGTAGAGTTAACTTTAACTGTGTGCACTTGAGGTCTAAAAATTAAAAATTAATGAAACCCACTTTTCAACCTCTACCTTCATTCGTTGGCTACAGGTCATCAGAATTCTTCATGTGTGACCTTTGCCATGGAAACTGGGGAAACAACCACTAGCATACGTTGATGCTTTGATTGGATTTTGACTTTTCCAGATGGACCTCAAGAAACAAGTACATTTATTTATTGTGAAAAAGACCCTATAAATATTAATTAATTCAAAAGGAAAGCAAGAAAGGGAAGATTCTGTTTGTGGCTGGTCTCATTTGGCTATCTGGCAGGAAGTGGTGAAGGTGGGTAGAAAGTGAGAGGATGGTTCATTAGAGTAGTGCATGAATTAAAATGTTGGACTGCTAACCAAAAGGGTGGTGGTTTGAACCAACCGATCACTGGAGGGAAAGCATATGGCAATCTGCTTCTGTAAGATTTACAACCTTGGGGGAAAAAAACCCTATCATGAAGTACCATTTAGTAGTTTCTACCCATTGTGACCATGTATAGAGTTTATGAGGAGTGTCTGCTGTATTTGAACTGCTGACTTTGTGTGTGGGTTTGTTTTGTTGTTTCTCTTTTTTTTTTTTAGTTTCATTGGATTTCAGCTTTCCTCTTAATTTTCTTGTGGAAAGCCTGTTTTAATTTCCCTCTTACTCCCAGGGCAGGAGTATCTTGCTCCTAAATTAATGCATGAGCTTTGGAATGACCCCAAGTACTTCACTGAGTGTGGAACCACACATAACCAGAGTGGCTTTCTGGGAAAACTGACCCTGCTTGGAAATAGCACAGGAGCAGCATCTGTGTGCATGTGGTTGGCCTCTATAAAGTCAGAAGACAAGCTGGATAGTCTGTTTTCAAAACAGAGCACCATCTTGGTTGCAGTCCCATCTGGCATCTAGAGTATATAAATGTTTCTACAAACAACAAAGACTATCTCTGCCTGTGCTGGTTAAACGGCACCAAGTGTGAGAGACTTCCAGCTCAATAACCCAAACTTTTATGCCTTGCTTCAAATATAAGGGTCAGATCTTTTTATTAATGCTCAGACCTTTTCATATCAGCTTTCTAATCTAAGTCCTTATAGCTGGGAGTCAGCCTTTCCATGGCACTCCAATAATTTGGAAATCTCTGCTTTGTTTGATCCAAGGAATTGTATCTATTTTTCTCATTCTGAGATTAAGATATACACATTTATTTATGTGATTTATTGGGGATCTAGTGTTTATTTCTTTCTTAATTGCTACTAAGAGACTAAGTATAAACTGTCCAGAAACTTCTAACAACAAGCATAGTGAAGAATAAAATAAGAAATTTAATGGCATGCTAATATTTAGCAACTATAGTTAATTTTGTTTTTATATTCTTGTTGTTTTGGGGGTATAAATGAATGTAAACATCATCTGCTGAGAAATAAGCTATGCTACAGAACATATAAAACTCCTGGGTTAGTCTTAGGACAAGCCACTATTTTCTTTAAATATCCAATTGTAAATTTTTTTGTGTAGTTTTCTTTGTAGAATGAAAGATTGTGTTAAGATTTTATATTAGTGATCTAACTCTTTTATAATTGTCTTCTTTTTTATAAATAGTATTTAAACCAAAATTGGAGTTTTGGTACAGCAATGTAGGATAAACAATGGACTGCTAACTGCAGTCAGAAGTTCAAATCCACTTTTGACTCAGAAATCCTATACTGGTTTGTTGTGAGTCAAAAATAACTTGATGACACTTAACAGTAACAACAACAAATGAAAATTAAGTTCAAAACTTGAACTTACAGTTGATATGCTTTGGAAATTGTGGCAAACAAATAGTAAAATAGTGATACAAAGTATATGGTTTCAGTGAGGATATGATGGATTTTAGCTTGGGTTTGTTGCATTTAAATTGTCCATAGAATATCTAGGTAGTTCTGATTGGGGCAGGAAGCTAGAGAAATTGGCTCTACAGGACAGAAATACAGAATTTCCAATATAAAGTCTCTATGTGATTTATGGCACTATTATTATATGCCAGGCAGCATTGCACATATATTAATTTATTTCACACAGAGGAAACTAAGAAACAGGAAGGTTGAGTAAATTGTACAAGATCCCAGAGTTAGTAAGAGCTGGAATCTGAACCCAAATAATTATTTAAATGCTATACTGCTACCAATGAACTTTTGGAGTAGAAGAAATCCTAGAGGGAGTGAATATATAGAGAAACTTGAATGATTTTTTTGATTCTATCAACACATACTTTCTATGTATATCTTGTACAGTTTTTACAATAGAAACATTTTCTTAAAATTTGTGCCATGGTGTGATGCAATTTGGTTGAATAGGATATTTTTTTGAGCTACTTAAAGAACAAATCTGGTTTAATTAAAGAGCACACAGGTTCCAATATGAATTCCATATATTGAATAGTCTTGAAATGCATCATCAGAGAAAGATCCAAAATCAAATTTCTGGAATGAAGAAAGTGATTGTGAAATGTGAACAATGTTACTCCATGCTGTTGACAACATTTGGGAAGTGTTTCTTTTTAACCCAGTAATTAATGGTAGCATAGTGGTTATGAGTCAGGCTGCTAACCCCAAAGTCAGCTGTTTGAAACTACCAGCTGTTCCATGGGAGAAAGATGAGACTTTCTGTGTCTGTAAAGATTTACAGCTTCGGAAACCCTGTACAGAGTCACTATGAGTCAGAACCGACTCCATATCACACCACCACCAGTAAGAAATTCACCTTCAATCATCTCATGAGTTCATCAAATATGCTGGATTTGTTGTTGTTGTTAGGTGCCATTGAGTCGGTACCAACTCATAGTGACCTTATGCACAGCAGAACAAAACACTGCCCAAGCCTGGGCCAACTTCACTATCGTTGCCACGTTTGAGCCCATTGATGCTGCCACTTAGCCAATCCATATTGCTGGGGGTCTTTCTGTTTTTCTCTGACCTTCCACCTTACCAAACACGATATCCTTCTCCAGCGACTGGTCCCTCCTGACAATATGTCTGAAGTATGATTTAGGTGACTCCATATTTGGACCACAGTAGTTCTTCAAACATGCTTTAGATACATAGATCTTTCTGTGATACATAAACAAATGTCTTTTTTCCAACCTTCAAAATTCTACTAGAAATATCCTGAATATTTTGGGATCTGATGCTTTATTTCTACCCTCTATATTTTGAAGACCCCCTCTGCCTTCCCCAGGGAGAGAAAGCAATCATCTTTGCACCTGAGGTTTTTCCCATCTTGTAGATAGAATGTCATCCCTCAAAATAGTGTAAATTCCTGACCCTTGTACCTGTAAATATAATTCTATTTGGAAGTAGGGTTTTTCATTATGGTAGTTAGGCCACATCACTGTAGGGTGGACCCAACTTAATCCTATGTTATTAAATGATCAGAATGGACACAGAGAGACATGCAGAAGGCAAGGGAGAAATAGATACTAAAGGACACCAGTAAATGCCAGGGGTCACTGGCAAACACCAGAAACTAGGAGAGAGGCTCACAGAAGGAAATGCTATGGCTGAGATCCTGAGTTGGACTTTTAGCCTCCAGAACTATGAGAATATAAATTCCTGTTCTTTAAAACCACCCACTTGTGGTATGCATGCTATGGTAGTGCTAGCTAACTGTGATAGCTAATGCTATGTGTCAGCTTGGATAAACTTTGATTCCCATTGGACTGGGTCCTCTCCATGATGTCATATATTGTAATTATTTTCCATGATGTGATACAACATGACTATCTTATCAATTGGCTGATAGGGGGAGTTTTCTAGAGGGTATGGCTTATCTCTAGTATATAAATGTGTGTTCTGGCAAAGCTTAGGCTCTCCCCCTTGACTCCATACTCTTCTCATCAGATGATCTCAGTTCTTAGT
>NW_006408728.1:4868655-4878186 GCF_000296735.1 Chrysochloris asiatica | reverse complement strand
ATATATATATATATTATATATATCGTATTATTTCCCTTCTTTAGAGAACCCAGACTAAGACAGTAACTAAGATAAACCTGGACTCCTGTTATGGCACTGTAGGATCAGCACTGAACTGTGAACCACAAGGCCGGCAGTTCAAGCCCACCAACTGCTCCTTGGTAACCCTATACAGGGTCTCTATGAGTCTGAATTGACTTGACTGCACTTAACAACAACAACAAGACACCCCTATCTTGGCACCCAAGAGAGTCCATTCTATCTAGCCTTTGGAAAGCTGTCCACTAGGACAGGCTGTGTCTTAGTTTCCTGGTCCTGCTCTAACACAGATAACATGAATGTGTGACTTTAAAGAACAAATTTATTTTCTCACAGTTTGAAAGGCTAAGTGTCTGAATTCAGGACACCAGCTCTCAGGGAATGCTCATTCTCCTCAACTGTAGGGAAAGGTCTTTATCTTGTAGCACTGGCACTCCTGACTTCCTTGGCGATCTTCACATGGCATCTTCCTGGCATTTCTGCCTCCTTGTCTCTGTGTTTATGCTGCTCCTCATAACTAAGATGAGATTAGTTTTAAAATGCTTCCTACTCTGAAATGGAGTCATGGTATGCTGCTGCAGGATAAGCATTGGATTGCTAACGGCAAGATCGGTGGTTCAAACCCACCAGCTACTCCTCAGAAGCCCTATACAGGGTAATGATGAGTTGCGACCAATCTGATGGGACTTGATAACAACAACAAATCTGTCATGGTCTCATTAACATAACAAAGAAAACCCTATTTCCAAATAAGATGGTTACGAATCGGGCTGCGAACCTTAAGGTCAGCGGTTCGAAACTACCAGCCGCTCCGCGGGAGAAAGATGAGGCTTTCTACTCCCGTAAAGATTTACACCCTCGGAAACCCTGTACAGGGTCGCTATGGGTCGGAACCGACTCGATGGCACATAACAACAACAACAACAATGTAAGTATAGGAGTTAGGATTCCAACACATATTTTGGTCAGGCAAAATTCACCCCACAAGAGACTGTAATAAATGCACTTCAAATCTTATGTCTCAAAAAAAAAAAAAAAAAAGTGTATTTTTCTCTCAGGTAATTGTTCTAGGATGGTACAAGACTTCTATTCCATACAATTATTCAAGAACCCAAGTGATGACTGTTCTGCCATCTTCAACATGTTGCAGTGGTTGTCATTGACACCATCTAGCCTTTGGAAAGCAGGGCTATCATGGAGGACACACTGGGAAGTCTCATGGGCCAGGAGCATGCATTACTTTCACCATCATACATAGTAAAGTAGGGAATAATTTAACCAACAATCTGCCATGAAGCCTAGGAACCATGAAGAAAGGGGAGAATAGATTTTTATGGACCGTTATGGGCTTCTGGTGTAGAGATGTAGGATGAGCACTGTACTGTGAACCACAAAGTTGGCAGTTCAAACCCACCAGCTGCTCCTTGGAAACCCTATACAGGGTCACTATGAGTTGAAACCAACTTGACAGCAGTTAACAACAGGAAGAGAAAAGTAGTGAGAAGAAAACAGATAAGTATATGTCCTAGTGCTGGCATGGTAGGATAAGCACTAGACTTCTGACCAGAAATATGGCGGTTCAAACTCACTACCAATTCCTTGGAAACCCTATACAGGGTTGCTATGTGTCAGAACTGACTCCACAGTACTTAACAACAGCAACAACATATGTGCTAGAGAAAGGCAGAGATCAAAATAACAAAAACAAAAACGTAGGAAGTCAGAGAAGATGGCAATCAATGTGGATTGAAATTATGGGAAGACCATCATTCAAGAGATGGCACATGAAAGGACAGAAATGCATAAATCGGATAGAGAAGATGAAGGATGGGACAGGGTTATCTTCCCTTGTTTTCCTGATCTTTTCAACAAGAATCTCTCTTTTCCTATGTAAGGCCTTTTATGCCAGTGTCATAATAAGTCATGTGAGTATGTGTCTTTTTGATATCACTTTGGCTATCTCATGCAAACATTTCCAGATTTTTTCTCTTTCTTTTCTTTCTGTATTAATTACTGCACGTTCACACACACACAATTGTTTCCTTTTGTTGTTATGCATTCCTTCTCTGATTTTGACCTGAGTCTACCCTCTAATCAAGAAAACAAATTCCATTCATTCAAACACTTAAGGTATACAAAACCTAGTTATTCAATGACCACAGATGGAGGATCTACCACATGCCAAGCATTGTTACGGGCATTAAAGCTACAAAGATGAATAAAACAGAGTTCTTGCCCTTCAGAAATATGCAACAAAGAAACTAATAGCCTAATTGTTGAATATTGCCCAATATGGAACTTTACTCTGATCTTATGTGATTAGTAAAATAAGTATTATTCTCATTTTGTAGCTGAGGAATTTGGAAACCATAGGATAACTGACTTCCTTAAAGTTAAGTAGTTTGTAGCTGTTGAATTTCCAGTTACAAAATCTGCAAAAACTAGAACATTTTCCTCTAATTGATGCTACGTAAGCATTTGTTGTGTGCATGCAATATGCCAGGTCCTGTGTGGGTGCGAAGAGGTGGATTCTACCCTCAAGATATGGATGTCCCACTGAGGAGAAGGGAAAATTAAAAAAAAAATTTTTTTTCACTCAGTAGTGTCCCTCAATTTTCTAGAATCACTGGTTTCAAGGCCAAGTCCAGGTGCGATTCCCAGAACAATATAGTGTCTTTCTTTTCCCTGGTTATCTGTAAAAGATAAATGCTTTTTCTCACATATGGAACGTGGAATCTATCATCTTAAGAGGTGTCATGTGCTAAAAATGGAAACACACAGTTTATCCAAAACAAAAAGGATAAGATAAATTCATGTATGACATTTATATTGTTGTTGTTAAGTACCATCAAGTTGGTTCTGACTCATAGCAACCCTATATAGTGTTTCCAAGGAACAGCTGATGGATTTGAACTGCCAACCTTATGATTTACAGTCCAGTGTTGATCCTACAGCACCACATCAGGAGTACTGTATAGTTGGTTTCAAATGGAAACTAGAAAACCCCTAGCATCTGAGTGGTGACAAGGTAAATCTTACTCCAACATGTGCTTTTTGAATTCCTGTCACCAGGATAATATAATGTGACATAGGCAAGGACAAGAGAAGTAAATAAATGAATTCTGAATACAGTTCACCATGTTGGACTTCCATATTGGGAAACTCATGTGACATTTTTTTTTTTTTTCCCCTTCTCATTGTGATCTGGGGACACACTGTAATTAACATGTTCTTTTTTTTTTTTTGGAAAGAAAATTGTATGACAGAGAAAAGAATTCTTTTGGGAAGAATTGGAAGATAGCATAGTGATTATTCAACCTATGCAGAGTTGAATAATCTCTTATTCAACTTTGAGAGCCTTTATTGTCTCAAAGGAGGGAAATAACATTCAGATTAAACAATAAATAAAAGAACGCATGTACTTTAATTGCTAAAACAAAAGGTAAAACAATAACACAGCAAAACCTTTAAAAAAAATTGCTTCCTTATAAAAGCCTTAAGCTCTGTACTTAGTTTTGCATTTGTCTTTTGTTAAGTGTTCTGTTTTGCTCATGTTTCCCAGACACCCAGACCTCCTAGCACCAGTGTGTACATTCTATTTGATCAGAAGTTCTGGTGTGGTGCTTTTGGATAAGCACTGGACTATTAACTGTAAGGTTGGTTGTTCAAACCCATCTGGTGCTCCTCAGAAACCCTATACAGGGTCACTATGGGTTGGAAACAACTAGAGGATGCTTAACAGGAACAATAAGGTTCTAATGGATAAAGCTTCTGGATGCTTGGCTTGAGAGGAGATTTCTCATGTTCCCTGGCAAAACACTGAAAAGCAACTTCATGGTCTTCTAAAATAGGACTTGTGATAAGTACATTTCAATTGTTCACTGTTTTACTAACTCAATATAATACAATTAGCATGACAGTAGAAATTGATTTAATACTGGCTTCTTCTATTCCCTGTCCAATGCTTTTTGTTAACAAACTTTATGCCCAAATAACTGTAAAGCTTACAACATGTATGATGTTGGTGAATTATACTAAAAGTACCATGGACTGCCAGAACAAACAAATCTGTCTTGGAAAAGCCCAGCCAGAGTGTGCCTTAGAAATGAAGATGGTGAAACATATCTCTTGTACTTTGGACATGTTGGCAAGAGGAACTGGTCCCTGGAAAAGGACATTGTGCTTGGCAAATTAGGGTCAGTGAAAAAGAAGAAGCCCCCCCATTGAGATGACTTGACACAATGGCTGCAACAATGGGCTCAAACATAACAATTCTGAGACCAGGCCGTGTCTCATTCTTTTGTGCGTAAGGTCACTATGTTCTGCACCAACTCGACAGTATACCTAACAACAACAACCTGCGAACTAGAGTCACTCTAATTCCTAGGATTTAAAGAGTAAATGTTTCCTTCTGTAGAATATCAAATTGTGGAGTAAGTCCCTGGGTTAGGAACTTCTGACATACAGACCATTCATACTTAAGAACAGAATACCACAAAGCCTACTGTACTAAAACTTTGAGTTAAATACAATAGTTCATAATAATGAATGCATACACTACTTTGTGACTTTCATGAAAACTGCATGGCTTCAGTGTTTCATTGGCACAAGGAAGGAGAATATCATCTATTTATTTGTTTGTTTGTTTGTTTGTTTGAGTTGGATCACCACCTTACCATTAGCACTGTGTTGAGTGTGCAGTGTTACATTTTGCTTAAATTTTCCTCTAATTTACCCTTGTAACTATACCTCCAAAGGGCAAATCCAATGCAAGTGCTGTTGAATCATCAAAGAACATCACAACTCAAAACAAGTGGAAATAGTAAAGTCCTGGTGTGGCACTGTAGAATAAGGACTGGATATCTAACTGAAAGGTTATCTGTTCACACCTACCAGTCACTCCTCAGAAACCCTATACAAAGTTGCTATGAATCAGAACGTACTGGATGGTACTTAACAACAACAGCAATAAAGGGAAAAGAAAGAGGTGAAACTAAAGACGACCTTATGGAACTAAGGCAGCAAATGATGGCATCTGAGGAAGAAGACTGTGACCTAAAAAATTCGGAAAAAAAAAAGTTTTTCAGAAAAAAATTAGCTTTCATTTCACTGAAACAGAAGTGGCAAAGTTTGAGGAGCAATAGCCTAAAACAGATTGGTTTACTAAAGTTTACCTTATAGTTACTGAGGGCCTCAATTATTACAGGCAGTTTATGAGGAAAGAAAGAAAAGCTCTATACAAAATGCCCTTGAGGCCTACTTCAAGAACTTCACCTCTAGTAGAAAAGTTCCTCTCTCCAGCAACAGAATCAAACACCAGGGCCATCCTATTCAACAGTAGCCATCTCGCCATCATCTTTTCCTGAATCATCCAATTGTTACCATAGTGTTGCCTCAGCAGCTCTGGTAGGTAGCGTAGTGGTTATGAATCAGGCTACAAACCGCAAGGTCAGCAGTTCGAAACTACCAGCTGTTCTGCTGGAGAAAGATGAGGCTTTCTGTTCTCGTAAAGATTTACAGCCTCGGAAACCCTGTACAGGGTCACTATGAGTCGGAACCGACTCCACGGCACATAACCACCACCAGTGTTAGTTACCTCATGAATGTCCCTTCCAGTATGTAAGATATCTATGAAACAAGAGTGTTAACCTTTAATCATGAACTTTTTTTCCAATCTAAACTGTTGTGTTGTTGTTAAGTGCTGTTGAGTCAGTTCTGACTCATAGTGACCTTGTATAGGGTTTCCAAGGAGCAGCTGGTAAGTTTGAACTACTGACTTTGTGATTTGCAGTCCAGTGCAGATCCTACAGTGCCCTGCCAGGAGTTCAAACTGTTTTAAGAACTGTTTATTTTCTTTTTCCACACAGGGATTCTCTTCAGTATAATAATCTTGCTACTTTTATTATTATTATGCTTAAGATGTTTTGGTGTATTTGAAAGCATTTCTTATGTGTTTCGTATGCAAGATGCTGCTGTTGTTAAGGTGCTGTTGAGTCTGTTCCCACCCATAGCAATCCTATGTACAACAGAATGAAACACTGCCTGGTCCTGGCCCAACCTTACAATGGTTGTTATGTTTGAGCCCATAATTGTGGCCTCTGAGTCAGTCACTCTAATTGAAGGGCTTTCTCTTTTTTGCTAGCTCTCTACCAAGTATGATGTCCTTCTGGGATTGGTCCCTCCTGATAACATGCCCAGAGTATGTGAGACCAAGTCTAGCCATCTTGGCTTCTAAGGAATACTTTGGCTATACTTCTTTCAAGGCAGATTTGTTTGTTCTTCAGGTAGTCTGTGGCACATTCAATATTCTTTGCCGACACCATAATGTATATGCATGCTGTTGTTCCTTGGTAAGTGCCATTGAGTCTTTGCTGATGTAGAGTGGTGCTGTATAGGATTTCCTAGGAGTGGCAGGTGGGTTTGAACTGCTGACCTTGCTGTTAGCAATCCAATGCTTATCCTAAAGTGCCACACTAGGACTCCAATTTATATGAATAAAAAGGGAAATTTATGCTATATACTAAGACAAGCATTTGAATAACTGATACTAAATAAGAGCTGAACATACCTGCTATGACTTACCTACAAATTCAACTTAAAGATGGGCTTAGGAATGAATCTTGCTCTTAAACCCAGGACTGAAGTACACTACTTGAGAGTATAAGTCCCCAGATGGTGTTAGGCTGCCAACTGAAAGATCAGAGGTTTGAGTCCACTCAGAGGTGTTTTGAAAGAAAGACCTGGTGATCTATTTTTCTGAAAAACCAGTCGTTTCAAATCCTATGAAGCATAGTTTTTCTAGGACACACACATGGCTGCCATGAGTTGGCATCAACACAATGACAACTGGTTCACTGGTAATAGGGGGTATGGACAAGCTAATGGATTTGACACTTTTGGACTTTTACCTTGGTCAAAAATTCCTCACATAATAAATGTAAATAAAAAGCCTTAGAGTAGTCATGAGTCCCTGGAATACCACACACAGCAGCTTCATAAGCACCTGGGACATAATGTACTATCCTGGTTTTTAAGTCATATCTGGGATATTCCGAATTTTATCCCAAACCTTTCCTTTTGGCTTTTGGCTCTAATTCTGTCTATATCAGACATACCTGGAAGAATAAGAGAACCAGAACAAGATAGACTTTTATTTCTGACATTTAACAAATAATCTTTTTTGGAAGAATTTTTTTAAGGACATTGATTATAAGAAACAAAAAGTAATGAAAAGATGTGCTATTCATTTATACAAACATTTTACAAAATTCTTAAAGATGTAGATTCTTCTCCTTTCAGACAAGTCCTCCTTTTGAGTTTCATTGCACAGTATTTTATCTCTGTCCTTGAAGTTCACAAATTAACTTACTTTGTGACTTTCTCCTTGTGACATCCTCTGGATGTGTTTTTACTGCCTTACAGCTATTGCCAGGCAGCTTGGCTCCCACATTCACTACAAAGTAAACAGGAATTTGGTCCCAGGGCAATTGGCTGGTCTCCAGTGCAAAAATGTAAGTTATTCAAGAGCTTTGTTGGGTTGCTTCTGCTTAACTGAGATTGTTTTTACTAAGGAGCACAAGGACAAAAAAGAATTGTGAAGGTTTTGAATCTCCTGGAAGATTATTTCTTTCAAGTATGTGATAACCTGTGATTTTTCTCCCCAACTGTTTGCTAACCTCCTCTCACCTCTTTTGCCATCTTTTATTTCATGGTGATTACAGGGAATTTATCAAGGAAAGTGCCATGAAATTACAAAAAATTATTTATTTCAAGGATATAACTGACCACGAGAACCATGTGGATGAATGTACGTGATTTTAGAGAATGAATATCTTTACAAAGTCTTTAAATTTGAGTCTTTATGAGAATATGGGGGCAAAAGCCAAATGATTTTGTGAACGTCCAGATTAATGATAATTTCAAAATTAACAATAAGAAAATAACAGAGGAAAACACTTACAGTGTCAAGGATAGACGTGGCACTGTAGGATAAGCACTGGACTGAGGTCTGTGTGAACCACAAGGCTGTTCACAGTCCAGTGCTTACAATATGAAGCCACTGCACTCCTGGGATAATGTATTATTACAAGCCAATTAGAAATTGAGAAAGATTTTACTAACTAAAATCCCCTGTCTTGGGATGTGTAAGAAATAGGATAAAACTAACCAGGCTCAGAATGTTACTAAGATTACTTGAGCAAGAGGAAACATTTCAAAGATCAGATGTCCTCTCTTAAGAAGCTAAAATGGCATCAAAAGCCCCAGGTGTGGGCTCCGCAGTCTTATTGCCTCCACCAAACTGACTGTGTAATCCTTGGTAAACCATTTGATTGTGAGTTTCAATTGCTTTCTCTGTAAAATACAGGATAATTATACCTTCTATCTGACAGACTTACTATGAGGCTTGCTGTGGTTATTAAGTGCTGTTGAGTAATTTCTGACTCATAGTGACCCTGTATAGAGCTTCTAAGAGGCAGCTGGTAAATTTGAACTGTCGACTTTAGGCTTAGCAGTCCAATCTTTTCCTTCAGGATTAAATGACATTAAATGAGCAAAATTGCTTGGAAATATTGAAGTATCACAAAAGCATGAAGTTACAGTTATACTATGAAGAAAGGACATCTAACTGGTTGTTGTTGTTGTTAAGTATCATGGAGTTGGTTCCAACTCATAGTGACCCTGTACAGGGTTTCTGAGACTGTAAATCTTTATGGGAGCAGAAATCCTCATCTTTCTCCCACAGAACAGCTGGTAGTTTCAAACTGCTGACCTTGTGGTTCGCAGCCCGATTCATAACCACTACGCTACCAGAGCTCCTTATCTAACAGATTACACTGCTATTAATAATGATTGCTGTTGTTGTGAGCTGCCATTGATCAAGTTGGCTCTTAACTCACGGTGAGCCCAGGCACAACAGGATTGGACCACTGTGATCCATCAGACTAGGAATTAGAAATACATTGCCAAGTCTTTCTTCCTAGATTATTTCAGTTTGGAAGCTCCACTGAACTCTGTTCACACACACGACTCCAGTGACAGAGGGTGATGGCAGTATTTGAGGTACATTGACTGGGAGTCAAACCTGTGTTTCCCTCTGAACCACCACTGCCCTACTGATAATGGTAATTATTGTGTGTATTTATTCAGCATTGCTTTGCGTCAGCAGTATTCTAAGTTTTTTATGTGTATCTTCGTCTCAGTTTACAGCAAAACTAGGCTTGGCAAGGTTAAGCAATTCATGAGCAATGGAGACAGAAGTCTAAACAAAAAAAAGGATCATCAACCCATGACAATTATAGAAATACTATACTGATGTTTATCATGTTCCTTCTCACTAGAGATGGAAATAGAAGATGCAATATCTTGCCTTTTTAGGCCATACAAAATGCAGTCATGGAAGCAGCATTAACCAAATGACATGTTGCATAGGGCATATCTGCTACATAAGACCTCTTTAAAGTGCTAACAAGCAAAGATGTCAGTCTGAGGACT
>NW_006408728.1:4850255-4859674 GCF_000296735.1 Chrysochloris asiatica | reverse complement strand
AGCCTGCCCATCTTCCAGTATGGAGTGCAGGTCTACTTCTAGCTCATTTGTCTCAGTCACTTTATTTCGTTTCTAGACATGTGTACATATGGTCATCTGCTTCTGTTTTTTGGGTTTCTTCAGGGGTTATCTGTGGCCTTAATACTTAGATGGGTGTGTATTTTAGTATTTTTTTTTCTGCTTTCTAATTGCCTCCAGGTAGATGTGATCAGGAAATGGGCTTCCCATTTCTTCACTCTTCTTCTTGATGAAATTTAAAGATGTTACTGTTGGTCCTTTTGATGTAACTTAGAATTTAATTTTGGGCCTATTTCCTTTTTTGTCTGCCTGTCCCACTCCACAATCACTATTCAGGTCTTTCTTCTAGTTAAAACAGTTCAGGGCCAGCTGTGGCCATTTGGGTTTATGAAACTGTCTCTTTAAATTTCAAGGAGATCTGTGTGCATGCATAGCAGAACCTTCCGAGTATGGGGCTGAAGAGTCCATTAGCTCCGGCACCCCTATAGTCACGAGAATGGAAGTACGCAGACAGCAAGTGACCAATGAACAACTACAAAAAAAAAAAAAAGAATGTCCACCCCTTTATCTCCGCGGTTGTGTTAGCGTCCATGGCTGCTCTGATCCTTCCCCTACTTGGTCTCACCCAAGATGGTGGCTCCTGGAGCAGCTGAGCATCTTGAATTAAAAAGCAATGGTTTTCTTGCTTCTGCTACAAATTCCCCTAGCTGTAAGTCTTCCAACCTTCTCAATATTCCTTTATATGTGGTTCACAGTTCTGGGACCATCCCCTGAGCCTGCTTGCTCCTGTATTCTGTGTTGCTGCACTTCCACCCAATCCGCCATCTTGTTTTTTCTCCAACAACAAGTATTTTAAGGGACATAAACTTTAGGGGACAAAACAGGAATCTCATTTTTGTCAGGGGTGGTTGTCTTATGAAAAAAACCAGAAGCCAGTTCATCCAATTCTGTTAGTAATGGCTGCAAAGCAGAGCATATATGTATATTTTAGAAAATCTTCAGATGGCATACTAGAGGGAAAATGACTGGGAACTTTATGCCTCAGGCAAAAGAATACTTCTGTAAGAATTTTCTGAGGTCACAATAGATGCAGTATGATTAATATCCAATGTATGTTCCAGATAACATAGTGGGTTATGTGTTGGGCTGCTAACCACAATGTAAGCAGTTTGAACCCAGCAGCCACTCCATGGGAGAAAGATCTACAGCCATGGAAACTTTAATCAAGGTCGCTGTGAGTTGGAACCTGCTCTATAGCACACAGCAGCAGCTGCAGTATGTTCCAGAGATACTGTATAACTGGAGTCCTGGTCTAGCCCTGTAGGATAAGCACTGGACTGCTAACCACAAAGTCAGCAGTTCAAACCCACCAGCAACTCCATCGGAAACCTTATACAGATCCATCTGAAGGCACTGAACAGCAACAAAAACAATTTTAGAAATTAGAAGAGCTAAAATTGGTTTAGTATAGTTGTAATGGGTATAAAGAAACTGCATCAGTTAGGCCCTAGATCAAGCGAAAATGGTCAACTGGTTTACATTTTTACCGTAATATGCTCTCCATATTTTGTTATGCTAGTAGAAAAAAAAAAGAGTTTTGTAATTAATGTGCTTTTGGAAGATAAGTTTCTCTTCCATAAATCCCTAGCATAAAAGACATTTAACAAAAAGTCAAAAAGTATAGATCTAAAGGTTTGTTGTTAAGTGCCATCAATTTGGTTGCTACTCATAGAGACCCTGTCTATATAAAGCTTCCAAGATTATGCATCTTCTCCAGAGCATAAATCCTCATTCTTCTTCTGCTGTCTAACAGTGGTAATGGTGATAAATCCTCTTAGAATAGCTGGGAGATTCAAACTGCTGATGTTGCAATTAGCAGCCCATTGTGTAACCCACTACACCACTAAATGTAGGGAGAACAAAAGAGCTAGAAGACCTTCTCTGAAATTAACTAAGAGCTATCTCTTCATTAGGATTTCTGGTGGTACTGTGAGTTAGGTGTTGGGCTGCTAACTGCAAGGTTGGTGATTCAAACCCACCAGCTACTCTGAGGGAGCAAGATGAGATTGGCTGCTCCCATAAAGACTTTTAGTCTCAGAAACTATGAGTCAGGTTACTCCATCCTCTCCCCTGCCTCCCTGCCACTTCAGTACCCACCCCCCACCTTCCACACGCACACACACACACACAGATGTCTTTGGGAGTTCCTCAAACATGCCATACATCTTGGGCCTCACAAAAAGTCTTTGGCTGGTAGACATATGCTCAGAAATGTCCACATTGATTACAATCCAGCCGGGTTGTAAGTCCACAGGGAAGGGCCCTTTGATGGTCCTTTGTAATTCCTATATTGGCTCCACATCTCTGAACTGCTCACTCATATCCTGAGGCATAAATTGAATAACTTCCACATGTAGATGGAAGACGATGTCCAAGTGGGTCAGGGTGAGATTCCGCAGAAATTCAATCTTGCAGCCCTTAGTGCCAGTCATAGAAATGTTGTAAACTGTGCTCTTTGCCACCAAGTGCTCCCAGTGTGGGATCAGTTACCACTGAAGCATGGCACTCTGTTCCTAAACCCATTGAGACACAATGAGATTAATTATGATGCTCCTTGTTACTTTCAAGTGCTCATGCACCTGTACAGTGTGTATGGACTGCCTGGAGGGGGTGCACAGATCATGTACATGAGGTGTAAGTCCTGGTGGGACAGCAGCTGGCCCCAGCTGGGCACCATGTGCACCACGACATCCTGGCTGCCTCGCCCCGTTGTCAGCCCTGTGGGAAGCCTGTTTCAACATGTGGATCAGAATGCAGTATTTCCCCAAACTGTGGGAACTTGGACTACCATTTTGTGAAACCATTATCCTCCTTCAAAGTCCTCAAAGCTTACTGATGAAAGCTTTGCTTTAGTAAAAGCAATTTTATTGATACCCTTACTTTATTATGTATCTTTTATAGAGAAGCATTCTGTGACATTAATTTCTTTTCAAATACTGTGGAGACATCCTTTGTGTATTAGTACCACTAACATGGGGACTGCCCCTCCACTCTGATTCCCAAGTGCTTGTCTGTGGTCTTGACCAGACCCCAAATAGGTAATCCTGTGAGTATAGGGTTATAAAGGGACCACCATCATGAGGAGTCTTTGATGCAACTTTAAGGTAGTGAGGAGGGTAAGGAAAGCTTAAAGGGATGCTATGGTCACAAGGTAAATGTATGGCAGGAGTTGGGAGGAAACATTCCTAAAAATGTTCGTTGTCTAAATACTGACTGGTAGCTCTTCCCTGGACCCTAGGAAAAAGACGTGACATGTGAATGTAACTCTGTCTGGAGAACTGTGAGTGTATTGTCTGTCTTGGCTTAATGCTCTACAGCACACGTTAACATGAAATTCACCTTCACTGACAGATTGCTTGGAAGTGATGCTGAGTGTTGAATTCATCACTGTTGAAATTTAACCCCATCAGTTTTCCACACTAAAGACACAAGAAAGCTATCAAGGTGGCAAATATTTTCAGGTAAGCTGACCTATAGCAGAGTTTATTCCAGAAATTTTTAAAAACGTGCATGCATGATTCAGGGGGGCAGAAATCCATACATTTGTCATTTGGATTGTGTCTTTGGAGCTGGTGGAAATAGCTCTGAAAGGGAATGCATGGATGGCATGGTTTTGGTGGTAAAGACTTATTGAGCTGCTCTGTCAATATGCAATTTGATATCATCTTCTTCTCAGAGGTAAGCCTCACAGCCACAGAACCTAACTAGTGAGTTTCAGAACCAGTCATTGCCACACATTATCTTCCCCAAAATTTCTTACCTTCACCTTTTACACACTTAATGCAAGTTTCCAGAATCAAAGATTTGAACTAAGGAGGGAAAGCAAAGAATTTTTTATTTAGAGGATGACAAGGAGAAGAATAACTTTAATATTTGTTGTTACGTTTCAGTTTGAAAAAAACACTGGTAGTAATGCATAACTACATGTTTAAAACATACATAATTCTAAAGATCCTCATTATACCTTAACCAGGTGCTATGCAGTCAGCTCCAGCACATGGTGACCCCGTGTGTGTCTGAGTAGCACTGTGTTCTGTAGGGTTTTCAGTGGCTGATTATTTTGTAGGAGACTGGCAGGCCTTTCTTCTGAGGAACCTTTGAGTGAACTCAAATTTTCAGCCTTTCAGTTATTAGGCAAGTGATTAATTCTGTGATAACTTATCATTGGTGGAAAAAGTTGTTAATATATAGAACTTCATCAGTCAGGTCATTGGGCTTTCCCAAATTCAGCCTTCCGGTGATTTAGATGAACCCCTGGTGAGGCATTGTAGGATTAGTACTGGGCTTTGAACCACAAGTCAGTAGTTCAAACCCACCAGATGCTCCTCGGAAACCCAATACACCAGAACCGACTTCATGGCAAACAACAATAACATCAGTCATATTGCAGCTAGACTGATCTTTTTATTTTTTTAAATCTCATCATTTTATATAAAATGTTTCAATTCTACAATACCTTAGTCCCTAAAATGAGTACAAGGCCCTCTACCATCTGACCTTGCTGATCTCTGCAATCTCCTTTCTTTTCTTCCATGCTCTTGCTAATGGACCCCTGTTTCTCAAGCATGCCAACCTTGTTTCTGTTTTAACTCCTTCTCTCATGTTGTTATCTCTAATTAAAATATTTCTCTTCCTATTCTTTGTCACCCAGTTGCCAGGCTCACACATGTACATATTTCAATTTAAATGTTACTTCCTCAGAGAAACTTTCCCAATCCCTCAAATTCAGCCAATTTCTGATTATACTTGTTCTTTGCCTTGTGGTTCTTATTACAAATATAATTCAATATGTATTTTTTTCTTGTTCCACTAGCTCCATGAGGCTTCGATTATGTCTCTTTTTTCCACAACTGTATCTCAGGAACTATAGAGCTAATTAAGGTCTTAGTGTGTAAGTAGGTAGGTACTCAATATGTTTTTGTTTGTTTTTTTTTAAAGAATGGAAATAAAGCAAAATTCAAAATCAAATCTTACAATTTTGAGTTCATGGACCTTTACATGATGCTCCTCTGTTTTCTTGGAGGGCCCTTTTGACTTTTAAAGTATTACTTTTTTAGTTTCCACTTTATAAAATTAATTTTTTTATTATCCAAGTAAAACATGATGAGCCATTTTATCATTAATATTTGTATATAACCCAAGGGTTGTTAAGTTAGTGAATGGAGTTTGAGGTATTTATTCTTAAGGTATTAATTCCTAGTCCATATTGGACATTCCCATTCTCCAAATGAACTCACTTGCTTATCTGATTTTCTTCCTTTATAACCTCAGTCAACTCAATCAATACTTTTCAAAGACCTACCTGTCTGCCTTCCCAACAGCATTCACCAGCATAATTCCCTCCATTTCAAATTGATATTAACTCAGACATAAAAATGAAGCTGAAGGAAACCATTTTCTTCTCTAACCCAGGGTACATTATAAATCTTTAAAAATGTAAATGATATAGGGAGTGACCTCCCACACAGAAGCGGCACATGGTAACAGGACTATCATTTATGGAGGAGTGGCTATGTAACAAACCTGTGGCATACACCATCTCTAACCTTTACAATGACCTTGGAATAGATATTATTATTTCCATTTGTAGTAGTTATCTACAACCACTCTCCCCGCTACCTAACTCCCATCAAACAAAACAAAACAGTAAAAAAACAAAAACAAAAAAACAAAAAAACCCTTGGCAGCTTAAAACTGCATGCATTGCTGTGGATAAAAAATGCAGGCCAGACTCTGAGTCAGGGTCTCTCACCAGAAAGCTTTCAAGTGGTTGCCTAGTGGTAATCTCAAGACTCAACTGGTATACATTCCATTTCCAAATTTCCATTAAATAGCGCTTCCATATCTCATGTGGTGGTAGCAGACCTCAGGTCCTCCTTAGTGTGGGGCAGAGACATCAGTTCCTTGACAATTGGTTCTTTCCATAGAGCTACTCACAACATGGCTTCCTCTGGAGTGTGTGTTCTGAGAGAGACAGTGAGACAGACAGAGAAAGACAAACAGACACAGAGAAAGAAGCCCAAGATGGAAGCTACAGTCCTTATATAACCTAATCTTGGAAGTCAGATCACATCACTTTTGCCATATTCCATCCATTAGAAACAGAGCACTAGCTCTAACCAATGTAAAAAGGAAGACAATGACACAAGAATTTGGATACCAGAAGATTATCACTGGATGTTGCCTTAGAGACTGAATGCAGGCTAAGGTGAGGTAAATGCCCAAGATTAACAGTTTAGTGCCTATAAGTAGGAAAATAACCTGGTTTTATACCATGGCACTAATTTGTGACTTTGAAAGCATTTTCATAATAGTCATCTGTTGAACATCATAATGCTTTAAGATACAGTGGAAAGAATGTGGGTTCTGAATCAGAGAGACTTAGGTTTGAATCCCATCTTACCATTGGCCAAGTTAACTTCTCTGTGTCTCTTGTTTTATTTCTGCATCATGGAGTAGTGTTATTGTTGTTATGAGTCTGAACTGAATCAGTGGCAGTTAACAACAACAACAACAACACTCCATGATGCAGAAATACAACAAGAGACACAGAGATGTTAACTTGGTTAATGGTAACCTGGGCTTCAAGCTGAAGTCTCTCTGACTCAGAACCCAAATCCTTTCCACTGCATTTCTAAGCATTATGATGTTCAACATACGATTATTATAAAAATGCTTTCAAAATCACAAATTAGTGCCATGATATAAAACCAGGTTATTTTCCTAACCATAGACACTAAAGTGCTAATCTTGGCCATTCATTTCACACTGGCCTGCATTTGTTCTGAAAAAATACCTGGTCCTATTATAATATAAGGAGCTCTGGTAGTGTAGTGGTCATGTATGAATCAGGCTGTGAACCGCAAGGTCAGCAGTTCAAAACTACCAGTGGTTCCGCGGGAGAAAGATGAGGCGTTCTACACCTGTAAAGATTTACAGCTTCAGAAACCCTGTACAGGGTCGCTATGAGTCGGAACCGACTCCACAGCACACAGCCACCATCATAATATAGTTGAGACATATGGAAACCAACACAGAGGGCACAACTTCAGAGCAGTGGCCTGTGACATGTGTAAAAGACATATCTAATTTTTACTGCGAAATTAGGAGAAGGTTGGTACAGCTTGCATCTAGATAAATGGTAAATTTAATCAAAGAGTTAGTGCCTTAAATTTTTAGGACCTAATAATTCCTCAGATTCCTGCTTGGCTGAGAAATAAGTTTTCTGTGCTTAAGATTAATAGTTTTATTTCTTTATTTTTTCAGTTCAGTTTTTGAGTACTGCCAATTTATGCATACTGTAGACCCCAAGCTTTGAGAAGAACAATGAAGAGCAATTGGCCCTACATAATACTTTTCTTTTTCCTTTGAGCTCTGTCAACTTCACTAAGGCAGACAAAAGGTAAATTTGAGAAGCCTTTGGGTGCTGGCTACTGGAAGTCAGGAAGCCTAATGATCACCCTTTCTCTGTGTTTGATCTCTGTTCCTGATCTCTGTGCCCTCCTGCCTCTATAATTCCAGAGGCTCCAAAGGGGGCCTGCCTCTTCTCAGAAGGGTATATGATTTGAGTCTGTCTAAATCTTAAATGTAGAAATTACTCTTCCCACTACTAAAACTAGTCCTTGATTGTAGCTAAATGTAGATCTGGTTAAGAAGCAAGAACTTATTGAAATAAAATGGACATGACATGGTTTCAACAAATGGTCACTGCTTGTCAGGCAAATCTGGGTATAATGTCCTTTAGAATGTGGGAATGAGAGTATTAAGGGAGTTTACCAAGGATTATAAAAGACCAGCATTTTGTATTTTACATACATTTTCTCAATTTGGTTTTAGAGGAAAAGAGAAAAAAAAAATTAGGAACTGTATTTTAATGCATTATATACTTCTGTGAATACAGAAAAAATACAGGAAACCATGCTACTTAGGATGTATGGATTCTGCTGTTTTGAAGCTTGTTTGGATTCATAGACTCCCTATGAAACTTGGAGAACAGTTTGTCCTTGTAATAATCCTTCAAAGGTGACTACTCAATGTCAAACTGCAAAGAAAATGCTCTTATCAGATCCACTGAATGGCTTGTAGTAGAAGAAATATCAGGGCTTTCATGATAATCTCCTATTGAAATCTCATCTGGAAGAGATAGCTTATGTGTAAGTGAAAAGAAAATTAGTGCCTTTTCCCAATAAGTGCAAAAGAACATGAGCCCTTTGTTAACATAAAGACCAGGGAAACAAAATAACCACAGCTAGCTTGATAGTAGGTAACCAGCCCTTTATAATTTGGCTTTCTTTGAGTTTTCCTTTCACATAACTGCTTTATAAATGCACCCTAGCAACTATGTGACTGAATTGCCAGTGTCTTTCTTTCCTAGACAAAAATGAGTTCTTCTGATTCATGTGACAGTCATGAATAATAAGGGAGCACGCTAAGTATACTTAAACCCCATGAGGGCACTTTATGGAAGAGCTCTACATGTAATGATTAAGTTGAGTCCAAAGAACATCTTTTCTTCCTCTCCTCAGTCACATATTCAGAGGTATATGTGACACAGTAAGCTGGTTGTCAACTGAGCCCTTACAATTTTCTGTGGTGACTTTATTGTCATTTGTAAAACTAAATGTCCAGAATTCCTGGATGTAAGCAAAAATGGACAAACTAGTGTGTGTGATCTCCTCATCTATGCACCTAGAAGGTACACAAACACAAACACACATGTTTGTTGATGAATGAATGAAAACCACAAGTAATTGTTAATGTAACATTTACATCCTTAACTTATACTACCCTAGTGGAACCAAAGAATTTTAGAATCAGAAGTGAGTTTCAACACACCATCAAAAAAGATTATTTTTCTGGGTCTTAAAAGTTCACAAGTGGCCTTCTAGGATACACCTCCAAGTCTGGAGGAAAGAAAAGCATAAAAATTGAAGATGCTTGGAAAGATTTAGTCCAATGGGCTAATGGAACATATAAACATCAGTTTTCATGACTCTGAAACCAGTAAACTAGATGTTACCCCGCTACCACTGCTCTGAAAGGGAGCACACTAAAGCATCATGGACAGAGTAGGAGAAAATGGGGAACAAAATTCAAAATCATAAAAAAGACCAGGCCGACTGGCCAGAAAGAGACTAAAGGAACATGTGAATGTAGTCGTTGGTTACCCTTCAGTTCTGGAACTGAACTTGCCCTTGTGACTCAATTTTCAGCCAAGCAGTAGATAAGTATATAGGGGGGACAACAACACTAGTGTAGTGCCATAGAATGGCAACCATTCAAGATCAAAAGGGCAGCATTTACCTGAGGTCAAAATTTAGAAGGGTGGGAAAGGTGGAAAG
>NW_006408728.1:4848813-4850155 GCF_000296735.1 Chrysochloris asiatica | reverse complement strand
TCTTTGAAGACCTGGTTGTAGAGACTTCATCTCACATACCTCTGACCATATTATCAGGAGGGAGCAGTCTCTGGAGAAGGACATCATACTCAGTAAAGTGGAAGGTCAGTGAAAAAGAGGAAGATTCCCACCAAGATGAATTGACACAGAGTCGCAGAAACAATGGGCTCAAACATAGCAACATTTGTGAGGATGGCACATTGTTTTGTTCTGCTAGGCAGAAGGTCACTATGAGTCAGCACTGACTTGACAGCCAGCAATAACAACAAATATATACATAATATGATATGAAATTTTGCTATTAAAATATGACTCAATAAAGAATTAAATATGGAAGATTTGCAAAGGTCTGCCATTTGTCAGGGAAGTGAAACAATATGGTCTTTTAAATTATATCCATTAATTTTGTTTTCCTTTAAAAACATGGTTGTTCAAGTACAGTAGAGCCCAGACCTCAAATACCTGCTTCTAAACTCTCTACTCCCACAACTAAAGATACACATTTCCTTGGAGAATGAGTAGGGAGGGGATAGTTCGTTACTTTCAGATCCATGAAATACTCAGAAAATGAAAATGGGGGCAGTTGCCTTTCCACAATGTTTCTGGGTATTTGAAGAGGTTATAGAAATTGTTTCTTAGTAATGTAATAGATTGTTTCTTTACCATAATGGTTGTTGTTAAGTTGTTAAGTGTCGTCAAGTGGGTTCCAACTCATAGTGTCCCTGTATGGGGTTTCTGAGCAGCTCCTGGTGAATTTGAACCACCGACCTTGTGTTTCAAACTGATATTAAGATCCAGTGCATTATTCCACAGCACCACAGTAGGACTCCTACTATAATGGTGGTACAACTTTAAAGAGGAATGGGATTATGATTAGTAATATATTCATGCCTATAGGAATCGGGCTGCTAACTGCAGGGGCAGCAGTTCGAAACTACCAGCTGTTCAGTGGGAGAAAGATGAGGCTTTCTGCTCCCGTTAAGATTTACAGGCTCAGAAACCCTGTTCAGGGTCACTATGAGTTGGAATTGACTCCACGGCACATAACAACAACATACACATAAATGAAACCCTGGCTTGGTTTACCTCTTCACTAGGTTAAATCAAACTCAGTCATTGTTATTTGCTGATAGACAGCCTTGGCTGTGGTGCATCACCTGGATATAATCTCAGTGGTTTCTATCCCATCTTTACCAAAATGGGTGTAGGTGTTCCAGCAAGTATGGTTTCTGCCGTAAAGCAGTAGATGGCAGAATTGAGCTTGACTTTTGTTTTACCTCTGTCTTCATTAATGAAATTGAATTATAAGGGGCTTCAAAAAGTTAATGGAAAATTCCATTAT
>NW_006408728.1:4846850-4847631 GCF_000296735.1 Chrysochloris asiatica | reverse complement strand
GGTTCCATTATCTTTTAATTCCATTTTCCACAAACTTTTTGAAGACCCCTCATACTTTCAAGTTACAACTTAAAATAGCTTATTGTTTATCAAGAGCAATTTTAGTTGTCTCTTATATTCTATCTGAACTTGACACGTTGCATAATATATGATGATTTTCAATGTTAGCTTGGGGTAACTCTAGTCCATTTCTACCTCTCATTTGGAAGCTATCTTATCATTGTCATTACTATACTTTTTTCCTATACTTTCTTCTGTCCATCTTCATTAAAATTTTAATTCAGCTTCCTGCCTTTAATTTAGGATATGAAAAAAAGCAGCACTAGATTATTATCTTTATGTTTTTCAAAGCACTGGACCAATTTTACTGGTCTTGGTGATAGTGGTATAGTTATGTACCACCAAGTCAGTTCCAACTCATAGTGACACTGCATAGAGTTTCTAAAACTATAAATCTTTACAGGAGCAGAAAGCCTCATCTTTCTCCCATATAATAATTGGTAGATTCAAACTACTGACCTTTTGGTTAGAAGCCCAGCTCATAATCCACTGCACCGCCAGAGTTCCTTCTACTTGTTTTAAGGCTATAATAAAAGTTCCTGTTTCCATAGTGTGTGAAAAATACATTGTCAATAGAGGTGGGGTCTTCACCTCTTTCAATGTAAATATAGGTTTGGAGAAAGCTAGTCAGTTTGTCATACTGTGGTGGCTTGTGAGTTGCTGTGATTCTGGAAGCTATGCCATGGGTATTTTAAATACCAGCAGGGTCACCCACAGTGGA
>NW_006408728.1:4842593-4844969 GCF_000296735.1 Chrysochloris asiatica | reverse complement strand
TAATTATTAAAATGATCTGAAGTATATGATTTGTTGAATGTAAAACTGATGATCTACTCTGTGAACCTTCACTCAATTAACAACAGTTTTTTTTTAAAGGTTGTTTTTACAAATAGATAATAAAATTAATCCCAGAGATTTGGAACAGCCTATCTCTGGTAGCATAGTGGTTACAAATCGGGATGCTAACCTCAAGGTTGGCAGTTCAAAACTACCAAAGCTGTTCATTCTGTGGGAGAAAGATGATACTTTCTGCTCCCATAAAGATTTACAGCTTCAGAAACCCTGTGCTGGGTCACTATGAGTCAGAACTGTCTCCATGGTACTTAACAACAACAGCAACAACATCATTCTGACAGAGTCCTGGGGTGGCACTGTGGGCTAATGTGTTGGACTGCAAAGTCTGTATGAACCTCAATGCCATTGATTCAAGCTTACCAGCTGCTCCTTGGAAATCCTATACAGTGTCACTATGTGTCAGAATCAACTTGATGACACTGAACAACAAAAACAAATCATTCTGACAATTAGTGGTAGAACATAGTTGAATTTTTCTATCCAAAATCTTATCTTCCACTGAATGATCTCAGTGAGGCTATGCAATAGGGTGTACAGGACTCTACCACCAGGATTGGTTAGTTTTGCCATCCTGTTAGGTTTAAAAGGAGCCATCTCAAGAGCAGGAATAGATAATCTCAGGAGCATAGGATCCCTACCTGGAAGAGCATCATCAGCAGGGGCAGTGACAAAGAGAAACAGTGCCATTGCAGGCTTCCTGACCCATGGCCTGAGTAAAACTGAGCACCTAGGTGCAGGAGACTGGCTTACAGAATGTGCTTTTTGAATATTTACAGAATGGCTAAAGGAGATTTGTAATACTTGCCCCAGTCGCATGACTGAAAGGCCAATGAAAAGTGCAAAGTGTGCCAGAAGTGCACCAGAGAAGAGACATTCTAGCTGGAGAACTGGTCCATCCTGAGTTGTTAATGATCCTGAAGTGTATCCTGTTCACTTCCTTAATAAACTCCATGTTGTTGTTGTTGTTATGTGCCGTGGAGTCGGTTCCAACTCGTAGCAACCCTGTACAGGGTTTCCGAGGCTGTAAATCTTTACGGGAGCAGAAAGCCTCATCTTTCTCCTGCGGAACAGCTGGTAGTTTCGAACTGCTGACTTTAAGGTTCACAGCCCGATTCATAACCACTAAGCTAAATAAACTCCATAGTTGTGAATATTGTCTATGAGTTCTGTGTGGTCATTGCAATGGATTATTGATCCAAGAAGTGAAGGAGAAAGTGCTGTGGGATGGATGGTTACTGTCAGAAGAGGATAAATAAGGTTGTATGGCGGAGGCATGTCTGACCTTGGCTTCATAGGAATTGGCCTTGGACTGATTTTGAGTTTGAGTCTCTTTTCCCCTTATGAAGCCATAGGAAGTCAGACATTACCTCAATACAGTTTTTGAAGCAGAGTTTTCAAGATAAAACAGATGGTTTTAAGGAGGGGAAAAACTAACACATTTCAGAGTAACTTCAAAGAAAATTAATTAACCTTCACATTGAAATAAAAAAAGAGTAAAATCAGAAATATTTAGTAAACATAACATAATAGAAATGAAAATGAAAACCTGCAAAAAAAATTTACCTCAGTGCAGAAAATGATGTGAAACAGAGAAACCAGAAGCACCACAAAAAACACACACAGCAAAATGATAGCAATCAAATCATACCTATCAGTAATTACACTGAATATAAATGGCTTAAATGTGCCAGTCAAGAGACATCATTCAAGAGAGAGAATGGATAAGAAAACAGGATCCTTCAATATTCTGTCTACTAGAGACACATCAAAAGCTTGAGACTACCTAAGTGGCAATCAACAGAAGAATGATTAAACAAACTTTGGTTCTTACACACAATGGAGTACTATACAAAGCTGAAGAACAATGGTGAATCTGCAAAACACCTCAAAACATAGATGATCCTGGAAGAAGAGACTGGAGGAACCTGAGGCTATGACCTTTGACCACACTTCACGTCTGGAAAGGAACTCACCTTCATGGCCTACTTTTCAGCCAAGCAGTAGATAGATATATAGGGAGGACAACAGCATTATTAAGGTATATTCATCATTGGAGGAGTTCTGGTGTGGCACTGTGGGCTAATGTGCTGGACTGCAAGGTTAGTTTGAATTGCATGGCTGGTGGTTCAAGTTCACCAGCTACTTCTTAGAGACCCTATACAGGATCACTATGAGTCAGAACCAACTTGACAGCACTTAAAAACAACAACAACAACATCACAAATGGTCAGTCGTTCAAAATCAAAAGGGTAACATTTTCCTAAGGACAAAGTTGGGAAAGGATGGGAATGTGGGTGG
>NW_006408728.1:4840845-4842271 GCF_000296735.1 Chrysochloris asiatica | reverse complement strand
TTTGTGAACAGCAATCAGACAAGGATGCCCTTTATCACAACTGCTAGTCAATATTGTGCTGGAAGTCCTAGACAAAGTTATAAGGCAAGAAAAGGAAATCAAAGTCATCCAAATTAGCAAAGAAGTAAAACTCTTTCTATTTGTAGATGATATGATCCTATGCATAGAAAATCCCAGACTCAGCAAGAAAATTATTCAAACTCAAGATTCAGCAAAGTGTCAGGGTACAAGATCAACATACTAAAAGCAGTTGGATTCCTTTATAATTACAAAGACATTGTTGAAAAGGATATTAGGAAAACATTATTATTTATATTAGTTGCCCCCCTGCCCCCACCAATGAAATACTTAGGAATAAATCTCACCAGAAAAACAAAAGACCTATACAAAAAAAAATTGCAAAACACTACAAGACAGCAAAAGTGACTTTAAAAAAATGGAAGAATATACCATGTTCATGGTTAGGAAGACAACATTGTCAAAATGTCAAAACTACCCAAAACAATCTATCAATAATGCAATCCCAACCCAGATTCCAATGTTGTTATGTAAAGAGATGGGAAAACTGATCATTAACTTTATATTGGCAAGGAAAAAGACCTCAGACAACAAAACATTAGTTACGAAGAAGAACAAAGTTGGAGGCTTTCCACATCGTGATGTCAAAATCTATTACACAGTCACACTAGTCAAAAGTATGATGCTGGTACAATGTTTGATACATAAATCAATGGAATGGAATTGAGAACACAGAAGTAAATTTATCCTCAAAAAGTCATCTGACTTTTGAAAAAGTGTCAAAACACACTAAATTGGGACAATATATCCTCTTCAATAAATGGTTCTGGCAAAACTAGAAATCCATTTGCATAAAAATGAAACAAGACACATATTTCACACTACACACAAAAACAAACTCAATGTGAATTGAAGACCTATATGTAAAACCTAGAGCTATCAAGGTCACCAATGGAAAGGTAGGAGCAAATTTAGGGGTTCTGATACCTGGTGTAAACACACTGTTAGACATAACTAAATATACAGATATAGTAGAAGACAAAATAGATGACTGTGACCTTCTAAACATTAGACACTTATGTGCAGGATTAGATTCTGCCAAAAGAGTGAAAGGAAAACCCATAGACTGGGAAATATATATATATATTTTTGCAATGGCATATCAGAAAAAGGACTAATCTCCAAAATGTATAGAAAACTACAACATCTCTTCTAGAAAAAGACAAACAACCCAATTTAAAAATGGGCACAGCTTTTCCCCCCACAATCCTTTGCACGCTTCCTTTCCAACCTGGTTCCATCACTATGGCTCCTGCAAAGAGTGGCTGAGAAGAAGAAGGGCCGTTCTGCTATTAATGAAGTGGTGACCAGAGAGTTCACCATCAACATTCACAAGTGCATCCATGGA
>NW_006408728.1:4836626-4837610 GCF_000296735.1 Chrysochloris asiatica | reverse complement strand
TCTGCTGGTAAGTTTGAGTTGGCAGCCTTGAGGTTCAAACCGACCTTGAAGTTGAGTTCTTATCCTTCGGTGCCACACCAAGACATGAGTAGATATACACACACACCCATGTTCATTGCAGCACTGCTCACAATAGCAAAAAGACAGAGATAACCTAAATGCCTATCATTGGAAGAATGGATAAACAAACTTTGGTACATACACACAATGGAATACAACACAGCATTGAAGAATACTGATAAATCTGTGAAATACCTTATAACAAGGATGAAACTGGAAGATATTATACTGAATGAAATTAGTCAATTACAAAAGGACAAATATTGTACAAAACCAGTATTGTAAAAACTCAAGAAAAGGTTTTCATGCTAAAGGAAACATTCTTTGATGGTTACCAGAGATGAGAAGGAAAGGAGAATAATTCACTGGCTGGAGGGTAGACACATGTTAACTTGGATGACAGGGAGTGCAGTATACAAGAAGAATAAGGTTGGCAGAAGAATGATGGAGACAGGTGAATACACAGAGAGGAATACAAGGGTTAAAGGGACTAAAAGTAAATACACAACCATGGAACAACAATGTTCTACCCGTAGATACCTGGACAGATACACAGACTGAATGAGTATGGGAGGGATAGTGGGAACATACCCACAAATATACGAGGGTTAACAGAGAATATTTGTACATGGGTATTTACCTTTGCTACAAACACACCTATGAATGTGTTGGAACATACAGGGGGCAAAATGATGAAAACTTCTTGTATATTATCAAACATTTTAAGGCAATGGAGACACCATGGTCAATTGGTATAACATAGTCAACAAAGACAATGTACCTCATCCTACTTTTGTGAGTAGTGACTGGGATCTTAAATGATCATGAGCAACTAACTATTGGTCTCTTCATGTGTGGAAGAAAGAAAAGTTATGAAAATTTGAATATGCTTGGAATCACCCAATCCAATGGACCAGTGTAACA
>NW_006408728.1:4826097-4835641 GCF_000296735.1 Chrysochloris asiatica | reverse complement strand
AGAAACTGGATTACATGAAGAAAAACATGGCATCAGGATTGGAGGAAGACTCATTAACAGCCTATGATATGCAGATGATACAACCTTCCTTGCTGAAAGTGAAGAGTACTTAAAATACTGATGAATATCAAAGACCACAGCCTTTGGTGTGGGTTACACCTCAATGTAAAGAAGACAAAAATCCTTACCATGGGACCAATAAACAACATCCATATAAATAGAGAAAAGATTAAAATTGTCAATAACTTTTGCTCAAATGAATCATCAACACTCATGGGGGCAGCAGTCATGAAACTGAACGATGTATTTATTGCATTAGGCAAACCTGCTGCATAAGACCTTATTAAAGTGTTGAAGAGCAAAGATGTCAGTTTGAGGACTAAGGTGCGCCTGACCCAAGCCATGATATTTTCAGTAACCTCACAAGCATGTGAAAGTTGGACAGTGAATAAGGAAGACCATCAAAGAATTTATGCATTTGAGTTGTGGTATTAGAAGAGAATATTTTTTAAAAGTTCCATGGACTGCCAAAACAAAAGGAAACAGTCCGTGATGGATGGAGTACAGCCCGAATGCCCCTTAGATGCCAGGATGGCCAAACTTTGTCTCTCATACTTCAGACTTATTGTCAAGGGTGACCAGTCCTTGGAAAAGTGTAACATGTTTGGTAAAGTGGAGGGTTGGATAAAAAGCAGAAGACCCCCAACCAGGTGAATTGTGGCAGCAGCAATGGGCTGAAAAGTAGCAATGATTGTGAGGTTGGCACAGAACCAGGCAGGGTTTTCTTCCATGAGTTAAAGCCAACTTGATGGCACCTTACAACAAACAGGATAATTATTGCACTGCTAACCACATGGTTGATGGTAAGAGGCAACCCCCTGCTCCTTGGGAGAAAACTGAGGCTTTCTGTTCCCACAATGATTTATAGCCTCTGAAAACCTATACAGGATCACTGAGTTAGAACACAGTTGATGGCACTTCACAACAACAACATCATAGAAGTTTTGTCTAAAAAATGGACAAACCTCCCTAAGTGGCATGTGAAATTCATCTTCCTTACTAAAAAATTACAACAGGAATCAAGTTGGGAGCTGAGGAAGCTGCTTTCTTGTCTTGGAATCTGACCTTGAACAAGTCAGCCTCCCATTCTGCAATATTCTCTCCTGGGAAACGAAGAGGTGAGACCAGATGACTTCTAATATCTATCCTTTAGCTCTAATTTTAAGAGCTTTGATACACATTACATAGGAATTTCTGGTGCTGGGGTGGAGGGGCCGGGGCTGGCAAAGAGGCATGTATAATGAACAAAGTAGTATACTATGTTAGTGCTTTAACTCCAGTTACCAAACCGTCAAAGTAAGATCAGTTGGTGGTTATCTTGAAGGAAAATGTAACTTTGACACATTTGCAAAGCTGAGACTATTTCATGATTCAAATGACATTTGATGTCTTTTGGTAACTTTGTAACATAAAATACTTACAGGTAACACTGAGGAGAATTCGCAAAGATCCAATGTAGCTAGGACTAGTAATGAGCATAAGCCTTAATTGAATGGAAGTCCATATGCTTTCAAGTATATAAATACAACAAGAATGCAGTGTAATTTCTTTTGAGCTGACTAATGCCCAATGTCATAGAGTTGAGTCTGACTCCTAGAGACCCCATAGGGCAGTGTAGAATTGTTCCTCAGCGTTTCTAAATCTTTAAGGGAGAAGACAGCCTTGTTTTTCTCCCAAGCAGTGATTGGTGGATTTAAACCATGGACCTTTTGGTTAGTAGCCCAATACTTAGCTTGCTGCACCACCAGGGTTACTTTTTGTTATGATTGTTATGATTATAGTTAGTGCAATGCAGTTGTTTTTATTTAACACAGCAGACTCTTCAAATTAACTGAGTACTGTGAATCATACCATTCAACCAAAGAAATTCAAAACTTGAATGAATCTTAAAGATGTTCTGGTCAATACTTGTTCTTAAGTGCCTTCAAGCCAGCTCTGTCACACAGTGACTCTGTATAGGATTTCCCAGGAGCAGCTGGTGGATTTGAGCAGATGACCTTGTGATTCAAATCGACCTTGCAGTCCAATGCTTTAACTTACAACAGTACGCCAGGACTCTAACCAATAGTAGACTTCTTTAAAAAGGTGTTACTTGGTCGGCAGACCAGCAGCCTCTGTGGTGTGCAACAGAGATCAAAACCCCTGGGTTGTCCCACTGGCTCCTTTGCAGTCAGCAGTTCAAATCCACCAGCTGCTCCTTGGACTTTATACAGGATCGCTATGAGTCAGAACTGATTCAGTGGCACTTAACAACAACAACAACAATCCTCCACAATACCTAGTTTGAATTGAAAATAAATGTTATTTAAGTAATTTCTTGAAAAACAAAATTATCCAATTACAGAATTAGTAAATATTTTGGATATAAAGGAAGAAATAGTCTTTAGCAATGTTTAGTTTATAAACACTTCAAAGGAATTTTTTTTTTTTCTCAGACTTGAAGAAGGCAAAAACACTTCAAACAAGCTGTCTTTTGTTTTCTCAGGATTCTCTAGGAGAAAATAGACTCAATAAGAGATAACAGCTTGGGTTGTTTTCCTGTTCCTCTTACACAGTTGCTTCAAGTTTCATTATTAGATTCCCTGGGTACGACACTCAAGAAGCGTTCCCAGAGAATATTAAGTTCCTGTGCAGTGACTATTTCATTAAGACCTATGTACACAAGACCTGTGGCTTGATAAACAATAGATGACCCAAAGTTCTTTATTAAGATTCATGCCATTAATGCATTGTTTTCTGTGTCATAGGAAATGCATCCTGGATTGGTCTGAGAGATGTTATTTGGGCTAAGGATGATAGGATTTCTTAGTTCCTTATCAAAATTTAAAGCATTTGACTTAATTAAAAACAATAAAGTAGAATTCATTGCAGACAATTGAAAGCATTGCTGTGATATATTTCTTCTTAGACATTCTAGAAGCAAGGATATAAAATGATAAAACAGAAATTGGTAGGTGTGACTCAGTCTCACTTCCTTTGCCTTCATCGTCCCAAACCTCCACTCCTCTACTTTTTGTTGTTTTACTTTCCTCTTTTTTTCTTAAGATGTTGCTTCACCTCTGTGCAAAGTAAAATTAAAGCAAGGATTATATAATTCATATGTTTTTATAAGAGATTCAAACCATATACAAAACTATATACTCAGCCTGTGTGTCTACATTGAATGCATGCTTAGCACTCACCTAGAGTGGCTCTCTCTTAGTTTTTTTCTCTCACTCCCTTCCCTCCTCATTGCTCCTTTCTCCTTCTCCATTTCTTTCCTCTTTCCAGGTGTTCATTCAAATAATTTTTTTTGCTTGTCCAAACAATTCTAGGCACTGAACACAAAGTTAAGTATGGGATGAATAAAGCATATCATTCCCAAAATCTTTCTTACTTTTCCCTTTCCTTGATATCCTCATGTCATTTTAGTAAGTGCAATGCTAATTAGTATTAAATTGCCCCCTAATTTTTCTTTGTGACTTATTTTTGATTTCCCAAGTAAATCAGAGGCTTCTTGAAGATTTTACATTGATAATATCCACAAAGAAGATACAGATCTTGACTACTGAAAATTCTCTGGGAAATCTTAGCAGGTCACCTATCCTAACTTTTAGGATCATGGGGGACTTATGAAAGGAGTTGACATTTAAATAGCCAAGTAGAATGAGTAGTATTTAGCAAAAAGAAAAATAAAAGTGAGAAAGGGAGTGGAAAAATGTATGATCATGTTGCATGTTTAGAAATTGGTATTTGCCAAGAGAAAAGAAAGTATGCCATTTTAAAATCTGCATGCATGGTTTAGAATCTCCAACAGAAAACTACATGTAAATATACAGGGGACAATACAAAATAACATGATTAAGTGTCAAAGTTATGATAAAGATGCACAATTCTAAATGAACAGTAAGATTTGCTGGTTTGCCAGTCTCTTTGCAAAGTACTCTAAGAAGAGATCAGATAGGGTTGAAGTAGTGTTCTTAGCAAACAGCACCTATAACTGTGGGCTGATTTAGATAGTCAGGAGGAAGTGGCACTTGAGGCTGGGCAAGCAGCCTGAACAAAGGTCCAGAGGTTGTTAGTTGTGTTAGATGGAATAGCTGAAACAGAGGTTTCTGCTCAAAGATAAACTGAGATACAAATGAACCCAAGAACATTTTGTGATGTCTGAAGCAGGAACACAAGCTAGGGTCCTCAACTGCCCATTTAATTACTTATTTGATAGAACACAAAATTGTTTATTGTGTTCAAATGTCAGATTCTTTGAGTCTCCAGATCTCAATGTATAGCAGAATAAAATGCTACCTGTCCTTGTGCCATCTTCATGATCACTGGTAAGGTCAAGTTTATCGCTGTGACCACAGTACATTTTAAATGCCTTCCAACCTAGGGAGCTCATGTTCCAGCACTATATTGAACAATATTCTGTTGTGATTCTTAGGCTACGTTTTGGAAGATGGCCAGGCCGTTCTTCCTAAGCTGTTTTAGTCTGGAAGCTTTGCTGAAATCTCTCCACCATGGGTGACCCTGCTTATATTTGAGAATCAAATCGCATAGCTTCCAACATCATAGCAACACACAAGCAACCACAGTATGACAGATGGACAGGTGATGGGTCTTTTCATTTATATCCAATAAGAATATGTGGAGTCTCCGTATGGTGTCAACAGCTGACATGCTTAGCACATAGCACAGACATCATTTATACACAAGTTGACAGTTAAATAGATAAAATGTTATTGTTGTTAAGTGCCATCGAGTCAGTTCTGATTCATAGTGACCTTGTACAGGGTTTCCAAGGAGCAGCTGGTGAGTTTGAATCTCTGAACTTGTGGTTCACAGTTCAGCACTTATCCTACAGTGCCACACCAGGATAACATTGTAAAGAGAACCATGAATTTGATACTGAAATAACTAACACTGATCTTATCTTCACAGGGTATCACCATCAATTTGTATCTCAGAAGCGTTACCATAATCACTATTCTTATTATTATTATTTCTTTTATGTAACATTTTAAAATCTCTTATGTTCCAATAATGGTGGTAAGTACTTTACAACTGTAATAGGCATAAGTACTTATGCAAGTTTAGCATCCCCATCCTCTTCTCCTGGAAATAATTTTTTTGCTCTTTGGAGATCAACCCATCTCCATTCTAACTCTATGTAGTTAAGGTAGGACTGACCAGTACAATCACATCATTGTCCCTCTTCCCACAGGCTTCACAGTGGTGATGCTTACGGGCCAGACCAGCTGAATCCACAGTCATGAATGTGAGCTGAGTTACATCCAAGCCTAGACTTTTGCTGGAGCTATGGGAAAAGGAATCACTGGGCAATACATGAGTAATACACTTGGCTGCTAATGAAAAGACTGGAAGTTTGAATTTGCTCAAATGTTCCATGGAAGAAAACCCTGGAGATCTATTTCTGGGAAGTCAGCCAGTACAAACCAAATGGAGCACAGTCTTATTCTGACACACATGAGGTTGCCGTGTCAGAATTGACTCAGTGACAACTAGTTTGGTGGGTTTTGTTGTTGTTTTTAGTGCTCATACCAGAATTTCTCCAGTCTTCACAGAGAATGATCAAGGATTTGAGGTATTCTCTTAACCTAAGTCCCCATCAGGAGGATTCTTACTCTTTTCAATTGAAACCGATAAGCCAACCCTTCTCACTACTGGGTGGGAAAGATGCTAGTACAAAGTTGTTAATATTTTTTCTTAATTATAGTAAGACTTGAAATTAATGAAATGGTCCCTTCCAGTAGTTAGAGGCAGTTGATTTATTATCCTTCAGGAATATTCCTTTAGGTTGTTGTAGTATGATTTAGAGTCAATTTTTGACTAATAAGTGACTATGTGACCAAGTACACTGGCTTGGTAGGGTTTTCCAGGCTGCAGTCTTTATTAGAGCAGATGTCAGATCTGCATCCAACAGAACCACAGAGTGGGTTTGAACCATCAACCTTTCAGTTATCAGGTGAGTACTTAAAGCATTGCACCACCAGGGATTCTTGTTCCATAAGGTCGTTGTTAAATGATGTTGAGTAGATTCTGACTCATAGTGACCCTGTATAGGGTTTCTGCGGAACAGCTGATAAGTGTGAACCACAGACCTTGTAGCCAGCAATCCAGTGCTTACCCTACAGTGCCACACCAGGACCTCCTTCCTTAAGGTTATTTTTATTGTTGTTAAGTACTGTCAAGTTGGTTCTGATTCATAATGATCCTGTGTAGGATTTCCAAGGAGCACTGGTGGGTTTGAACTTCAGTTAGATGTCTCGTGCTTATCCTTCAGTGCCACATTAGGACTCCATTCCTTAAGGGGTGGTTGCTAAATGCCATCAAGTTGGTTCCGACTCAAAGCAATCCTGTATAGGGTTTCTGAGGAGCAGCACGTGAATTTGACCTTGGGTTCAAACTGACCTTGAGGTCCAGTGCATTATCCGACAGCGCCACACCATGATTCCACCTAAAATTAACCTTGGTGATTGTGGTATGCCATGGAATTGGTTCTGACTCATAGTGACCCTGCACAGGGTTTTTGAGGCTGTAAATCTTTACAGCAGTAGCAAACTTCATCTTTCTCTTGCAGAACAGCTCGTAGTTTTGAACTGTTGACCTTGAGGTTAGCAGCCCAATTCATAACCATTGCCTACCAATATACTAATTAGACACTATGATAAATTAACCTAATGGATTAATTTGTGGAGTCCACAGTCCCCTACTATTTACCTTGTTGGTAAAAACTGTACAACTTCGACTGCCATGCTGTCTATATAACTTAGAACAGATTGTTCAAGAAATTCCCAGGTGAGTGCTTTTAAATAGTTGAAAGAAGTTCCTTACTTTCTGAAGGTGTTCATTACAATAAAAAGCATGAATTAAGTTTTTCATACATTAAATAAAATAAAGCAAAACAACCCTACCACTACCAACCACTTAAACTATCTGTTTTGTAAAAAGGCAAGAATAAAAACAGAGATCCTGTGCCTGAAAATCAAATCGTCCCGGTTCCTTTAAATCCCTGCACATTTGGCCTAAATGTTTCCTAGCTTGTTTTTAAATCAGCTGATGTGAATGACAAGTTATAAATAATCAGACTGTCAGATACCCTGTGCTGGGGAGAGATGACCTTTATGTTCATTAAACATCTGTTCTAATATTCTCTGGGGAAAGCCACCTGAAATTGGAACAAAAACAACAGCTTATTATGCATGCTAAGAAAAATTCTCCTTTTCTGTGTTAGATTTCATGGGCCTTAAAAGCAATTCTATGGTTTTTGAAATGATTCTTTTCAATATTTTGAGAAATATTCTATCCATTTTGTTAGTTTGGCAGAAGTGAAGTCATAAAATGGTTAAATTTGGAAAAACAACTTTGTAGATATCACTGCAATACTGCTTTTTATTTTCTATCCCTTTCTGGTTCTAAAATTTGATTTTTGTCATTGTTGTCAAATGCCATCAAGTTGGTTCCAACTCACAGTGACACTCTGTAGTGTTTCCGAGGAGTGGCTCATAGGTTTGAACAGATGACCTTTTGGTTTGCAGTCCAGTGCCTTCCTATAGCACCACACCAGGACTCCATCTATCATTAATAAGAAAACCACAGGTTACACCAAATGGATATCAATGATCCATTCTTGAAATGTTCCTCTTGCTTCTGAGATTTTTTTACTCTTCCTCTTTGATGGGGCATTCATCTTCAGCAAATGCCTTAAATACTGTTCATTCCCAGTGATCTGTTCTTCCCTGTGTACATCCTTCCCTTGGGTAAGTCCATCTAACCTCATGGCCCCATGCATTCTCTGTATGCAGTGATTTCTTAAATTATCATTGCTATGAAAAATCCTGAGTTGCATCCTAAGTTACAGACCTTTACATAGAACTCACTACAAACATCGACCTGACTGTTGCATAAAACAACAAAATGTTGCTGTTGCATTGGTTCTGACTCATAGCAACTCAATGAGTTACAGAACAGGACTTCCCATATGCTTTTCATGACTGTAATCTTTATGGAAACAGATTGCTGGACATTTCTTCTGTGGTACCACTGGGTGGATATGAACCACCAGTGGTTGAGTGCAGCCACTTATATCATCCAGGGACCACAAAAAGTATATCCCTATACAATAGTGAATGATTGTTATCAGGACTGATTGTGAGGGTTGGAAATGTAAAGGTAGACGTTTTGTAGCAAAGAAGGGAGTGATTAACTCTCCAGTCTAGGAGCGGAGGTCTCTAGGACCATCAATGGAGAAGAGCCGAGAGCGGGACCCTACCCAGAGAAGCATCAAGACCTGAGATAGAGCCAGAGGCAGAGACGATGACGTGGAGTGGTGAAGTGGCTGGGGGACTTTGATTCCAGAGAGGGAAGAGGGACTGTGTGCTAAAGAATGGGGCGTGGGGGGGGGTGTAGGGGAGTAGTGTAGCGGGTGGGTTTATAGGGTATACCCTTTGGGTGGTTGATGATGCATGGAGGGGATTGGAACCATGGCAATGAAACGATATAAGGTGGAATGAATGTAAAACTAAAGTTCTCTCATGTAAACTATCATATAATTCACAATTAAACATGAAAAAAAAAAAAAGTATATCCCTATGTGGTGATGATGGGGCTGCCCAGTTAATTCTTGTGACAGAGTAAAACTGCCTCATAACATTTTCCAGACTTTAATCTTTGCAGAAATAGACTGCCACATCTGTCTCCTGGGGAGTGGCTAGTGGGTTCAAACCACTAACTTTTTAGTAAGCAGCCTAGCACTTAACCATGGCACCACCAGACCTTTGTCCCATGGTGACCCAAATTCAATATAGTTAAACTGAACTTATTAAATTTCCTGCGCTGAGCCTAGTTACAGGTCAGTTCATGGTACCACTATCTACATATCCAGTCACCGAAATCCCAAACCTGGGAATCCTACCAGAATTCTTCCTCTTCTGCTCCCTTCCACAATCAAGTATTTGCTATATTGCTATTGTTAGGTGCCGTAAAATGGGTTCTAACACATAGTGATCATCAGCCTCTTTGCTATTTCTAGAATTTATCTTCACTTCATCACCTCACTGATCTGTTTATTTGCACTTACTTGGACTATTGCAAAGACTCCACTTTCAACTCAATTGGTACATTGCAGTCAAAATTACTTTTCCAAAATAAATTATCAAGTAATGTTCCTCCTGTCTTAAGGTTCTTCATGGATTTCTATTTCATAAAGCATAAATTTAAATTCTTTAGTGTATCATACTCATACAAGATCTCTACATTTGATTACTGATCACCTCTCTGTATCACTTATCTCTTGCCATAGTAATGCTGTTCAACAACCAACTATAAAAACTCAGAGACATACAGTTAGGAATATTTATTACTTTCTTGTATGGGGTAGTCTTCTGGGTGGTCTGCTTTGCGGGAGTTGTTCCATGTGTAGGACTCGGCTAGCTGTAGCCTGATCCAGGATGACTTTAGTTGGAATAATTGGGGTAACTTGTTTTTT
>NW_006408728.1:4814300-4822917 GCF_000296735.1 Chrysochloris asiatica | reverse complement strand
CAGCTCCTGGAGCAGCCGAGCGTCCTGGACTAGAAAGCAATAGATTTCTTGCTTCTGCCACAAATTCCCCCAGCTGTGAGCCTTCTAACCTTCTAAGTATTCCTTTATATGTGGTTCAGAGTTCTGGGACCATCCCCTGAGCCTACTTGGTCAGAACTCTCTGCTATACATCCACCCAATCTGCCATCTTGTTTGTTCCCTATTACTATTATTTTTACAGAATGTATCAGTGGGGGAGGTTGGTCTTTGATATGAAAACATCTTCTTTCTTACTCGGTAACTTGGTTTTGCTCTAAGTGCCCCTCATTTTGCAGCAGGCTAGCCTAGACATGCTTTATGTTGACAGAAGTGCAAAAGCGAGCACAAGCAAAAACATACATAATATGAGGCCAAGGCTCAGAACTGGCACACCACCACTTCTGGTGAATACTGTTGGCCAAAGCAAGTCATAAGACTGGTCCAGATTCAAGGAGTGGGGAAACAGAGCCTGCCTGTTTAAGGAGGGAAACTGCAGAGTCACATGACAATGGGCTTAAGTGCAGGGAAGGATCAAAGCTGGATTCTATTGTACTCGGTTTCTTCACTAGTCTATACTTCTACCTGAATGTACTAAATGAACCATACACTCCTGAACACATCTGGCTCTTCACCTGTCTAGCTCTTTGTACTTATAATTTGTTTATCTCCTCTTACCCCATCTGCCCAGAACACTCTCCCTTAGTAGTGACCTTGTAGCATACACCAACTGTCTTTGAAGTCCTGACTCTTTTCTGAGCTCCTCACACTGCCTTCTTTGTTTAGATCTATCACAGGAACTTAACTGCTATTTTACCCTTAAGTTTTTATATGTCCCCTTCCCCCCAGAGACTATCAACTCATCCAAAGCAGAAAAAGAGTAAGATACCGCATTGAAAAAAATTAAGAAAACAAAAAGCAGATCTTGGAAACTAAAAAAGAAATAGCAGAAATGAAAAAGTCAGTGAAAATTCAGTTGGAAAATAAACTGAAGGCATTTTCTGAAAATCAAAATAAAAAGACACCCCAAAAAAGGTGGATAATGGGAAATAAACGACTATAATAGAGGACTGTTCACATCTAGTTAGCAAGGATTCCCAAAGGCAAATGAATGGAAAAAAAATAATCAAAATATCACAGGGCTTACTATTAGAGAGATCTGCTTTAAACAGCCCAGAATTTGATTTAGGAACCTGTGTAGCACAGTGGTTAAGTGTTTGGTTGCTCACCAAAAGGTCAGCTGTTGGAACCTACCAACCCCTTGCTGGGAGAAAGTTGTGGTAGTTTGTTTGCTTCTGTAAAGAGTACAGCTTAGGAAACTCTATGGGGACAATTCTGCTCCACCGTATTGGGTGTCTGTAGTTGGAATTGACTTTATGGAAATGGATGAGACATTGGGGTAGTTTGATTTAATGTTTTCATTTGGTATCCTTCCTTCGGTTTCTCTAAAGCACCAAGCATGAAACACAAAAAAGTACAGAATTTCAGACTGATGAACCATTATAATCTAAATGGAAGTGGTCTGATTTGAAAATGTGGAAGGTTGATTGGGGGAAGAGGTTGGGGATAAGTATGTTCAAAACTTATGTTGAAAGTGGGAAACAGCTCTGCATTAATGTTTTGTGAGTACAGGAAATGAAGACAATGTGGCTGCTCAATGAGTCCCTTAAATATTGACATGACGACTGATTCCAGTGTGACATGTTTAGTAGGAAGTGTGAGAGGAAGCAAAAATAGACCCAAACATTTGCTCAAGCTAAATGAAGAGAAACACATCCTCTCCCAGTTCCCCCACCCTGTGAAAACAGGGACTGAAACTTCTGGCAAGTTTTTTTTCTCACATTTCTATTGTTATTGGCATAGGTGTAATTTAGCATATTCTAGCTACTTGTATAGGAGCTCTGCTAGTGTAGTGGTTACAAGTCAGGCTGCTGACCTCAAGGTCAGCAGTTTGAAACTGCCAGCTGCTCCACAGCAGAGCAATGAGGTTTTCTGCTTGCATAAAGATTTACAGCCTCAGAAACCCTATGCAGGGTCACTGTGAGTCAAGACCGACTTCACAGCACATAACCACCAACAGCAGCAGCTACTTGTATATATGCTTGTTTGTCTGACCAGACCTAGCTAAATTTTCAGGTTTACATTGTCATACTCTTCAGGGATTATAGTTACTATCCTCCTTTATTAGAAGTTTGAAGTATTCAACAACAGAGACTTTTTCAAGATTATTAAGAGTATCTCAAGGATTCCCAAATTGCAGATTATTGGGCTATGTATGTTGTTGTTAAGTGCCGTGGAGTAAATTACAACTCATAGCAACCCTGTATGGGATTTCCGAGGAGCAGCTGGTATATTTGAAACACCAAACCTGAGTTTTAAACCATCTTTGTGGTCCAGTGCTTTATCCCATAACATCACACCAGGGCTGCAGGCTGTATGTTGTTGTTGTTGTTAAGTGTCGTCGAGCCAGTTCCAATGCATAGCGATCCTGTATAGGGTTTCCTAGGAGCGGATAGTGAGTTTGAACCACCTACCCTGCAGTTCAAATCGACCTTGTAGTCCTGCACATGTATAGATCAGTAAAAATTAATGGGAGAATCTGAGGCACACACTCAGGTAATTCAGAACAGACATTATATGTTTTGGAGTTGTTGTCAGGTGCCATCAAGTCGGAACCAACTCATAGCGACCCCATGCACAGCAGAACGAAACAACGTTCTATCCTGGGCCAACCTCACTACTGCTGCCACACTTGAGTCCATCAATGATGCCACCTGGCTGATCCATCTCGTTGGGGGTCTTCCTCTTTTTCTCTGACCCTCCACCCTACCCAGCATGACATCCTTCTCCAACGACTGTTTCCTCCGGACAATATGTCCAAAGTAGGAGAGACGAAGCTTAGCCATCCTGGCCTCCAAGGAGCACTCTGGCTGCACTTCTTCCAAAACAGATCTATTGGTTCTTTTAGCAGTCCATGGCATTTTCAGTATTCTCCTCCAACACCACAACTCAAAGGCATCAATTCTTCTACGATCCTCCTTATTCACTGTCCAGCTTTCGCATCCATATGAGGCTATTGAAAACACGATGGCCTGGGTCAGGCACACCCTAGTCCTCAAGCTGACATCTCTGCTCTTCAACACTTTAAAAAGTTCCTATGCAGCAAATTTGCCCAGTGCAATACATCGTCTAATCTCTTGACTGTTACTTCCGCGAGTGTTGATAGTTGATCCAAGAAGAATGAAGTCCTTGACAACTTCAATCTTTTCTCCATTGATAAGAATGTTGTTTATTGGTCCAGTGGTGAGTACCTTTATTTTCTTGACATTGAGATGTAATCCATATCGAAGGTTGTGCTCTTTAATCTTCATAAGTAAATGTTTCAAGTCCTCTTCACTTTCAGCGATCAAAGTTGTATCATCTGCATATCGCAGGTTGTTAATGAGTCTTCCTCCAATCCTGATGCCACGTTTTTCTTCATAGAACCCAGCTTCTCATATTATTTGCTCAGCATACAGGTTGAATAAGTATGGTGAAAGAATACAACCCTGTCTCACACCTTTCCCAATTTTAAAACATTCAGTGTTCCCATGTTCTGTTCGAACAACTGCTTCTTGGTCTAGGTACAGATTTCTTATAAGTACAATTAAGTGTTCTGGAATACTCATACTTCTCAGTGTTGTCCATAGCTTGTCATGATCCACACAATCGAAAGCCTTTGCGTAGTCAATAAAGCACAGGTAAACATCCTTCTGATATTCTCTGCTTTCAGCCAAGATTCATCAGACATCAGCAATGATATCTCTCGTTCCACGGCCTCTTCTGAATATTGAAAGACTACTAGATAATTGGGGCAAAGGTCATGAGGCCCTAATGTGGTTGGATAATTGCTCAGTTATCCACCATGTCATTCATGTATAGTGTGGACAGTAAAAGGATTTAAAATCTCTGTGGAGAATTCTCAAACAAAGGAATAGGGAGTACATGAAAGAATTTTTGTTCTCTCTTTTAAAGAGTGAGAAGAATGAGCTATAACAAGTCAAGTTAAAAGAAATGGGTGTTGTTTTTAGGTACCATTGAGTTTGCGCCAACTCAAGTCAACCATATGTATAATAGAATTTTCCAGTTTAGTACCATGCTCCTAAACAATGCAAGGATTGAGCCCATTGTTGTAGCCACTGTGTCAAGCTGTTTTATTGAGTAACTTCCTCTTTAACACTGATCCTCTACTTTACCAAGCATGGTGATTGGTTCCTCCTGATGTTGTTGTTGTTAGGTGCCATGGAGTGGGTACTGACCCATAGCCACCTTATGCACAGCAGAATGAAACACTGCCCGATCCTGGGCCAAGCTCACTACTGTTGCCACGCTTGAGTCCATCGATGTTGCCACTTGGCCAGTCCATCTCATTGGAGGCCTTCCTCTTTTTCTCTGACCCTCCACCTTACCAAACATGATATCCTTCTCCAGCGACTGGTCTCTCCTGACAATATGTCCAAAGTATGAGAGACAAAGTTTGGCCATCTTGGCCTCAAAGGAGCACTCTGGCTGCACTTCTTCCAAAACAAATCTATTGGTTCTTTTGTCAGCCCGTGGTACTTTCAATATTCTCCTCCAACACTGTAACTCAAAGGCATCAATTCTTCTGCAGTCTTCCTTATTCACTGATGTGCATATGAGGATGTTGAAAATTCCATGGCTTGGGTCAGGTGCACCTTAGTCCTCAGGCTGACATCTTTGCTCTTCAATACTTTAAAAAGGTCTTGTGTAGCAGATTTGCCTAATGCAATACGTCGTTGGATCTCTTGACTGCTGCTTCCGTGAGTGTTTACAGTTGATTCAAGAAGAATGATGTACTTGACAACTTTAATCTTTTCTCCGTGATAAGAATGTTGTTTATTGGTTCAGTGGTGAGGATTTTTGTTTTCTTTACATTGAATTGTAATCCATACCGAAGGCTGTGCTCTTTGATCTTTTATCAGAAAATGTTTTAAGTCCTCTTCACTTTCAGCAAGCAAGATTGTGTCCTCTGCATATCACAGGTTGTTAATGAGTCTTCCTCCAATCCTGATGCCACGTTTTTCTTCATAGATCCCAATTTCTTAGATTATTTGCTCAGCATACAGGTTGAATAAGTATGGTGAAAGAATACAACCCTGTCACATACCTTTCTTAATTTTAAAACATTCAGTGTTCCCATGTTCTGTTCGTACAACTGCTTCTTGGTTCCGGTACAGATTCCTCATGAGCACAATTAAGTGTTCTGGAATACTCATACTTCGCAATGTTGTCCAGAGCTTGTCATGATCCACACAATCGAAAAGCTTTGCGTAATCAATAAAGCACAGGTAAACATCTCTGCTTTCAGCCAAAATCCATCGGACATCAGCAATGATATCCCTTGTTCCATGGCCTCTTCTGAATCTGGCTTGAACCTCTGGAAGTTCTCTGTCAATGTATGATTGTAGCCATTTCTGTGTTACCTTTAGCAAAACTTTACTCACATGGGGTATCAAAAAGTTGTCCAAAGTAAGTGAGACTAAGTCCCACCATCTTCACTTGTAAAGAGCATCTGATTGTACTTCCTGCAAGGTTTTCCTATGTAAGGTAACTGAATTCATTGCATCCCATCTTTACTGATTGAGAAATTATTTCATAGTCATGTTAGGTAGGACTGTTGTAAAAATGGGAAGAACTTAGGGAAAGGTCAACTCATTTCTATGTCTGTTCTTATTGTATTCAATGTAGAACAAGATTGCATTAAATTTTTTAAACGAAAGGTATTCATTAGGTGAAATGGTGAAAATTTCTACTCTCTATTGGACTTTCTGTTTCATTGTTTTTTTAGACTGCACTTTTAATTTAAAACTATGTACCTAAAAATGACTTATTTATTGTTGTTTTCAGTGCTTTTATCAAAGTGCAAATAGTAACACTAAATTTTCTAATTTTTTTACATGGGTCTCAACAATATGCATCCTTTTGTGTTTGACTAACTGCACTCAGCATAATGTCCTCTAGGCACATCCATGTTGTCAGGTGCTTTGCAGATTCATCGACATTCTTCAACATTGTGTAATATTCCATTGTGTGTATGTACCAAAGTTTATTTAATCATTCTTCTGTTAATGGACATTGAGGCTGCTCCCATCTTTTTGATGAGTCTCTTGTAGACAGCATATTGAAGCCTTCTGTTTTCTTATCCACTCAGCTCTCTGTCTCTTGACTAGTACATTTAATCCATTTACATTAAACATAATTATTAATAAATATGAATCGATTGCTGTCATATTGTTGTGTGTGTTTTTGTGGTGCTGCTGGTTTATGTGTTCTACATAATTTTAGGCACTGAATTCATTTTATTTTTGGACTTTCTTCTCCTTTACATTTTTGTTGTGTTCACGTTTACAAAATCTTTCTGATTTTCCTCTTTTTTTACTTGGATGTGCAGGTATAGTAATTTTCAGGGTAAATGACGACAAGTTGCCATGTAATTTGTTAATTTTTTTCTCTTTTTTTAAACAGTCTGGTCTATCTTGAAATTTACTTGACTTCCTTACTATTTGGAAGCTCTCTGTTTACAGTATTTCTTCTTTTTGCTTTGTAGTTGACTTCATTATGAATTGCTATCTCTGGTCCCTTATTTTCAGTCTTGTAGGTTTGTTTTACTTTAAATACTTCTATATCTGGATTAAGTTCTGGGTGATGTTATCATGTATATTAATCTCAGGTTGTAGTCTGTTGTTACTAGTTCTCAGTTCAAGGAATAGCCTTTAGAATTTTTTGTAAAGTTGGTCTGGTCATTACAAATTCCTTTAATTTCTGTTTATCAGGAAATGCCCTAATTTCACCACCATATTTGAGGGACATCTTTACTGGCTATATGATTCTTGTTTGGCAATTTTTTTCTTTCACAGTTTTTTGTTTTTTGTTTTTTAATATGACATCCCATTCCCTTCTTGTTTGCCTGGTTTCTGCTGAGAAATCAGAGCTTAGTCTCATTGGCTCTCCTTTGTAGGTAACTTTTTGTTTTTGCCTGGAGTGCTCTCAGGATTCTTTTCTTGTCTTTGATTTTGGAAAGTTTGCTTAATGATATGCCTTGGGATTTTCTTTTGGGATCTATCCTGTTTGGGTTTCTTTCACCTTCTTGTATGCTTATCTTCTCATCTTTCACGACTTTAGGAAAGTTTTTTTCTAACAACTCCTCGATGATTTTCTCTGTGCTTTTTATTGTCTGTTCCTGGTCTGGAATTCCAATCACCCATCAGTTGTTGTTTTCCATGATGTCTCACATAACTCTTAGGCGTTCTTTCTTTTCTTTTCTTTTTTCATTCTTTTTTCTGATTGTTCTTCAAACAAACTTGTATTGAGAGATTTATCTTCATGTTCACTAATTTGGGCTTCCATTGCTTTGAGCCTACTCCTTTGCCCTTTCAATGTATCATCCACTTCTAGAATCTTAGAATTAATCTTCTGGCTTTCTAGTTGTAGGTTTTGTATTATTTCAAATTTTGAATTTATTTTGTTTGTTTGTTCTTGTAATATTTTCTTGAGTTCTTCTAAAGTTATTATTTTTTTTTGTTCTTGCTTTCCTCAGTCTTTCTGTCAATCCTTTGAAGGTACCTAAATATCATTCTTTTGAATTCTTTTTTGGTTAGTTTCATTACTTTTTTTTACTCTGCATCTTAGTCATTTGTTTGAGCCATTCTCTCTTGTTTCTTTGTGTGAACTAAAATTGTCTGTTGTTTTGGATGATTGTGAGCTTGTTATATTTGTATTTAATTGATGATTGCATATTGACTTGTTCTTAGGCTTTCACCAAGTGTCTCTTGTGGATGTGGTTAGAAAATGGAAATGTGTACACTGTTCTCATGTGTCATTTGTGCACCTCAGTTTATGGTGAGTTTGGTTGCCATTGGCTGCTGTCTATCCTTGATTAGGTGGTTTTGACTGGTGGTTATGAACTAGTTTTGACTCTTTCCCAGTAGGTGGTGCTAGAGAAGGTACAGGTGTGGCTGGTTGGATGGGCATGGTTGCTGTCTCCTGTTGGTAGGAGAGAGGAAACCCCCCCCCCCGCACACACACACACAAGGGACTAACAATGAAAAAAGAAAATAATAAAGGGGGAAAAGAAATAAAAACAGGCAGCAACCAGAAAAAAGGATATAATAAGCATAAAGACAAAGATGGAAATGGAGCAAAAGATAAGAGGGAAACTAAAAGGAAGAAATAAAAAACATAACACTAAAGAATAACTAAAAAGAGAAAAGGATAGGAAAATCGAGCCATAGAAGAGAAAAATAAGAAAGGAAATAAAAGGAAGACATAAATTAAAAAAAAAAAAAACTTTGAAAAACCAGGGAGTGGAACAAATCAAAAAGAAACAGAAATTGTAGTAATGAAATATGAAAAGTGGAGGAAAAGAAGAGGGGAAATGAGAAGCAGAAGAAAAGAAGGAAAAACAAAAGCAAACGTTGTTGTTGTTGTTAGGTGCCATTGAGTTGGTACTGACTCATTGAGACCCTATGCACAACAGAATGAAACACTGTCCAGTCCTGGGCCAACCTCACAATTGTTGCCACTGTTGAGCTCATTGATGCTG
>NW_006408728.1:4800106-4811825 GCF_000296735.1 Chrysochloris asiatica | reverse complement strand
TACGCTGTATTGGCTATCATCTTTTATGGAAATATGTTGTTAGACCTTTTTTCCAACACCACTGGGAGGTTCGTAGCTGAGAGCAAACAGTATGTATCTCCCAGAGAACTTAGTGAATATATGCTCATTGGATCTTCTTGGAAGGAGCCCTTGAAATGCAGTGGTTAGAACAGTTGGCTGATAACTGAAAGGTCAGCAATTCAAAATCACCATCTGCTCCATGGGAGAAAGGTATGGAAGTCTGCTTCTGTAACAATGTGTTGTTGTTAGGTGCTGATGAGTCACTTCTGACTCATAGCTGACCCTAAGCACAACAGAACAAAATGCTTCCTGATGCTACACCATACTCACAATTATTGTTATGCTTGAGCCCACTACTGATACCACTGAGCCAACCCATCCTATTAGGGATCTTTCTCTTTTTTGCTGACCCTCCCACTTTACCAATAATCATGTCCTTCTCCAGGGACTGGTCCCTCCTGGCAACAGGTCCAAAGTATGAGAGGAGAAGTGTCACCAACCTGGCTTCTAAGGAACATTCTAGCTGTATGTCTTTCAACACAGATTTGTTTGTTCTTCTGGCAGTCCATGGTTCTTTTAATATTCTTCTCCAACACCAGAATTCAAATGCATACATTGTTCTGTATTCATTGCCCAACTGTATATGAGGCAACTGAAAATACCATGGCTTGTGTCAGGCACAGCTTACTTCTCTAATCAATCTTTGCTCTTGAACACTTTAAAGAGGTCTTGTACAGTAGATTTGCCAGTACAATTTGTTGTTTGATTTCTTGGCTGCTGTTTCCAGAGTTTTATTGTGGATCCAAGCAATGATTGTTATAGTTGTTTTTAAGTGTCATTAAGTTGATTCCGATGCATGGCGACCCTGTATAGGGTTTCCAAAGATCATAGTCTTGGAAATTTTGTGGTGCAGATCTACTCTGTCCAACAGGGTAGCTATGAGGATTTGGTTTGATGGCGATGGGTCTGGTTTTTTGGTTGTTGGATATTTTTGGAGGTATTTTCCCTTTAAGAGGTGAACATTACCTCTAATCCTCGATAGTTTTCTTTAGGCTTTCTGGCACAAAAGGTAAATCAAGTTTTGTTTTGGTTTGGTTTTCCATATAAATTTTAAGAATTGTGCTTTTTAAGGGATTCATGTTTTTCCAGGAGTTGGTGGGCTGTGCAACATAATTCTCTGTTAACTGAAGGTTGAAGATTTGAGTCCACCCAGCGGCATGTTGGAATTCTGGTGTGGCACTGTGGCTTAATGTGCTGGACTGCAAAGTCGGTTTCAATTGCAAGGTCAGCAGTTCAAGCTCACCAGCCGCTCCTCAGAAACGCTATGGGTCAGAACCAACTCAATGACACTTAACAACAGCAACAACAATGACAGTGGTAAGTTGAAAGAAAAGCTTGGCAATATGGTTCTGAAAATTCAGATATAGAATGTCCTCTGAAGCACAGTTCTACGTTAACACATGTGGGGTTGCTATGACTTAGATTTGACTCGATGACAACTGGTTTGTGATTTTCCTACCATCACCATCCTTCACCATTTTCTTCTCATTTCCTGTGGCCCAAAATTGCAGTGAAGGAGAAGAGTCTCATCTTTCTCACCTTAGATCAAATAACTCAGGTATTGGTTGCAAAGTTTAGAAAGAATGTATCCATGTCTGGTTAGGCTTATATATGGTTATCTTATTTAATCTTTGAAACCACTCTGTAAGATAAGAATTAATTCCTCAATTCTACAGAAATTTGAGACTCAACGAGGTTCAGTAAATTACCCAAAGCTACATACCAAATACTTGTAGGTGATAGAATTGTCATTGGAATCTCAGTTGTATAATTCCAAAGTTCATGGTCTTTCTATCCAGCTTCCAGACCTTAAGGCTTAATGAAATAAATGCATAATCAAGTTAATTAGAGCAATCTGTGCTACTCAAAGTAACTTATCTGTGAATTGTTTGTAGCCGTGTTATGGTGAAAGAAGGACTTTACATTTGAATATAAATCTACCAACTGCTTCCTTCATGGAGAAACTCTTGCCTTGAAAGCAAATGACAGTTGAACTAAAAATTATATGCTTAGTGATGTAACTTGTTTCCTGACACATCATCTTATTAAAACTCCATAGCAAAGAGGTTGTGGGATGTCATGGGTCTTTGAACCACACTTTGGATAGCATCAGACTAGAAGGAGAGAGGTCAAGACTATAGTGAACTAGTAGGGGCACAGTTTGTCAGATTTCATTCCGAGCCCCTTTGAAGCTATAATCAATTCAGTTGCACCTTTTGTACCTGCTTATTTTATGATATTGTCATCCACTTCAGAAACCAAAGTGTCTACTCCAAAGGAGAAATTAAACTTTTCACATATGTTGTTGTTTTTGAGTCAATTCAGAAGACAGGATTTTACCAATACATATTTCAAAACCATTTGACATATAGAGAGAGGGAAATGGTTTTGGAATATGAATTGGGGAAATCCTGTCTTACATTCTAGTACTTCCTGGGGTTAGTGGTATAAAAGAAAAATAGTAGGTTTATGTGTGAATTATTAGAACTTTGATCACTGAGTTAGGCTGGTGAAGTTATGTCTTAGTGAGGTTGATACCCTAAGCTTTAAAGTTAGAACAATCTAGGTTTGAATTATAGCAGCCCACCAGAGGGCTATTGTGAATAATGTTAAGTACTAGGCACAGTTTAGCATGCAGCAAAAGGTACCTGTGTTATTAGGATTGGCTTTACAAACAAGCAAATATGCATGAGACATAATTTGATGGCAGTTGAGACAGTCCGTCTGCTTCCCTGTACCCTCAGTATCACATTTTGCAGTCTATAAAATGCCATCTTAAATTTTAATTCCTTCATATCTTAAAGCCTGTTTAATCTTCTAAAATCCAATTTTAAAATGCAAATACCTTGGATATCTTTTTATCTTTGGCTAGTATGAACAGAGGTCAAGTTAATTTTCTACTACATATTTTGCAAATTTAAAAAATGATCATTCATTTTATTCATAATCATAAAAAAGTGCTAATATTTCTGGAAAGGAACTTCTGGGTTAAACGCATTAGGAATTACTTATGTCATAATGTCTCCCAAATTTTGTCTTAATTTATCATGTTGCTGTTGTTATGTACTGTGGAGTTGGTTCCGACTCATAGTGACCCTGCACAGGGTTTCCGAGGCTATAAATCTTTACAGGATCAAAAAGCCTCATCTTTCTCCCACAGGTCAGCTGGTAGTTTCGAACTGCTGACCCTGAGATTGGCAGCCCAGTTTGTAATCACTATGCTATCAGAGCTCCTTAATATAAGTTCTATGCTGAATATGAAATCTACAGATGTGCATGTCTCAACCTTATTTAATTATGGTATATATACAATTGAATAAGATTGGGATATGCATATCTGTAGATTTACACATCAGCTTATTAAAGACCTAAAGATAGAATACAGGAAAAAAATATTTGCTTAACCTATCATGTCCCAAACTGACTATATTATAAAACATTTTTGTTAGACAACATTTATTAATATAATATGGACAAATACTTTGTGTTAAGACTACATGCTGGTTTGACTTTATTTTGAAGAATTAATTGTCAACTGAGAAAACCAGATTCTTTAGGAACAGAATATAAATTATATACTTGGAACCAGAAGAAATGAGGAGAGGGTCCTAAAAGAGGAGGTGGGAGAATGACTGTGAACTTTGTTCCAAATGGATAGAGTAGAGAAATGAGATCCATGTGACTTTTACTTCTAGTTTATGCCAATAGTAACCACTGATCTCTGTTTACCTCTAAATCAGTTAACCTATCTAGGTCTCAATTTTTCCTTCTATCAGATGAGGGGCTGGGGCAAGACAATCAAGAGCCTCATTAGATGAACTATCTCAGTCTTCCATTAAACTATTTTGTTTTGAAAAATCACATGATATTTTAGAATTTGACAGAGGTTGTGGTATTATGATTTTGTCTGACCTTTTTAGGAGATTCTCTTTTCTTTTTCTTTTAAAAAATCCACATTGTCCTATAAGTCAATAAAAACTTTTGATATAGGCATTTTAATAATTTTTTATAGATTGAAGATCAGTATTTATTACAGCTCACCATCTTTATTTAAATGTGGTCTAAAGCAAAAACTGAAATAATATTATGGTAGAAATTATTTCTTAAACAGAGGGAATTATTTTAGATGGATAGACACCTTACGCCTTTACTGCCTCCTGTTTTATGCCCAGTAGACTTATGAACAAACAATAGAATGGAATCTTAAATAATGAAAGAATTAGAAGATGTTTCATGCTCAGTGGCTAATCGAGAGTGCTCCATAATCTCCATAAACCAGCAATTGTATTTTACTAATGCGTTCACTGTTGACTCAGGTTATCATGGTGTTAGGATTCATGTGCTTTTATAGCACTGGCTCTGTCTGTCAGCTTTTATTATAGGATTAACTGTAGAGGATTTAGAAGTTTTATGGAATTAATAAAGTGGGTTGGTTGACAAAAGTGAAGAATAAAAGAGGGATCTAGAGGAGATTATTAACCTTTGAATAACAGGAATGCATGTTACTGGAATTTTCGAAGTGGCAGGTGGTTATGAGTCACTGTTTTTACACTTGCTTACTTTCATATTATGTAAGGGTGGTATTTTGGCAAAATTAATGATTACATTGCAAAATAATTATCCATCAATTATAGCAATTCCAGTGACACTGCTATGTACATAAAGTATACCAGTATTATTTGTAGCCATATTTAATACTTATAGACAATATTTTCTCCACTCAACAAATATTTCCTTTACTCAAAAACTTGGGTTTTTCCTCTCTTTTAATTCTTGACTAGAGATGGGGGCTACTTCTATAAAATCAGTCTTTTTAGCACCATGAAACCTAATTCTTAATAAAGCAGGAAGTGCTCAGAACTTATTGGGTGAAGACACGCCATCATTTGTTTTTGATGAACTGATCAAAACTAAGGAGCCCTGGTAGCATAGAGGGTTATGAATTGGACTGGACATTGCAAAGTCAGCACTTTGAATCCACCAGCTACTCCAAGGGAGAAAGATGAGGCTTTCTACTCATATAAAGATTTAAAGACCTGGAAATTCTATAAAAGTCATTAGGAATCGGAACCAACTCTACAACACACAGCAGCAGTAGCAGAGCAAGAATACTAAATAGATTTAAAGTTTAAAATTCTTTAACATTTTTAATTCATATTATTAATAACTAGCCTAGAGAAATAAAATCTCCAAGCTCATAATCTTTCTAATTTAGCATGATATATGTATTTCCAACGGGATGAATTAGATAACCTGGATGGTCGAGCTTAGGAAAGTGGTGGTTATAATTTAGTACTAATAGCTCATAATCAGAAAATCTATATTGTTGTTGTTAGATGGTATTGAACCAGTGCAGACCCATAGCGACCCTATGTTCAATAGAATGAGACACCATCCTGCGACATCCTTACTGTTGCTACTACACTTAAGTTCGTTATTACTGCCACTGTGCCAATCCATCTCATTGGGGTTCTCCCTCTTTCTTACTGTCCCTCCACTTTACCGAGCATGATTGTCTTCTCCAGGGATTGGTCCTTCCTAACAGCATGTCTGAACTATGAGAGATGAAGTCTGGCCATCCTGTCTTCTAAATTGCATTCTGTTGCACTTCTCCCAACACAGATTCGTTTGTTCTTCTGGCAATCCAGGGAACTTTCAATATTCTTCAACACCATAAATCAAATGCATCAATTCTTCTATGGGTTTGCTTGTTTATAGTCCAACTTTCACATGCATATGAGGCTGTTAAAAACACCATGGCTTGGGTCAGGTACACATTAGTCCTTAAATCGACATTTTGCTGTTGAACCCTTTAAACAGGTTTTGAGTAGCAGAATGGACTAATGCAATGTGTCATTTGAATTCTTGACTGCTGCTTCCCTGAGTGGTGTTGGTGGATCCAAGAAAAATGAAGTCTTTGACAACTTTTGTGTTTTCTCAGTTTTTCATGATTCTATTGACTGCACCAGTTGTGAGGGTTTTTGTTTTCTTTAGATTAAGGTGCAGCCCATACCTAACACTGTGGTCTTTGATTTTCACGAGTAAATATTTAAAGTTTTCTTCATTTTCAGAAAGCAAGATTGTATCATCTGCATATTGCAAGTTGTCAGTGAGTCTTCCTCCAATCCTGATGCCATGTTCTTCTGTATGTAATTAACTTTCTCTGATTATTTGCTCAGCATAAGGATTGAATAAGTATGGTGAAAGACTACAACCCTAGCACACGCCTTTACTAATTTTAAACCATTCAGTGTCCCCTTGCTCTGTTTGAACAACTGCCTCTTGATATATGTATTGGTTCTTCCTTAACACATTTAAGCTTTCTGGAATACTCATTATCCACAATGTTGTCCATAGTTTTTCATGATCCACACAGTTGAAAGACTTTGCACAGGCAGTAAATCACAGGTATTCTGGTATTCTCTGCTTTAGCTAAGATCTATCTAATGTCAGCAATGATATCCCTTGTTCCATTTTCTTGTCTGACTCTGACTTGAACCTCTGCAGTTCCCTGTCAATGTACTATTGTAGCTGTTTTTTAATTATCTTTAGCAAAATTATAGTTACATGGGCTATTAATGATATTGTCTGATGATTTCCAAATTATCTTGGATCACCTCTCTTTGATTCCATGGTTGTATACTTTCACCATATTTATTCAACCTGTATGCTTAGGAAATAATCTGAGAAGCTGGATCATATGAAGAAAAATGTGGCATCAGGATTGGAGGATGACTCGTTAACAACCTGCAATATGCAGATGATACAACCTTGCTGCTGAAAGCCAAGAGGACTTAAAATACTTATTGATGAAGATCAAAGACCACAGCCTTCAGTATGGGTTGCGCCTCAATATAAAGAGGATCCAAGCCACAGTATTTTCAATAACCTTATATACATGTGAAAGTTGGACAGTAAATAGGAATACCATAGAAGAATTGATACATCTGAGTTATGGTGTTGGAAAAGAATATTAAAAGTACTGCCAAAAGAACAAACCAATCTGTATTGGAAGAAGTACAGCCAGAATGTTCCTTGGAAGCCAGGATGGACAGACTTCATCTCTCATAATTTGTACATGTTATCAGGAGTGACCAGTCCCTGGAGAAGGATATCATGTTTGGTAAAGTGAAGCGTTGGAATAAAAGAGGAAGACCTCCCAACAAGATGGACTGGCACAATGGCAGCAGCAATGGGCTTAGCTTAATAACAATTGTGAGGTTGGCACAGGACCGGGCAGTGTTTTGTTCTGTTGTACATAGGATTGCTATGAGTTGGTGCTTACTTGATTGCACTTAACAACAATAACAATCTCTCTTTGGAATGCACACAAATATTAATCTCTTCCAATCAGTTGACCAGTCTTGCAAATTTCTTGGCATAGTTGAGTGAGTGCCTCCAGTGCTGCATCAGTTTGTTGAAAGATTTCAATGTATATTTCATCAATTCATAGAGCCTGGTTCTTTGACAATGCCTTTATTGTACCTTAAAATTCTTCCTTCAGTACCATTGACTCTTGATTATATGCTACCTCTTGAAATGGTCAAACTTTGACCATTTCTTTTTGTTACAGTGACTGTATTCTTTCAATCTTCTTTTGATGCTTTGTGCATCATTCAATATTTTGCCCAAAGAATCCTTTAGCATTGCTAACCAAGGTTTGAATTTTTTCCTCAGTTCTTTCATTTTGAGAAATGCTGAGAGTGTTCTTCCTTTTTGGTTTTCTAACTCCATATCGTTGTGCATTTCATTATAATATTTGACTTTTTATTTCAAGCTGCCCTTTGAAAATTTCTATGTAGCTCTTTCACCTCCTTGTTTCTTCCATTTGTTTTAGCATCTCTCCAGTGGAGAGCAATTTTCAATGTCTTCTGCCATCCATTTGGTCTTTTCCTTCTTCCTTGTCACCTTAATGACCCTTTGCTTTCTTCCTGTGTAATGTTCTTGATGCCATTCCCACAACTCTCTGGTTTTCTGTCATTAGTGTCTAGTGTATAAAATCTGTTCTTGAAATGATAATTAAATTCAGGTGGGAATGTTCAAGACCTATATTTTCTATGATTTTCTGAGAAGTACTACTCAATTTATTAAGATTGTTACTGTTTTTCAATTATACCTCCTGTTTTACTAGCTATTACATTGTTTTTAGACTTCTTTGGCTAAATAAGACAAAGATTTCAAGAGGTAAAGAAGGCTGAACATATTTCACTGGTTAAATGAAAATAAAGGAAATCAAAAAGTAGTATCAAACAAGCTAAAAAGAATAAAGTCTGTGGAAGATGTAAGAAATCTCCATCTCTAACATTTTTCCAAAACCTTGCTTTTATACAAAGGTTTTAAGTAGAGAATTAAGGCCAAATGGATTGAAATAAGCTGAAAAAAAAATCTACTTGGAAATGTTTAAGAAAATACAGGGAGACAAACTAGTTTGGAATTTTAATATGAAACATGCCTTATTAAATGTGCAGTTTAGGAAGGGAGGATGTGCCATTATGGAGATTTTTTTTTTTTTTTTTTTGTAATGTTTACTCTCTTGTCAACTTTGGGAAGTAAACAACCTGTGTTCTCAACCTAGCTTTCTATATGAGAGTTGTGTCAGTATGTGCAAATCACATCTTCTGAGCAGTCTTAACTTAATCTTAGTGGCACCTCTATGCTGATCATGGCACAAACTTTAAGGCCATTTTCACACTATTATTTTTATGGGTCATTTTCTCCAATGCCATTTTTCTAATCTCCATGTATTTTCCTAAACATTTCCACATGCAGTTTTTTGAGATCTAATATTCTTTGCATTTAAAATAACATATAACATTTTCAACAGTCTGAAGAAACAGATGAAGTTTTATTGCAACTTTAGGAAGGTTCATTTTTTAAAAAATTGTGATATTATGACTTGTTGAATGTTACTAGACACAGGTTCGATCATGAACTGGGGTTCACTAACATTTTGCTCTTCAGAAAGTTTCATACTCCAAGTATTTGTGTGATTATGTTTCAGGCAACTCATTCAGAATCCTTAGATATAAACAGAACTCAAAAGGAATAAGACCATTTCAAATCATCACCATCAATCCTGATAAACACCTTCTACTTCCAGAAATTCTCACCCACTGTTTTATAGATTCAAGCCTTGATCCCATTATCATCCAGGAAAAAACAAAGAAGTATGTGAAATAAGTTTACTTTTAAATAACAACTCTTAAGATAGTACTTGCGTTAAGGAAGCTGAAGTGTGAAAAGACAATGAGGATTTGGTTTATAGAGTAAATTCATTGACGAGGAAGAGAAAACAAACCTTCTTGACCCTGACTGAACTTCCTTTTGCGACTTCCCCTCAGTGGAGAGAGAATGAAGCTGACAGACAGATTCTCAGTAGCGCAGCCAAGACTTGGCAGAGGCAGCCCCGGGAAGGATCAAGTGCACACACCCACGTTTGCAGGGAAGTCAGTGGGAAGACCATACGTGCTCCAAAACATCAAGAGACCTTGCTGTCCCTAGAAGCCTCTTACTCTATTGCATAACATCCTCTAAACTATCAAGAACCCAAGCAGCAGGTTTTCTAGCTATGAACTGTAACCATTTAGGCTCTTTCTCCACTTTCAAAATGAAATGATAGTTGGCCAATTTTTATTATGCCTGGGGTCACAGATTAAAGGATTATATAGCCAAATAGAAATAAAAACCAAGTACTTGTTTCAGCCATTAAATATTTTGCTACTTGTTTGTTTTGTTAAGTGCTGTCAAGTAATTCTGATTCATACTGACCCTATATAGCATTTCCAAGGAGCAGCTGGTGGGTTTTAACCACTGACATTGTGTTCAGTAGTACGTTGCTTATCCTGCAGTGCGTATCCCTTTTGCTATTGTTTCCTCCAAAATATACTTGATTGTTCAGCCTTACTCTCTCGATCTTCTTTGGTTACTAATGTGTATTCAAAAACCTTCAAAATAATTAGGCAGAGACAGGTAGAGTAAGATGGGATGTGGGGTGTTGTTGTTGTGAAGTGCTGTGGAGTCGATTCCGACCCACAGTGACACTATATAGGGTTTCCAAGGAGCTTGAACCACTGACCTTGGGGTAGTAGAAAGAAAATAAAGGCTACTAAATTGTCAGAATAGAATTTTACAAAAACTGTTAAAAGTACAGGCTTACTTGATTACTAGATTAGCTATCCCAATAGACATTTACCTGTTTTATGCTGTGTAACAGTCTGCTACTTGTACTTATATAGACTTGTATAGACCTTCCCCCACTGTGTCACTGGTACAGTGTTTGGTACAGAGTAAGCACTTACTGAATATATGTTGAATAAATTAATGAATGCTTTGAAGTGCTTCCTGACTCTTTCCACTAGTAACAAACCTACCTCCCACAAACTCACGACCCATGTACTCCTAACTTTGTTATCTAGCTGAATCAAGATCCTGGCTCCCTTTTGTCTAGGAGGGGAGGTTGGACCTCTACCTTCCCATTAGTTTATCATCCACTTGGAACGTAAACAGAACACTCCTGTCTGATTGCCTTGAGCTGGCTCTGTTAAACAGCTTAATATTTGCATAAACCAGAACTCCTTTATGTAAATGTGAGCCTCAGATCCATTAGTGTTTGTGGTAAATATTCTATAGTCTTCTCATTTTGCTAACCTGCTGTCATTTCAGTTACCCCTATTCCTTCCGTGCCCCATTTCCCAGATCTCAGTGTGGTCCTTTAGGTACCATTTTAATCTGATCCTTTGATTCTGGAATTTGTTTCATAACTCTGATTCCTGATTTATGGCTCCCTCTTGTGGATGTTGGCTTGGATTTGGCCCATCAGTGTTTGCAACCGAAACTGGTTCTGGTGCCTTTTTCCTAAGAAAGAAAAGGATCAAATAATTATATATTTATGTTATAAAAGAAGCATGGTTATTAATGTTGGGAAGGCTTAAATCTCTCTGGGGAGTCAGGGTTGGCTAGACATAATTATGAATTGTAAAAGAAAAGTGGCAGTTTCCCAGGCAGACAAGAGGAAGAGGTAGTTATATCATAGGCACAATACACTTTTGTAATGAAGTAGTGGGGGCTAGGAGACAGGGAGAGTTCAAGATAGAGTTGAAGCCAGGTTTCTGGCTTTGGCAAGTCAATACTATTCCCCATCTTAGAAAATACTGAAAAGCAGAAATGGGTAGGTACTTCATAATTCAAGAGAAAACCAAGAGGTTTCATAAATACTTCTTCATGTTGTTCTTGTGTGCAGTCTAGTCAGTACGAGCTCACAGTGACCCTGTATTGGATTTCTGAAGTTGTAAATCTCTATAGGAGCAGAAAGCCTCATCTTTCTCCTATAGAGCAGCTGGTGGATTTGAACTGGCAACCCTATCATTAGCAGCCCAAAATGTAACCCAATGTACCACCAGGGTTCCCTTCTTCGTGGAGCAGGTCGAGAAGACAAAGTCAAACATTATAACAAGGTGTGCAAAGACCTGGAATTAGAAACCAAAATGGAAGAATACACTCAGCATTTCTCAAGCTGAGAGAACTGAAGAAAAATTCAATCCTCAACTTGAAATATTGAAGGATGCCATGGACAACATATTGAATGATGCTGAAAACATTAAAAGAAGATGGAAGGAATACACAGAGTCACTGCACCAAA
>NW_006408728.1:4798466-4799072 GCF_000296735.1 Chrysochloris asiatica | reverse complement strand
AGATAGCACTGATAATTGATTTGAAGACTCTTTCCCTCTATGTTGGTATTTAGAGTAACTACTGTTCTGAGTACAGGTCAGGTTTATTATGAAGATGCATCATCTGTCACTGTAGCTGTTCTTTCTAGTGGGAATGTCTGCTTGTCACAGTCTGCTTGTCCTTTCTAGTGGGAATGTCTCACCTCATAAGGTTGTGGATGGGACTCAGGATTCCACCTAAGGTCCTATGCTCTGTAAAGGTTTTGCATGAGGCCTATTTCACTGGGCAAGTTGTAGAACCCCTTTTAGATATTCCAACCAGTTATAGGCTGAAGGCGGGCTTACAAGTTTTCTCTAATCATGTTTCCCAGCATTCCTTTCTATCCCACTCAAGTGTCTGTTTTACAAACTAATATTCATAAAGCAGTCAAGGATTTTACTATTATTTACCCTCTTCAAGCTATACTCAGATCCCTGAATCCCAGAGCTCTGTTGTTCCAAGGTTGAGTATGCATCATTATTTACCTCTGTCCCACTAGGCCATGCAATCCTGTCTCAGGGTTCCCCTATCTATCTTGTTCTTCTGCCTCCTCCCCCCTTCTTGTATTGCCCTCCCCAACACCCAAA
>NW_006408728.1:4750641-4797545 GCF_000296735.1 Chrysochloris asiatica | reverse complement strand
TTTGTTCTTCTATCTTAGTAGTGTTGAGAGATTTATCTTCTAGCTCACTAGTTCTAGCTTCTCTCTCTTCAATTCTACTCCTTTGCCCTTTCAGTGTATTGTCCATTACTTATACTCTATTATTAATCATTTGGATGTCTTTCTCTAGGTTTTGAATTGTATCTATCTCATTTGATTGTTGCTGTAGCACTTTCCTGACTTCTTCCTTTATTTTTCTCAACTCCATTGTATAGTGTTTTGATACATTTTATAATCATTTTCCTGAATTCCTTCTCTGGCATTTCCAAAGCTGCCCATCTTCCAGTATGGAGTATGGGTCTACTTCCAGCTCATTTGCCTGTCACTTTATGTCATTTCTGGACATGTGCAGATATGGTCATCTGCTTCTGTTTTTTGAGCATCTTCAGGGGTTATCTGGGGCCTTAAAACTCAGATGGGTATGTGTTTTGGTATTTTTTATGTTTTCTGATTGCCTCCAGGTAGATGTGATCAGGAAATGGGCTTCCCTGTTCACTCTTCTTCTTGAGAAATTTCAAGATGCCACTCTTGGTCATTTTGACATAATTTAGGATTTAATTCTCAGCCTATTTCCTTTTATGTCTGCTTGTCCTGCTCCACAATCCCTGTTAAGGCCTTTTTTCAAGTTGTAAACATTTCAGGGCCAGCTATGGCCATTTGGTTTTAATTAGAAACTGTCTCTTTAAATTTCAAGGAGATCTGTGTGTATGTATAGTAGAACTCTCTGAGGGTGGGGCTGGGGTGCCCACTAGCTCAGGCACCCTTATAGTCACCCAAATGAAGGTGTATAAGCGACCAATGAACAGCTAACAAAAGAGAAGAATGGCCACACCTTTATCTCCGCGGTTCTGCCAGGTATCTGTGACTGCTCCAATCCTTCCCCCGCTTGGTCTCACCCAAGATGACGGCTCTTCGAGCAGCTGAGCATCTCAAATTAGAAAGCAATGGATTTCTTGCTTCTGCCACAAATTCCCCAAGCTGTAAGCCTTCCTACCTTCTAAATATTCCTTTATATGTGGTTCAGAGTTCTGGGAACATCCCCTGAGCCTGCTTGGTCGGGTATTCTGTGTTGTTGCTGGCAGAGTTCCTGTACTGCACTTCCATCAGATCCACCATCTTGTTTGTTCTCACAAGTAAATTTCTGCTAAAGATAATTTTAAAATGTCAACAACAGTCCACCAGCAGAGAACTGCTAGGGGTTTAAGCTGGATTTAGACAACATGGAACTAGGCATATCGCTGCTGATGTCAGATAGAGCTTGACTGACAGTAGAGAATACCAGAAAGATATTTACCTGCATCTTATGGAATATGCAAAAGCTTTGAACTGTGTGGATCATGTTATATGCTTCCTTGCTGAAAACAAAGAGGACTTAAAATATTTACTGATGAGGATCAAAGACCATAGGTTTCAGTATGGGTTGCACCTCAAAGTAAAGAAAACACAAATCCTCACCACAGGAACAATAAATAGCATCATGATTAATGGAGAAAATATTGAAGTTGTCAAAGAATTCATTTTGCTTGGATCCACTGTCAACCCTCATGGAAGCAGCAGTCAAAAAATGAAATGACGTATTGCATTAGGTAAATCTGCTGCACAAGACCTCTTTAAAGTGTTGAAGAGCAAAGAAGTCAGTTTGAGGATTAAGGTGTACATGACCTTTATTTTCAATAGCCTTATAAGCATTTGAAAATTGGACAATGTATAAAGAAAGCCATGGAAGAGTAGATGCATTTGAATTATTGTGTTGGAGAAGACTATTAAAAGTACCATGGATTGCCAGAAGAACAAAGAAATCTGTGTGGGAAGAAGTACAGCCAGGATGGTGAGACTTTGTCTCTCATACTTCAGATATATCATTAGGAGGGACCAGTACCTGGAGAAGGACATCATGCGTGGTAAAGCGATAGCTTGGCATAGTGGCAGCAGCAATGCACTCAAACATAGCAATGATTGTGAGGTTGGCACAGGACCAGGCAGTGTTTTGTACTGTTGGGCATAGGGTAATGATGAGTCAGAACCGACTCAACAGCCCCTAACAACAACTAACAAAAACACGTAATAAAATTATGTTTAAAGTTCTGATACTAGAATGAAGTAAATTAAGGGTATATTCTTTGAAGGTACTCTATTTGATAAGGCAAATGGAGTCATTTTACTTGAATCAAAGTAGAATATCTACCTGGAAGAGGGGAATATCTAAAAAATAGAGTGTATTATTCATTTCACCTTGTAATGAGTGTTGGATGACCCAATAAACGAGGTGATTAGGGGCTTACTTGTACTTACTAACCAATCCGTATTGAACAATTTCCATTTTTTCACCATATCTAGGTATAGCTAGCATTTGTCACTTTCCCAAACCATAGAACCTTCCTATAGAGGCAAAGTTTCTTCAAATTTATAATCCCTGGCAGGGATGAAGTACTCAGTAAATAAGGTAGTAGTTACTTCCTAGTCTGTAGAGAACATTTTCCCTTTTTTTAAAAAAAACTATATCATATGGTAAAATCCATGCGAAATTGGTCACTACAGATTAGTGAGTAATCACGAATAAGTCCATGCTTGCTTTTCTTATTGGGTAATCTGCTCCTGTATACTATTTGTCTTTAGATTGAGGTTGGGAAAACTGGAATAGAGAATCATGCCACCCTCTGCTTACTGACAGTTGTCAGCATGAGCTACAATGTGTTGGAACTGTTTTCCACTTTCCTGGATGAAAATTGCTATATTAAAATGAGATCTGTCTCTGAAGGCATTCATTCTGAAGTCACAGAATTTGGCATATTTAGGTGAGCTGTAGGAAGAAAATGGAAAACTGATGTTATTTGGATTTTGGTGTAGTCTCCAGTTTTGGAATGTCATGGAAGGGATAGACAAGTAATAATCCCTTCTTATTACCCCATGAAATAATATTTTAATTTTTCAATATTGAAAAGTGACACTTTAATATGCTATGATGGAGATTTAACTAAGATACAAAGGAGTATTATATATTGATCTAATGGAAGACCTTAAAATCTCAAGTCATGGTTATTTAAAAGCATTCTGCCTAATTGTGAAGGATACCCTGATTACACAGAGGAAAAGAATATGTGTAAGAAAAACTGGTAACTAACAAAAATTTCAAATCTTGTACTTTTGTCTTCTAGTGGCACTGTGGACTCCCGGTGTAACACTGTAGGATCAGCATTGGACTGAGAACCACAAGGTCAGCAGTTCAAACCCACCAACTGTTTCTCAGAAACCCTATACAAGGTCCCTATGAGTCAGAATTTAACAACAACGTAACAACAGTGACACTGTGGAATAAGAACTGGACCGCAAGATCTGTTTGAATCATGTGGTCAGTGGTTCAAAGTCACCAGCTACAATTCAGAAACCCTATACAAATTTCAAGCTGCTAATAAGAGAGATAATGTGTGTATATCTTTTGTTTTTAAATTCTTTTAGGAAAGAAATAAACCCCAGGAGGTAAAATAAAAATTTTTTATCCTCAACTAAGTCTATATAAAAGGAGTTCTGGTAGTGTAGTGATTACGAATCGGGCTGCTAATCTTCTGGTCAGCAGTTCAAAACTACCAGCCACTTCGTGGGAGAAAGATGAGGCTTTCTGCTCCATAAAGATTTACATCCTCAGAATCCCTATGCAGGGTTTCTATGAATTAGAACTGACTCCACTGCACATAACAACAAGTCTATATAAAAGAGCTGTACCAATAAGTTTAACTCACAAAGAATGGTATTGTTTATCAAAAGGGTTTGCTATTTCAAAGAATTTGTGGCCTAAATAGACCTAATGGCATTTTTTTTTTTTAAGCGAGACAAAGAAAGAGACCGTTATAGAGTGTTGTCTCTTTATCTCATTAATGAAGTTCCAGATGACCCCAGGGTGAGGGGCTGCAGATCTGACTGGATACGGGGGGCTTTGTGTGGATGCGTGTCTCATCCTATCAGTGGATTCCAACACGTTTGATGTCAGGCTGCTGGAGTTGACTTAAGTCATTGTCCTTCAAAAACCAAAATGAAATAAATCATACTTATTGGAATCCTGAGGAAAATGCAAACAAGAATAAAGAGGGAAAATTGCAACCCCACCCCCCCAAAAAAAAAATCTCATAGAGAAGAGTGAAATTTAGCATAATAGAAAAGTTACCACTATGATTTTTTTCATGTTATGATTAAATATTTCCTTTACCCAGGAAAAAAAAAATAGCAAGTAGAAATGTTAGCTATTACTGAAGGAATACTAACTCTTCTGGTGTTTGTTTGAACTAAATCCTGAAGGGACCAATCATAAGGAAATATTTAATTTTGTGTGTTTGTGCCCATATACATGGGTCCCTTTGTATCTTCCTTGAGTCTTTTGTGGAAACTCCAAATAAGGAAGTATATGATACATAGCACACCCAATATTCAGTATATGGTCTCTCACATAGTGGGAAAGTCAGTGAATAATGTGCTTAGTAGGTGGAATTGCATTTGCCAGATCATTTTGCTCAGTACAAAAGGCAACTTAAAATAAGCTTGTTCCCTTGAAACTAAACTCATGTTCATTGAAATCTGAATTTCATAGCTTTTGGTTTTTCATTTGCAGAAATGATGCAGGTGCCTATTTAGAGCTGATGAAAGAATGACTAGAAAGATCCAATCCTTTCCCTCAAGTAGCTACCTGTTTCGTGTGGGTGATACAAACAAGCAGATAAGCACAGAGTGTAGTGATGATAGAATGGGCCAATTGGGCACAGTGCTGTGAGACAAGGTGGGGGCGGGGGACTCTTAGGTCTCAGGGAATGTGGCTTGGAAGGGGTGTCAATAGAGACATGTTGGAAGGCAGGGAGTCCAAATTGCATCTTTACTTTGAATTTTCTTCCTCTTTTAAACTTTCTTTATGGAAAATTCCCAACACATGCAAACTAGAGAAATAATCTAACAATTATTCACACATGGCTAATTTTGTTTCATCTAATCTCCTCTCACTATTCCTCAAAGGACTACTTTGCATCCAATTCCAAACCTCATATTAATTCAACCTTAAATATTTTAGTATGCGGCTCTAAAACACACAAAGACTTTTATTTTTATTTAAAAATTTAACTACAATACCATTTTCTCACTTAACAGTTAACAATAATGAGTGCATGCTTAAAACAGGATATATTGAAAGTCCACAGAGTGGATTGTTGATTTTGAAGTTCCTTATCCATTGAAATGGACATCACATGTAGGCAAGGTGTGTGTGTGTGTGTTGTGTGAGTGTGTTTTGTTCACTGTTTAGCTTTCTTCTTATTGTACTTCACTGTTTGGGTCATTTAATGCCTAGAACAATACTTAGCATTTAATAGATGTTCAGTAAACATTTGTGGTATAAATGGATGGGCAAAAGAATGGGTAGGGAAGTATTTCAGACTGACAGGGAAGCAGCAGTTGCAAAGGTCTGGAAGAATAACATTTGGGCAACTGCAGGAGATGAGACTGAACCTAAGCAGGGGCCAGATCTTGATACAGAGAGTGATTAGAAACTGTTGGATTGGATCAGGTTTGCATTTCAGGAAGATTGTGGTTTCAAGTTGTGCCTAAGGGACCAATATATCCCTTGCAGATGGTGTCACATTTAAAACAGCACCAACCAGGCAATGCAAAATAATTAAAGGTAACTAAATACTTATTGCAATGTCCCAAGAAAAAGTCCAGGGGGAGATCTTATCCTTGGCATAGCAAACGTCTCCAAATCTCTCCCAGGTCTCTCTCCTGCCAAAACCTTTTCGTGAACTCAGGTCACATAGGCTGTCTTAAAGCTTTCTTCCCTTATCTCTTTTGTTTTCCTGTCTCTGGCTAAAACTAAGAAGCCCAAATCCATTGCTGTCAAGTTGATTCTGACACACAGTGATTCTGTAAGAAAGGGTTGAACTGCCCCAGAGTGTTTCCAAGACTGTAATCTTTGCAAAAGCAGACTGTCTCATCTTTGTCCCAGGGAGAGATTGGTGAATTTGAATTGCTGATCTTTTTGGTTAGCAGCCAAATACTTAACCACTGTGTCACCAGCGTTCCTTGTCTCTGGCCAGTAGCCCTCTCGTATAACTACAGTTAGCCTTCAGATTCCCAGTCTCCTCTCAGTCCATGAGCCATGAAAAGTTTCCTCAGTTGGGTGGGAGCAGAGACTGCTGTTAGACAGTCATGTCTTTTCTCTGTCACTCTTACCCGCAGCATCTACCTACATGATGGCGAAACTCAACCTAGTACTCTTCCCAAGAGATTGCAAATTCTAATTGTTACACTTGAACTTGGTCTCTTTCCTTTTCTACTAGAACACAGCTCTGCCACAAATTTCACAATTCCATTATGAGCACCGTGACAGTGTGCACATAACAGAATAGTTCCTTTCTCAGAATTTTGCCTAGATGCTTCCACATACACACTGGGGCTAGTTTGTGAATGGAGGTCCTCAGCAAAGATGACTACTAGGTAGGAGGAAAGGCAAGAGGCAAGAGGTTCCAAGAAATTTGTTTCTTGCAAAACTCAGATTTTAGACTTGCAGAAGAGTGTACCCTCTTAGGATTTCACTTGATTTCTGGGAATTGAAATGTTTTGGATGAGATTTTGACTGGAGTCCTGGTGTAGTGCTGTGGGATAATGTACTGGACTGCAAAACTGGTTTGAACAGCAAGGTTGGTGGTTCAAGCTTACCAGCTGCACCTTGGAAACCCTATACAGGGTTGTATGGGTCGGAACCAACTCAACAGCACTGTAGGATAGGCACTGGACCGCAAGATTGGTTTGAACCACAAGATCGGCAGTTCAAACTCACCAGCCACTCCTCAGAAACCCTATACAGGATTGCTATGAGTTGGAACTGACTCAACGACACTTAACAACAGAGCACATTAACCATATGCACCATCTAGAGATTCTAGTGAAAATATAAATAATAGCCCAGATACTGTCAAGTCAATTCCAGCTCATGGTGATCCAATATGTGTGAGAGTGAACTGTAGGGTTTTCAATGATTTATCAGAATAAGGTCACCAAGCCTTTCTTCCAAGGTGTCTGTGGGTGGACTCGAAGCTCCAACCAACTGGTTAGCAGTCAACCACTTAACCCTTTGTATCACCAGGAACTCAAGTGATAATATTGCTGTTGTTGTTAGGGGCTATCCAGTCAGTTCTGATTCATGGTGACCCCATGTGTTTAAGTGCCATGGAGTCATTTCCAACTCATAGTGACCTGTATTGGGCTTCCAAGGAGTGGCTGGTAAGCTCAAACTGCTGACCTTGAAATTCAAACTGAGCTTGCAGTCCAGTGCTTTTATCCTATAATACCACACCAGATTAGAACAAAACACAGTCCGATCCTGTGCCATCGTTGCCAAGTTTGAGCCCATTGTGGTAGCCACTGTGTCAATCCATCTCATTGAGGGTCTTCTTCTTTATCAGTGACTTTCTATCAAGCATGATGTCCTTCTCCAGATACTGTTTCCTCCTGACAACATGGTCAAAGTTCACTAGCTGAAATCTTGCCATCATCTCTTCTGAGCAATCTCTGGCTGTATTTCTTCCAAGACAGATTTATTCTTTCTTCTGGAAGTTTGTGTATATTTAATATTCTTCACCAACACCATAATTCAAAGGAACTCATTCTTCTTCATTCTCCCTTATTCATTGATCAGATTTCACATGCATATGAAGTGATTGAAAATACTATGGTCTGGTCAGGCACACCTCAGTCCTCAAGTGGCATCTTTACTTTATTAACATTAAAAAGACTTTTCTTTTGCAGCAGCTGCAGCAGATTTTCCCAGTGCAATATATTGTGTGATTTCCTGATCACTGCTTCCATAGGCATTCATTGTGGGTCCCAGTAAAAGGAAATAATTGATAACTTCAATCTTTTCTCTGTTTATTATGATTTTGCTTATTTGACACTTTGTGAGGGTTTTTGTTTTCTTCATATTGAAGTATAATCCATAATGAAGTTTGTAGTCTTTGACCTTCATCAGTCAGCGCTTCAAGTTCTCTTCACATTTGGCAAGCAAAGTATTGTCTATCAGTGACAATATGATGATATATTCTGAGTCAGAAATCCTGGTGTGGTGCAATAGGATAAGCACTGATCTGTTAACCACAAGATTGGCAATTCAAACCCACCAGCCACACCTCGGAAACTCTATACAGGGTTACTATGAGTCAGAACTGACTCCACGGCGCTTAACACCAACAAAATTCTGAGCCAGTGCAAATGTGCAAATGTTTTATAGCCTACTAAAAATGGGGTCCTGTTGTGATGCTGTAGGATAAGCTCAACGTTGTTGGTTCAAATCCACCAGCCACTCCGTGGAAACCCTATTCAGGGTCATTATCAGTAGGAATCGGCTTGATGGTACTTAACAACAGCAACAATTTGTATAGCAGTATTGAAACTTTTATTCTCATTTTAGAATTTTATCAAAGTATCACGGGCTTCCTACAAGAAATCATTAGAAACCAGTTTGAAGTTTTCTGTAACAGCTGCTTCTATGCTATCTTTTAAAAATTGAACTAGAAACATGCTTCTTTTGAAAAAGTCTTTGGGTGACTTGTCTATTAATACTATTCTTAATATCACTGCAAATGACATCAAAAACATCCTGTGATGATGGATGGCTACAAAGAAGATTTCACTATTTTTAGAATTAGCACAAAATTGCTTCAACATGAAATTTTGTCAAAGCAATCTTTTGTTGCAGCTCAGTTGGAATTTAAAGGATAACTCTCCAATGAATGTTTGCAAGAACAGATGGGAGATGTTCTATACTTGGAGTTTTAAAAACTTACATTCCAATAAAATAAAAGAGACCCCAAATTTCACTGTTTGCTTTCACTGCATAAAAATCTTTCTTCTACTTTGACAAGATGCCAATGTCCATACTATTAGCAGCCACTTGTAAATGTGTGTTAATGCATGAGTCAATGCAAGAGAAAGACTAAGCTGTGAAACAGATAAACCTTAAGCCTCCGTGTCATAATTAACAATTTTCAAATGAACTGGAAATTTGAATGAATTCATAAAGTGTTAGTGCTAACATGTTTTATAGCATACTAAAAATGGGTCCTGGTGTGGTGCTGTAGGATAAACACTGGACTGCTAACCGCAGTTCAAATCCACCAGCCACTGAGGAGAAAAACCCTATACAGGGTCTCTATCAATTGGAATGGACTCTACAGTACTTAACAACTACAGTTTGTATAGTTGTTGTTATGTGCCGTGGAGTCGGTTCCGACTCATAGTGACCCTGTACAAAGTTTCCAAGGCTGTAAGTCTTTACGGGAGCAGAAAGCCTCATTTTTCTCCCGCGGAACAGCTGGTAGTTTCAAACTGCTGACCTTGAGGTTTGCAGCCCGATTTGTAACCACTACGCTACCATAGCTCCTTACAATTTGTATAGTAGTATTGTGCAAATCTCAGATAACAGCTAGTTTCACTCACAGTCTCACAGATAACCAGAAACTTGCACAGGATTAGTGGCAAAGCTGACACTCCATTCTTTCTGTCTCACAAAGCAATACTGTCTTTTTCCTTTTTATACCATTTCATAATATTATGCTTCCATATGCTTTCCTTTGCCCTTGAAATGAATTCTCAAATGGCCAGCTCATGAAGAGACTTGCAGGACAAGTCAAGGCACTTGGTATTTATCTTACTGATCATGTTTGCCTCTAACGTTGACAGTTCATCATTTTTCACCTGTATAGTTTCCACCATCTCTCAATCTCTTCTTCTCCTCATTTTTATATTAGTGGTTCCATAAGATAAGTACAGGACTACTATCCACAAGATTGGTGGTTTGAGTTCACCAGCTATTCCTTGAGAGAAAGATATGGTTTTTAGCTCCTGCAAAGATTTTAAATACTTCATAGGGTCACTATGAGTTGGAACTGACTCGATGGCACTTAACAGTACAACAAAAATAATATAAATGGATTATATCATGTGCAAGTTGATGGAGAGAGTCCTACAGTCCGATCTTAGGCACACTTGTAGCATATGTGTATACTTAAGGCTTTGAAGTCTCTTCTTCCATGAAAAAGGAAATACGTTGCAGAGTGGTATATAGTTTCTGGCAAGAATACCATTCCAACTGCATGTTTTAGCATTAATTTTTTTCCCCCTGAGTCTGGTACAAATTATGATTCTTAAAACTGGATTTATTTTTATAGAGAGCTCAGTTTATCTTTGAAACTACTGTTAACATCGGCAAAAGTTAAGGGCTAAATACTCATGTACAGAATTTCAGGGAAAGAGATCTATCTTCCCAGTTTTCAGTAAAAATCTGTATACTCCATTGAACAGTTCTATGTGGTTACTAATGATGAAGAAAAGATGATGGGGAACTGTAGTCTCACAGATGCTGGATTTTCCTCAGGTTACCTAGAGATTTCACACAGACATTGTAAATTAACAGCCCGTTCAGTCTACTTTTGTGCTTGGCCACTAACTAGAAGGTGGGTGGTCTCAACCCATCTAGTGTCTCTACAGCACAAAGACATGATAATCTACTCTTTTTTTTTTTTTTCATGTTTTATTGTGAATTATATGATATTTTACATGAGAGAACTTTAGTTTTACATTCATTCCACCATATATCGTTTCATTGCCATGGTTCCAATTCCCTCCATGCATCATCAACTGACCAAAGGGTAGACCCTACAAACCCACCCCCTATACTCCCCCCCACCCCTCAGTCTTCAGCACGCAGTCCCTCTCCCTTTCTGGATCCAAAGCCCCCAGCGGTTTCATCATTCCATGTCATCGTCTCTGCCTCTATCTTGGGCCTCGCTGCCTCTTTGGGTAGGGTCCCGCTCTGGGCTCTTCTCCGTTGATGGTCCTAGAGACCTCCGCTCCTAGACTGGAGAGTTAATCACTCCCTTCCTTGCTACAAAACGTCTACCTTTACATTTCCAACCCTCACAATCAGTCCTGATAACAATCATTCACTATTGTATCACAAGTGACCCATCTGCATTTCATTTCATCAGCTCCACCTAGGCAGATTGGATAGTACTCACTGGAGATTCTGCCTTCCTCCATGCCCCCTAGCTGTAGGTTCCCTCTTGAAAGCTTGTATGCCAGTCACTTCTTGCCTTTGTAGTCCCTCCCCCACCCCCATTTGGGTATCCAATGTCCAAGTTGCCCATCTCTGTCTCCTCTGTGTGGAGAGGGGGTGGGACTGTTTCTTGCTGTAAGGATTCGTTCCCTCTTTTGGGTTACTGCATCCATAGGTGTAGGTCAAGTTCATCAAATTTTATCAGATCACTCTTTTTTTTTCCCTCTTCTTTCTTCTCCTGGTTGAGTTCTGATCATCCATTCATCGGGGCCAGATCACATGGGTACCATCTGCAAGTGTGGGTGTTCTTGTGCGTATGCCCTCTCTTCTTATCAGCTGGTAGCTTCACTCTCCACTCTAGTCCTCTGTGGCCATGCCGCTGACTCTGGGCCCAGGAGTCCCCAGGTCTCCCCACACTGCTGGCCAACCAGGTCCCCATCTGGGTCCACAGAAGCCCACTGAACATTGTAGGGCTTAGCTTGCCACTTCATTACTGCTTTTACCCTACTCCCCACGATCGGCAATGCGTGTGGTCATCGTATTTCCGTTGAGTCTTAGTCTTGGAAGGGGGTTTGCATTAAGGGGACCCAACCATTTGTCTTGATGTTTCCTGGGCAAGCAATTTGTTTGTTCTTGTAGTAACAGTCCATCTGCCTCTATTGTTTTGTATTTTTCCTGTAGGTCTTTCTTTCCAGAAGTATCTTCTGTTTTTCTAGCCACTCCAGGCTGGTTTGCTCATCCTTTCAAGTGGGAATTTCCCATCTCTGGAGATCTGGTTGTGGTTCAGGCTTCTACCTATAGTCTTATGTATTTCAAAGGCTCCGCAGGAAGCCTCCTTCCCCGGGCACTTTGTAGCCCCATTTTAGGTATTCCAATCAGTTATAGGCAGAAGGCGGACTTACAAGCTTTCTATGGTATTGTTTCTGACTATTCCTTTCTCTCTCCCTCCAGTGTCTATTTTATATTATAATGCAAGGAAAACCAAGATTCAAAAGACAGCCAAGCATCTTAACATTATTCCCCCCTTTTCCCCATTCCAACCATGGGTCAATCTCTGTATCCCAGAGCCCTGTAGTTCCAAGGTTATGCATACATCATTCTTTATCTCTGTCCCACTTAGCCCATTCAAACATGCCTAATTGTTCTCCCATCTGCTTTGTTCTTCTGTTTCCCTCTCCCTCCTTGTATATTGCCCCCCTCCCCAGCACCCAAACTTTCCTGTGTCTAATCCCTACCCTGTACTCCACCTTCCCCTCCCTCCCCTCACCCACCCCCAACTTCCCAGCAGTCAATAAAGAAGTCCCCCTACCCCCCTTTAGTATGGTTTCTTTTTCTTAGTCTTTTATAACAACCCTATGTACAATAGACAAACTAGAAAGCTATTGTTGTTGTTGTTGTTAAGTGCTGTCCAGTTGGTTCTGACTCAAAGTAACACAATGCTTATCATTGTTAGGTACCATCAAGTCAGTACCTACTCATTAGCAACCCAGTGTAAAACAGAATGAAATACTGTCCGGTCTTGCGCCAACCTCATAATCATTGATACGTTTGAGCCCATCACTTCCACCACTGTACCACTACATCTCATTGAGGGCATTCCACTTTTTCTCTGACCCTCCGCTTTACCAAACATGATACCTTCTCCAGGTACTGGTCCATCCTGATAATATGCCCGAAGTCTTAGAGAAGAGTTAGGCCATCCTGACTTCCAAGGAGTATTCTGACTGTACTTCTTCCAAAACAGACTGGTTTGTTCTTCTGGCAGCCCATGATACTTTTAATATTCTCCACCAACACCATAACTAAAATGCATCAATTCTTCTATGGTCTCCCTTCTTCACTGTCAAACTTTCACATGTATATGAGATAATGTAAAATACCATGGCTTGGGTTAGGTGCACCATATTCCTCAAACTGACATCTTTGTTTTCAACACTTTAAAGAGGTCTAGTGTAACAAATTTGTCTAATGCAATACATTGCTTAATTTCTTGATGTCTTCATGGCTGCTTCCAGGAGTGTCGATGATTGACCAAGAAAAATGAAATTTTTGACAACTTCAATCTTTTCTCAATTTATATGTATGCTATTTGTTGGTCCAGTGGTGAAGATTTTTGTTTTCTTTACATTGAGGTGCAAACTATACCATCGGCTGTGGTTTTTGATCTTCATCAGTAAGATTCATTTAGTCTTCTGAACTTTTAGCAAGAAAGGTTATGTCATCTGCATATGCTGTTAATGAGTCTTCTTCCAATTCTGTTGCCACATTTTAATCTAGCTTCTTGAATTATTTGCTCAGCATAGAGATTGAGTAAGTGTGGTGAAAGAATTCAGCCCTGGCACACACCTTTCTTAATTTTAAACCATTCATTGTTCCTGTTCCAACAACTGCCTATGTACAGGTTCCTCATGAACACAATTAAGTGTTCTAGAACACTAATTCTCCATAATGTTTTCCACAGTCATGATCCAAACAATCGAAAGCCTTTCTTTGCATAGTCAATAAAGCACAGGTAGACATTGTTCTGGTATTCTCTGCTTTCAGCCAATTCTATCTAACATCAGCAATGATATTCCTCATTCCATTTCCTCTTCTGAATATGGATCTCTTCCAGTCGGTTGGCCAAGTAGTCTCCCAAATTTCTTGGCATAGATGAGTGAGTGCCTCCAGTGTTGCATCAATCTGTTGTAATATTTCAATTTGTATTTTATCAATTCCCTGGGTTTTGTTCTTTGCCAATGCCTTCAATGAACTTTGGATTTCTTCCTTCAGTATCATTGGCTCTTAATCATATGCTATCTTTTTAAATAGTTGAACATCAACCATTTCATTTTGGTATAGTAATTCTGTATTTCTTCCACTTTCTTTGGATGCTTTCTGCATCATTCAATATTTGTCCATAGAATCCTTCAGTAATGCAATTTGTGGTTTGAATTTTTACTTCAATTCCCTCAGCTTGACAAATGCTAAGCATGTTCTTCACTTTTCAGTTTTCTAACTCCAGATTTTTGCACATTTCATTATAATATTTGACTTTGTTTCCTTGAGCTGCCTTTTTAAATGTTCTGTTCAGCTCTTTTACCTCCTCATTTCTTCCAGTTGCTTTAAAATCTCTATGCTGGAGAGCTAGCTTCAGAGTCTCTTCTGATGTCCATTTTGGTCTTTTCCTTCTTGCTTGTCTTCTTAATTACCTTTTGCTTTCTTCCTATATGTTGTTCTTGATGTCATCCCACAATTCTTCTGGTCTTTGGTCTTTAGTGTCTAATGCATCAACTCTGTTCTTCAGATGATCTCTAAATTCAGGTGGGTTATGTTCAAATTCATGCTTTGGCTCTTGTATCCTGGTGTGGCACTGTGGGTTAATGTACCAGACTGTAAAGCCGTTTGAACTGCAAGGTCGGCAGTTCAAGCTCACCAGTCACTCCTCAGAAACCCTGTAAAGGGTCGCTATGGGTCGGAACTGACTCAACAGCACTTAACAACAGCAACAACCTACTTATTTTAATTTTCTTCAGCTTCAGCCTGAACTTGCCTATGAGCAATTGATCTGTTCCACAGTCTGCCCTGGCCTTCTTTTGGCTGATAGGGCATTTTTCTCCATCTCTTTCCATGTTGTTGTTGTTAATTGCTGTTGAGTTGGTTCTGATCCATAGCAACCTTGTATAGGGTTTCTGAGAAGCAGATGGTGAGCTTGAACCACCAACATTACAGTTCAACTGGCTTTTCAGTCTGATGTAATCAGTTTTATTTTTGTGTATTCCATCAGGTGTAGTACTTGTGTATAGTCGTCTTTCATGTTGTTTTAAAAAGGTATCTGCAATGAACAAATAATTGGTCTTGCAAAATTCTGTCAAGTGATCTCTAGCATCGTTTCTGTCACCAAGGCCATATTTTCCAACTACTGATCCTTCCTCTTAGTGTCCAACCTTTGCATTCCAATCACCAGTAATGATCAACACATCTTGATTGCATGTTTGATCAATTTCAGACTGAAGAAGTTGGTAGAATTCTTCAATTTCACCCCTGCCAAGGCTCCTCTTTGCCCTGAGAGCTTTGTCACACTGAAGCCCAAGCGATCTTTTAGAAATGCTAATTGTTGTTGTTGTTAAGTGCAGTGGAGTCTGTTCCAACTCATTACAAAACTGTATATGGTTTCGTAGGAGCAGCCGGTAAGTTTGAACTGCCGACCATGTGGTTCCCAGTCCAGTGCTGATCCTACAGCACCACACTAGACGTCCGTAAAAATACTAATTATATTATGCCAAATCCCTGTTTAAAATCCTTTCATACTTTCCCACTGTTCCAAGGATGAAGATCTACATGTTCTTGATAATCCTGACTTACCCACTTAGCCTGTCTCTCCTCATCACTCCAACTTCCAATCACTTTGGTCTCTTTTATATCTTCAGATGTGCCACCCAGCACCTGTCATTTCATGATCTTGGCACAGGTTGTAGTAGCTCCTGAAGAGCTTTATCTATGCTGCCCCCATACCTACTGTCACTGTGTTTCGTTAGCTCATCATCCTTTAAATGCTATCTTAAGTGTAATTTCTTCCAAGTAGATCAGGTCTCCTTCTTAACTGCTTTATTTCATTCATATTTTGCCCCACTGCACTGTTTGTCTTTATTTGGTTAATGTCTTTTTTCCCAACTAGACTATGTCCTTGGGTCTCTTTTAATCACAAGTATATTATTCCCAGTGTCACAGGGAGAGATATATACTTGGTTAACAAAGAATATTTGCTCAATAAATTAGTTATTCCTTTTATCCAACAAAAATCTTTCATGAATTTCTAATCATTGGATGAGATATAGAACAGCTGGTCACTTTCTTCTTCCTTTCAGTTTTGCTGTCACAGTTCTCTTACTTTGGGATTTTATATATTATTTGTTGTTGTTAAGTGCCATTCAGTCAGTTCCGACACATAGCAGTACTGTGTGCCAGGTACTTTACATATACTGTGAATTGGCTCTTGGAGACAGGTTAATATTACCATACCCATTTTAAAGGTGAAGAAAGCATGGTTTAGGGAGGCTAAGCAATTTGCTCAGAGTCATAGCTTTGGACAGATCCATATTCAAACCCTAAATCTGAATTGCTCCTAAATTTATTTTATCTCACTTATTTAAATGATGCCCCAATATTTGCTAAAGTTTAAAATGTCCCCATCTGCACAGGCAAAATTACTTAGAGCCACAGATTGGTTTTCAAAATGTGTTCTCAATTACATAGAATCATGTCACCTGGGAGCCTGTTGGAAATGCAAATTGTCTAACCCCAGCCCAGACTTAAAAAATCAGAAGCTGGGAATGGGGGTGGGATGAGCCTAATAATCTATGTTTTAACAAGAATTCCCTATGATTCTGATGCACGGTTTGAGAACCAATGCCTAGAAGAATTGAGAATTGAAAAACCCCTATTGCTATTAGATCTAGGAAACGATTACTTGGCCCATACGTAGTACCTAGATTTTGGAAGGTTCCTACCTTATCACTCATTCATTCAGGTTTCTCAGCAAACCCGCCCATTCACGGTTTTGAAAATGTTCTACAGATTTTGTTTCCATATACAACGGTGTTACATAAACTTACTGAGTTTAAGTTAATAAGCAACATTTGAACTAAATTTAACCTAGGTATTGTAGTGATTTGCAGTGGCCACTGTGCCTTTTGGTTGACATTTTCATGTTTCTCCTTTTGCTTTACTCCAGAACAGGAAGCAGAAGTTGAAAACTACCAAGAAGTCGACTCTTGGTATTTCCGTACTCACTCTGATCAGGAAGAGACAAACATTTCTTGTTAGAATTTCAGTTTGATTTCTAAATCAAGGTGCACAGGATCAAAGGTCTCTTACTACAGAACAGCATCCCAAACTTTGATGCTTATCTAAATAAACAGCTTAGAATTCTGTTTTACTCGTTGTAACATGAAGTCCTGGTATGACGCTGTAGGATAAGCACTGAACTGCTAGCTGCAAGGTTGGGCGTTCTAATCCACCAGTCGTTCCTTGGGAATCCTAGGTAGAGTCACTATGAGTCGTTGGAACTTATTCAGTGGCACTTAAGAACAGCTGTAACACAGGCAGGTGACTAAAATGAGATAAATGATCTCTAAGGAAACTAGTCAATAAATCAAATGATATTTTAACATTGGGCAAAGCTGCTGCAAAAATCTCTTTTAAAGTGTTAAAAAGCAAATATACCACACTGAAGACTAATGGGCACCTGGTCCAAGTCATGCATTTCTAACTGCTTCATAAGCTGGGCAATGACGAAAGCAGACTAAAGAAGAATTGATGCCTTTAAATCATGGCGTTGGTGAAGAATATTAAATATACCATGCATGTATGGCCAGAAGAATGAGCACATCTGTCTCGGGAAAAGTACAGCCAGAATGCTTCTTAGAAGCAAGGATGATGAGACCTCACTGATGTACTTTGGCCATATTATCAGGAGAAGATCATTCCCTGGAAAAGAATACCATCCTTGATAAAGTAGAGAGGGTCAGAGAAAAAGAGGAATATCCTCAACACAGTGGCTACAACAATGGGCTCAAACATAACAATTTAGAGAATGGCACAGGACCTGGCAGTGTTTTGTTCTGTTGTAAACAGAGTTATTATGCGTTGGAACCAACTGGAGAGCAGCTAACCACAGTAACAACAAGAAAGAATGAAGGGAGATTCCTACCTAATGGCTGAAAGTAATAATACTTGAGTTTGTACTTGCCTTCTCTTTTACTTATTCAAGGTAAAGGGAATAAAAACTTTTAATAAATTGAACAATGAAGTGCTTACAGCCTGAGTAAATTGGGGGAAAAAATAATTTCCACCAATGAGGTCTTTCATGACAGTCCAAAATAGTAGAAATGATTTTAAATAGTTTCACTGCCAAGGCTGAGACTAGTCAATGTAATAAACTTCTGTCATTAAACTCTAAAATCAAACCAGTTGCTTTCCAGTTGATTTTGACTCATGACATGTGTGCTGAGTAGAACTGAACTCTGTAGTGTTTTCCAGCACATGACCATTGAACTACAAACCTTTCTATTAGTGAAGTTAAGTGCTGTCAAGTCAGCTCTACAGTGACCCTGTATAGGGTCTCTGAGAAGCAGCTGGTGGGCTTGAACCACCAACCTTGCTGTTAGCAATTCAGTGCTTATCCTAGAGCACTACACAAAGACTCCTTTCTGCAAGTAGTCTAATACCTAAGTAGTTGTTTTGTGCTATCCAGGAACTCCCAATTTTTGTTACAGGACCTCCAAGGTAACTTAAGGAGCTCTGGTAGTGTAGTGGTTACAAATTGGGCTGCTATCCTCAGGGTCAGCAGTTCGAAACTACCAGCTGTTCCGTGGGAGAAAGATGAGGCTTTCTACTCCTGTAAAGATTTACAGCCTCGGAAACCCTGTGCAGGGTCACTTTGAATCGGAACCGACTCCACAGCACATAACAACAACAATAACAAAGTAACTTAGGAGTCCTATGGTGGTGCTGGAGGATAAGCACTGGACCGCAGTTTGCTTTGAACCACATGTCAGTGGTTCAAGTTCACCAGCCACTCCTCAGAAACCCTGTACAAGGTCTCTATGAGTCAGAACTGATTGGACAGCACTTTAACAACAATAACAAAAGGTAACTCAGGGAACTTTGGTAGTGTTACACGTTGGGCTGCTAACCTCAAGGTCAGCAGTTTGAATCCACCAGTCTTTCTGAGGAAGAAAGATGAGGCTTTCTGCTCCTGTACAGATTTACAGAAATCCTTTACAGGATCCTCAAAAACCCTTTAGAGGATCACTAGGAGTCGGAACTGACTTGATGGCACATAATCAACCAGAAAAATAACTTAAGGAGATAGAAGCAGCAGACAGAAAAGATCATACCTTGTTGTTGTTGTCAAGTACTGTCTGTTGTTGTTGTTGTTAAGTGCCATCAAGTCGGCACTTAACCCACAGTGACTCTATACAGAGTTTCCAAGGAGTGACTGGTAAGCTTGAACCACTGATATTGCAGTTCAAATGGCTTTGCAGTCTGGTGCATTAACCCACAGAGCCACACCAGGACTCCTTGTTGTTGTTGTTAGCTGCCATCGAGTCGGTACTGACGCATAGTGACCTTATGCACAGCAGAACAAAACACTGCCTGATCCTGGGCCAACCTCACTATTGTTGCCACGCTTGAATCCATCGATGCTGCCACTGGCCAATCCATCTCATTGGGGGTCTTCCTCTTTTCCTCTGACCTTCCACCTTACCAAATTTGATATCCTTCTCCAGCGACTGCTCCCTCCTGACAATATGTCCAAAGTATGAGAGACGAAGTTTGGCCTCTAAGGAGCACTCTGGCTGCACTTCTTTCAAAACGAATCTATTGGTTCTTTTGGCAGCCCATGGCACTTTCAATATTCTCCTCCAGCATAACTCAAAGGCATCAATTCTTCTACAGTCTTCCTTATTCACTGTGCAGCTTTCACATGTATATGAATCCTCAAACTGACATCTTTGCTCTTCAACACTTTAAAAAGGTCTTGTGCAGCAGATTTGCCTAATGCAATACGTCTTTTGATCTCTTGACTGCTGCTTCCATGAATGTTGATAGTTGATCCAAGAAGAATGAAGTCCTTGACAACTTCAATCTTTTCTCCGTGATAAGAATGTTGTTTACTGGTCCAGTGGTGAGGAGTTTTGTTTTCTTGACGTTGAGATGTAATCCATAGCAAAGGCTGTGCTCTTTGATCTTCATCAGTAAATGTTTCAAGTCCTCTTCACTTTCAGCAGCAAGGTTGTATCATCTGCATATTGCAGGTTGTTAATGAGTCTTCCTCCAATCCTGATGCTGTGTTTTTCTTCATAGAACCCAGCTTCTCAGATTATTTGTTCAGCATACAGGTTGAATGAGTATGGTGAAAGAATACAACCTTGTCGCACAGCTTTCTTAATTTTAAAACATTCAGTGTTCCCATGTTCTGTTCAAACAACTGCCTCTTGGTCCAGGAACAGATTCCTCATGAGCACAATTAAGTGTTCTGGAATACTCATACTTCACAATGCTGTCCAGAGCTTGTCATGATCCATACAATTAAAAGCGTTTGCATAGTCAGTAAAGCATAGGTAAACATCTTTCTGATATTCTCTGCTTTCAGCCAAGATCCATCGGACATCAGCAATGATATCCCTCATTCCATGGCCTCTTCTGAATCCGGCTTGAACCTCTGGAAGTTCTCTGTTAATGTATGGTTGTAGCCATTATTGTATTACCTTCGGCAAAACTTTACTCGCATGAGGTATCAAAGAGATTGTCCGATGATTTCCGCATTCACTTGGATCACCTCTCTTTGGAATGGGCACAAATATGGATCTCTTCCAATCAGTCGACCAGAATGTTGTCTTTCAAATTTCTTGGCAGAAGTGAGTGAGTGACTCTTGTGCCTCCTCACTTTCTTGAAAGATTTCAATTTTTATTCCATCAATTCCTGGTGTCTTGTTCTTTGCCAATTCCTTCAGTGAACCTTGGACTTCCTCCCTAAGTATCATTGGCTCTTGATCATATGCTACCTCTTGAAACGGTTGAACATTAACCATTTCCTTTTGGTCCAGTGACTCTGTGTATTCCATCCATCTTCTCTTGATGCTTTCTGCATCATTCAATAGTATACCCAGAGAATCTTTCAATAATGAAAGTCAAGCCTTGAAATATTTCTTCAGTTCCCCCAGCTTGAGAAATGCTCAGCGTGTTCTTCCTTTTTGGTATTCTGATTCCAGATCTTTGCACATTTTATTGTAATATTTAGCTATATCTTCTCGAGGTGATCTTTGAAATTTTATATTCAGCTCTTTTACCTCCTCATTTCTTCCATTTGCTTTAGCATCTCTATGCTGGAGAGCAAGCTTCAGTGTCTTTTCTGGCATCCATTTTGATCTTTTCCTTCTTTCTTGTCTTCTGAATGACTTTTTGCTTTCTTCATGTATGATGTTCTTGATATCATCCCACAACTCTTCTGGTCTTCAGTCTTTAGTGTTTAATGTATCAAATCTGTTTTTCAGATGGTCTCTAAATTCAGGTGGGATATATTCAAGGTCATATTTTGGCTCTCATGGACTTGTGTTCATTTTCTTCAGCTTCAGGTCCCTAGTCAGGTCCAATTTATAGCGACCCTATATAAGGTTCCCAAGGAGTAGCTGCTGGAAGTAAACAGATGATATTGTGGTTAGCAGTCCAGTACTCATCCTACAGCACCACACTACTTATTACTTAGTCTAGATGTTCTCTTTCAACTGTTCTTTATTTGCTGGATGGGCTTTGTAGGGAAGAATAATTATTTATGCTAAAAGAGACTTTAAAAATGTTTGATTATTATGAAAAGATTAAGACTTTTGGGTGAGTAAACCTGGAGGATAATTTATGAATTAAGCAAATATGTTAAGTGCCGTGAGCCAGTTGTGACTCATAGTGACCCTGTGACCCTGTATAGGGTTTCCTAGGAGCAGCTGGTGGGTTTGAACCACTGACTTTACAGTTAGCAGTCCAGTGCTTATCCTACAGTGCTATACCAGGACTCCTATAACTATATTATAATTGGGAAGACCAATAAAAACATCCATCTAAAAAAGAGCAGGAGTTTCCTGCTATTACCAGAAGCCTCACTGCTACATATAAATATAAATGAAATGAAACTATAGAGGTGTTCTAGTTGTACCCATGGTTTAGAATCTTCAAAACCTCTTGTCTGGCACTGATGTATAAAAGGGTTAGGGGAAATAATTATTCAGTATCAGTCATAAAATTCCTGGATTTATTGCATCAGCCTTAAATAAATGTGCTCATGATCAACTGATATGCTTATAGCAATAGTGACCTCCCTAGTTTAGGCAAAATACTTGAGATTTCTAATACGATTGATGTCTTCACCTGGCCAACTGACATTGCTCTAATTAGGGTTTCCTCAAATTCTTGCAGGCCTCATGTATTTCTTATACATTTTAAATGCTTGATACATAAGCACTGCATTTTCTCCTAGTTCAAAATAATAAGTGAATTTTGGCATATTCTGAGAGTATGAACAACTTTAATCTTGGTTAAGAATTTTCTCAATTCTGAGTTTAGCCCTGCTATGAAAATTAATCTTTGCTTTAGATCTCCCCCTTGTGGTAAAATTTTGAAATGTATGTTACTTTGGGTCATAAGCACCTGGTTTATAGATTCTTCTAGAAAAAGAAAGTCAAAATGGGCTCTATCTGTAAAATAACTTTATTGAGACTTAAATTTGGGTATTTAGAAATTTATGATTCAGACTGGATTTACTTCAGAATGAGTTTTCATGCTAAAACACTTGCTTACAATCTTGAGAAACTAGTTTTGGGTTTATTAAGATTTGAGGAGATTTTAGAGACCATGTTTTCAGTCAGTGATGGGATAGAAGGAGCCAATAAGTAGAGACTCACTAGGTTTGGGTTACCATGTCTTCAATAATCTCCAAGCATTGTGACATAAGGGGATTGGCACATGCAGTCTACAGAACTGCCATAAGATCTGTAAGAAATACTCCAACAGGTGGATTAATTTGGTCCAAGAAAATCAGATAGATAACAACTATAATATTTCATGACTTCATTTTTTTAATTCCCTCCCATGATATAAAAACTTTTATGGCATCTTCTGGTGCATAGCTGTGCCCACAGAAGCGTAGAGTCCTTATAGTTCCTGTTAAGGGTGGGCCTGATGTGCTGTGGTCAAGGTCAGAACTCCATGGATTTACATGAGATTTGATTTACAGAATTTAGTTAGCATGGCACAGTAATATTTTTATTATGCTAATTTGTCTATTATCTTTGTTATTTTAGTTACCATTGAGTGAGTTCCAACTTATAATGGCCCTATATACAATATGAGAAACTACTGCCTAGTCCTCACAATTGTCATTATGCTTCGCCCAGTGTTGTAACCACTATGTCAATCCATCTCACTGAGGGTCTTCCTCATTTTATGACCCTTTACTTTATCAAGCTATGAGGACCTTCTTCAAATTGTTTATACTCCTTTGGGAAATCCTAATCCCTCTATCTTAAAAATAAACCTAGACTCTGACAAGTTCTCATCACTTCCATTGTCCATAGCAACCAGATTGATTCTATAGGAATAGAAATCAGACTACCACCATTACTTTGCTTAAAACCCTTTAATGATGCCCACTCCCTCAGTCAGAGGAAGAGTCCATGTCTATGTCTTTTCCAACTATGGCCTACCCTCCTTCTGCTGTGGCCACACAGCCTCCTTGAGGGTCCTGACACAGAAAAAGCAACAATAGATTCTTTCAATGATTAGTGTCCACAGATGGTGCAAATCGCTTGTGGTTGGCTACTAATTCAACAAGTGACACCTCAGAAGAAATACCTGGTAATATGCTTTCATATGATTGTTTTAGTTGTTGTTAAGTGCTGATTCATAGCGACCCAGGATAGTGTTTCCAAGGAGTGGCTGGTGGGGTTTAAACCACTGACCTTATGGTTAGCAATCTAGTGCTTATCCTATAGTGCCACACCAGGACTCTATCATATGCTTGCTATTGTTAAGTGCTGTTGAGTTGCTTCTGACTCATAGTGACCCTCTATAGGGTTTCTGAGCAGTGGCTGGTGAGCTTGAACAGCCAACTTTGTGGTTCAAACCCACCTTGCAGTCTAGTGCACTAACTCACAGTATCATATCAGCACTCCAATTACAGCCACTGAATACACTATGAAGCACAGTTCTACTCAAACACACATGGATTTACCGTGAGGTGTCGGAATTGTCTCTGGAGCAACATGCTTTGGTGTCAACAACTGTTCTGTCTGTCCTGGAGGGGTTCCTTTCATTCACTCCCAGGGTGTGTTCCCTTACTCCTTTAGGTCAACTTAGAGCCATGCTCAGTTCCTGGCTGTAGTATTTAAGTTTGCAACACTCCTCTGACAAGCAGTTTTTATTTTTCATTTCCTTAGCCCTTATCCCACATGCTTAGGTGCCCCAGTGGCACAACAGTTGAGCACTTGGCTGCTAATTGATAGTTTGGTGGTTTGAATCCACCCAGTGGCTCTGTAGGAGCAAGACCTAGTGATCTACTTGGGAGTTTACAGCCTAGGACATACTATGGGACAGTTCTACTCTGTTACATGAGGTTGCTATGCGTTGGAATTGACTTAACCACACCTAACAAGAATAAACCATATAGTATACATTTTACTTTTCTATTTCATTTATTATCCATTTCCTCCACTAGAATATAAACTCCATGAGTTGGAATTATGGCTTCCTTGATCACTTCTGTATTTTCATACTCATAATAGTTCATTATTTTGATTGTTTTGTAACTGTGGACAAGTCCCTGAAACTCCTTTGGTCCTCATTTTTCTCTTTTTTTTTAACCAATAAGTGGAGGAAAATGTGCTTATCTTTTGAGGTTGTTAAATCAAGTACGTTGTTGTTAAGTACTATAGAGTTGGTTCTGACTCATAAAGACCCTGTATAGAGTTTCCAAGAAGTAGTTGGTAGGTTTGAACTTCCAAAGTAGTAAATATATATATCTATAATATTCATATATATATATGAATATTAAATGCTCATGTACTTGTCTGGCCCATAGTTATTGTTGTTAAGTACTGTACAGTAGGTACCGATTCATAGTGACCTTATGCAAACAGAATGAAACACTGGCCCACAGTAAGTACTGAATAAAAGTACACATTTAATTAACTGTAATATTGCTATTGTGTTGGCAAAGAATATTGAAAGTGCCATGGACTGCCCGAAGAACAAAGGGCTCTATCTTGGAAGAAGTACAGCCAGCATGTTCCTTAGAAACAGCAAGAGCTAGACCTCATCTCATGTACTTTGGACGGGTTGTCAGGAGGGACCAGTCCCTGGAGAAGGACATCCTGACTGGCAAAGTTGTTATTGTTATGTGCCGTGGAGTTGATTCTGACTCATAGCGACCCTGTACAGTGTTTCCAAACCTGTAAATCTTTATGGGAGCTGAAAGCCTCATCTTTCCCCCGTGGAACAGCTGGTAGTATCGAACTGCTGACTGTGAGATTAGCAACCCGATTTGTAACCACTACGCTACCAGAGCTCCTTGATTGGTAGAGGGTCATTAAAAAAGAGGAAGACTGTCAAAGAAGTGGACTGACACCGTGACTGCAGCACTTGGTTGAAACACGGCAATCATTATGAGGATGGCACAGGACTAGGTGGTGCTTCTATCTGTTATACATAGGGTTGCTGAGTCAGGACTGAACAACGCCTAACACACTTAACAATAACAGAACCTGTGAGCGTAATAAAATGACAGCATCAGGTTGCTAAGTTTGGAGTAGGAGCTCCTGGTGGTGTGACAGCTATGTGCTCAGCTGTTAACCAGAAGTGTCTTGGAAGAAAGACCTGGCCTTCTCCTTCCATAAAGAATGTTGTTGTTTGTTGTCCTTGGAGGTAGTTCTACTGTGTCACATGGGGTCATCATAAGTTGGAAATAACTTGATAACACCTAACAGCAACAATGGTTTGTGGTGTAGCACTGTAGGATAAGCACTGGATGGCTAACCACAAGGTCAGTGGTTCAAACCTACCAGCCACTCCTCAGAAACCCTATACAGGGTTGCTATGAGTCGGAATCATCTCAACGGCACTTAACAACAAGAAGTTTGGAGCAGTTTATTACACAGCAATAGTAATGGGCCACTAACTATGTTGATGAGCCCATTACACACCCATGCTTTACACATCTTAAAGTAATCACTACTCTGTATCATGTGCTTTCCTTTCCCTTCCTTTCATACTATATAGCTTTAGCTCACCTCTATCTATGCAAGCTGTCTTAGGCCTTAGGCTGGGTTCTCATGATCCACACAATCGAAAGCTTTCCTGTGGTCAGTAAAGCACAGGTAAATATCTTTCTGGTATTCTCTGCTTTCAGCCAGACCCATCTGATGTCAGCAATGATCTCCCTTGTTCTACTTCCTATTCTGCATCCAGCTTGAACCTCTGTAAGTTCTCTGTCATTGTATGGTTGTAGCTGCTTTTGAATTATTTTTAGCAAAATATTGCTTGCATGGGCTATTACTGATGTTACCCTATGATTTCCATATTCCGTTGGGTCACCTCTTTTGGAATGGGCACAAATATGGATCTCTTTCAGTCAGTTGGCCAAATTGTTGTCTTCCAAATTTCTTGGCAAATGTGAGTGAGTGCCTCCAGTGTTGCATCAGCTTGTTGAAAGGTTTCCATTTGTGTTCCATCAATTCCCAGAGCTTTGTTTTTTGCCAATGCCTTCAGTGTACCTTGGACTTCTGTGTTTTATGATCATCGGCTCTTGATCACATACTACCTTTTCATATGATTGAACATCAACCATCTCTTTCTGGTACTCTACATATTCCTTCCACATTTTTTTGATGCTTCCTGACAATATTTTGCCAATAGAATCCTTCAATATTTCAAGTTACGGCTCGAATTTTTTCTTCAGTTCCCTCAGCTTGAAGAATGCTGAGTGTGTTCTTCCCTTTTGATTTTCTAACTCCAAGTCTTTGCACATTTCATTGTAATATATGCCTTTGTTTTCTCGAGCTGCCTTTTTGAAAATTTCTATTCAGCTCTTTTACCTCATTTCTTCCATTTGCTTTATCATCTCTATGCTGAAGTACAAGTGTCAGATTGTCTTATTACATTCATTTCAGTCTTTTCCTTCTTTCTCGTCTTCTTAATGATCTTTTGCTTTCTTCCTTTATGATATTTATGATGCCATCACACAACATTTCTGGTCTTTGGTGTTTAGTGTCTAATGCATCAAATCTGTTCTCCAGATGATCTCTAAATTCAGGTGGGATATATTCATGGTCATATTTTGGCTCTTGTCAAATTGTTTTGATTTTCTCCAGCTTCAGCCAGAACTTGCATATGCACAATTGAAGGTGTGTATTCCTCAGTCTATCCCTGGGCTTGTTTTGGCTGATGATATGAAGCTTTTCCACCATCTCTTTCCACAGATGTAGTCAATTTGATTTCTGTGTATTCCATCTGGTGAGGCCCATGTGTATAATTGCCTTTTTCGTTGTTTAAAAAAAGGTATTTGCAATGAATAAATCACTGTTGTTGTTGTTGTTGTAAAGTATCGTGGAGTCGGTTCCGACTCATAGTGACTCTGCACAGGGATTCCGAGGTTGCAACTCTTTACTACGCTACCAGAGCTCCTTTGAATAAGTCATTGTTGTTGTTGTTAAGTGCCGTGGAGTTGGTTCCGACTCATAGTGACCCTGTACAGGGTTTCCGAGGCTGTAAGAAAGCCTCATTTTTCTCCCGCGGAGCGGCTGGTAGTTTCGAACTGCTGGCCTTGAGGTTCGCAGTCCGATTCGTAACCACTATGCTACCAGAGCTCCTATCTCCAGCATTGTTTCTATCACCAAATCTATATTTTCCAACTACTGATCCTTGCTCTTTGTCTTCAACCTTTGCATTCCAATCGCCAGTAATTATCAATACAACTTGATTGAATGTTTGATCAATTTCAGACTGAAGAAGTTGGTAAAATTCTTCAATTTCATCATCACTGGCTATAGTAATTGGTGTGTAAATTTGAATAATAGTGGTATTAAATGGTCTTCATTGTAGGTATATGGATATTATCCTATCACAGCACTGTACTTCAAGACATATCTTGATATGTTATTTTTGAGTGTTAGAGATAGCGCTTATAATGTACATACATGGTATCTGGTACACAGCAAGAATTTGATAAAACGTACCAGGAGTCCATTTGATAAACAGTAGGAGTAAATCCAAAGGAGCTCTGGTAGCGTAGTGGTTACGAATCGGGCTGCGAACCTTAAGGTCAGCGGTTTGAAACTACCAGCCGCTCCGCGGGAGAAAGATGAGGCTTTCTACTCCCGTAAAGATTTACACTCTTGGAAACCCTGTACAGGGTCTCTATGGGTCGGAACCGACTCGACGGCACTTTCTCATCATCATCTTCTCAGGACTAAATCCAGGGAGTGCTTATATTGGCTGATCTCAAAGTATTTCTCAAAATTCTTTCCATTCTTCTATATACAACCCTTACTTTTGTCAAATACTTTTTTTCTCCATTTGGTTATGTACATATGCATGTACTCACTATACTTCTAAAAATATATGCAATTAGTTTTTAAAGAATTTCAAACACTCAGGAAAAGTATCTAAAATTAGTAAAGGGAGGGGAGAGGAAAGCTAGCTTCCAATATGGAGAGTGGGAATTTACCCAAGGATTATCTAGGGGAATGCCATTGTTTTATTTATTGTTTGTTGTTGTTAGCTGCCATTGATTCAGTGGTGACCCCATGCACAAAGAAAATGTAGTGTGATTCTGTGCCATCCCCATGATGGACTGCAGCTCAGATCAGTGTGATCCCTAGGGTTTACATCGGCTGATTTTCAGAAGTAGATCATCAAGCCCGTCATTCTAGTTTGCTTTATTCTCTCAACTCCACTGAAATTGATTCTGTATCATAACAGCATGCAATCCGTCACCGACAGAGCTAAATGCACAGAAGAGGCATTGCCTGGGAAGCAGCAAGTCCAGGCTTCCTGCACAGAAGGGGAGAATTCTACCACTGAACAATCAGTGCCTTGGTCCTAAGCTTAATGAACTTACCATAAAATATGTAGATTTTTTTTTTTTTTCAGTAGAGATGTAAATAATGTCTGTTTTGTGGAACAAATAATCCCAAAAATTATGGCGTAGGGCCCTATAGGATATTAACCCTTTTTATTGTTTTTGTTGTAGTGTTTATGTATGTGTTTTTGGTTTTTGGTTGTTATTATTGTTTTTAATCTAGTCTAATAATTTTATCCCAACGTTCCTGTATTAGATTGCCTCAGAGACCCTATACCCGGTCGCTATAAGTCAGAACCAACTCGATGGCACTTAACAACAACAACCTAAATACTTAAGTCCTGAAATGCTCTTTCAGTCAGTCTTAACATCTTATTAGTTCCCTTATTAACTAATGAATAGAATTAAATCTTTGATATGTGTGCTTTTTATGAGTGACAGTTATAATTTTAATCATCTGAAAAATATGCTTTAACAGTTCTGAGAAAGCTTATTAGAAAAAAAGAATTTCTACAATCAGTCATTTATAAAATGAAAAATTGTTTGACAATGTGAGTGATCACTTTCTAATTTATCTGTTACAGAAATTTAGAGTTTTTTCTGTAAATTTTCTTACAGCTATGTTGTTAAGTGCCTTTGAGTCCGTTCTGATTCATAGCAACCCTGTACAGGATTTCCGAGGAGCAGCTGGTGAGTTTAAACTATTGACCTTGTGGTTCAAACTGATTTTGAGGTCTGGTGCTTATCCTACAGCACCACACCAGAAATTCAGATTTTTTTCTGTAGCTTTTCTTATAGCTGTAATTAGACATTTTTGTATTCATGCCATTAGCATGAACAAATTTAGCTGCTATCCCCATGATAAATTGGTAGAACTTGGAAGGTCTCTCACACAGCTGTATTAGCAATGGAGGCGAAATCACTGTTAACAATTGCTATCAGCTTCCCTTTCTTTGCTTATTCAATCTTTATTAGTGGCCTGAGACATAAGGTGTATGTTACCACATGTACACAACAACTGGCAGGTACAGTTGCATGCTACTTTTCCAACCAACAGCAAAGCTGGACCCTGAAAGAGCGGACTTTATGTTCTGCTCATTGACATAGAAACCAGTTGGCAGCGCTGGGAGTCAAATTTCTGCTTAGTGCATGACTACTTGAAGCCATGTGAAACATCATAGTCATATACACAAGGTTTAAGGTGTGCTTAATTCAGATTTGAATTTTAAATGTTATGGATAATTCACAATCTAATGACTCATGAATTTTTTAAAAGGTGAATTCTACCAGCTCCAAGTAGGAAAAACAAAAGTTAGAAAAGTGACAATTAGTCTCTTTGTAGAAGCATAAGCCATTGTGAAAAATGATTCATCATAGGAGTTTTGAAAGAGTAAACACACATAGTACCTTACATTTTCTTTTCCTTTCTTTGCTCCTGTCTTTCTCAATATGAATGTTTAAAGCAGTATAGTAGAATAACCAAGACTGGTACTATTGGCAGCGTGTGATTTGGTAAAATCCATTCATCTCACTTGGATAAGATTTCCTTATCCAAGGACTGAAGGAATGGGTCTAGTGGGACTCTTGAGACTGTTTGCCATCATTCCATGACCTTCAGGAAACTTTCCAGGAGGATACACTGTATAAACTAACATATGCTACCTGCTAAAATGATGTGAGGAGTCCCTGAGTGATACAAAATGTCAAAGTCAAATAGGTGGGTTTGAGTTAATTTTTTAGACCTTTAAAATAAAGTAGAACCTCCATTCTGTTTTTAGTGTATTAACCATCTTCATCAATTTTGTAACATTTAAAATTGGGTTGAATAGTGTCTCCCTCAAATTTATGTCCACTGGGAATTCGGAACGTTACCTTATTTGCAAATAGGGTCTTTGAAGATATAATTAGCTAAAATGAGGTCACATTGGATTAGGCTGGGCCCTAGTCCAGTAACTGATGTCCTTATTGTGTGAGAAACGAAGCAGCAGTACTAAGAGAAATAGACACACATACACAGAGAATGTCACATGAAGATGCAGACTAAGATTGGAGGAATACATCTACAAATTAAGGGATGCCGAGAATTACTGGAGTTCTAGTGTGGCACTGTGGGATAAAGCACTGAACCACAAGGTTGGTTGAAACTCACCATCTGCTTGTTGGAAATTTTATAAAGGGTTGCTGTGAGTTGGAACTGATTCGATGGTGTTTAACAACAATAACATCAGAAGTGAGGAGAGAAGAATGGAGCAGATTTCTCTTCAGAGTTCTCTGAAGGAATTAATCCTGCCAATGCCTTGATTCTGGACTTCTGGCCTCCTGTAATACATTATTTTTTTGTTTTAAGCCACCCAGCTTGTATGTGATATTTTGTTACAGGAGCTCTCAGGAAAGAATACATCTGCTGATTATGTTATAATCTAAATTTATGAGAGGACAGGGCAAAGAACAGAATCCTGAGCAGGTTAGCTTGGCATGATCTGTTTTTAGTGAATTTGGGCTATCTTCTTTCTAAAGGGCCATAATTCATCTGGTTATTCCAAGACAAGGTAGATATTAAATTTGCCAGTGTCAGGGTTTCATTCATTCCTGCACTACGTAAGAACCAAACTGATTGCTGTCAAGTCAACTCTAAATCATATAACCCTGTGTGTGCCTGTCAGAAAAGAACTGTGTCCCTTAGTGTTTTCATTAACTGATTTTTTGGGGGGGAAGTAGATTGCCAGGCCTTTCTTCCAAGGTACATCTGTGTGAACTTGAACTTCTAACTTTTTGCTTAGCAGTCGCTTGCATGATTCTTTGTATCACCAAGGTACTAGCAATAAAAAAATAAATAAGATGCGGTCTTTAACTTCAAAGTCTTAATTAGTTTTATTTCTTCTGTTCCCCACCTCTTTGCTAATCTGGCCTTTACCGATCTTTGACCTCCTGGCATACTTTATCATTTCCTTAAAAGTGCTGACAATGAATCAGAATATTATATTGAGAAAGCAAGAATGGTGTAAGCAGACAGGAAATTGGCACCTTACTCAGGCAAGTGTTTCTGGAGGAGATGAAATTTCAGGAAGTGTAAAAATATTTCATGAATTTTGTTTAGATCTTAACTGAATTTTGTTTAGATTTGACATAATACAGAAATATAGTAAAACTCAAAATAAATTATAAACTTGTCCTGAACTATATAGTAAAGGTGAAAATTTTTACAGCTGTTGAAATAAATTTCACAATGTGAGGGTAGCTAGCATCTCATAGTAAAACTACTTTTATTTTTTTAAATATCATTATTAAATTTCACTCTTGAAAGTTTTGTTTTGATGTTCCGTACTAGGCAAAATAAGCTCCTGGAAACAGTGCTGCAGGCATTGAGAATCAAAGCTTACAAATTTTATTGTAGTTTCTACTATTTTTTCCTTAAAGCAGTAACTTTTTACTGCTTGGCTGTGCTCCATTATTGTACCAATAAATCTATGCTGTTGTTGTTGTTAGTGCTGTGAAGTCTGTTCCGACTCATAGCTACCCTGTATAGGGTTTCCAAGGAGTGGCTGGTGAGTTTGAACTGCGAACCTTGTTGTTTAAACTGACTTTACTGTCCAGTGCTTTATTTCACAGTGCCATACCAATTGGGATTTTACTAGCAGTGAGCCAAGTTAGTTTCTTCTGAACATTAACCTGTTAGAATTGTCATTTCATTGCTAACGTGGATTTATTATAATCCAGTTATTCTTTACAACCAAAATATTGTCCATGATGCTATGTACAAGTATTTATGTGTGCATTTTGCTACTGCTTCCTTGTCTTCCTGTTTTTCTCTACCTAACAACTTTTTTTTATTTTTTATTTCAGGGTGGAAAAAGGAAAAAAGAGAGCGATTCTCTCAGTTCCCTTCTTAGTCCTGTTGCTTCTTACAGATTGTTATTAGCCACATTAAAGGTGGTAAGAAGTATTAGAATTGAGATAGTCCTAGTGAGAGAGTGGGTTTTCTAGGTCTTCTTAGACGCTATGATTTATTGCGAGAAAGGAAACAGAGAGGGTAGACATGTGAGGTTGTATAAATTGTTGCCACAAATTCAAGTACCATGGAAATCAGTCCTGAGCAAATTTCTCCACCCACAAAGGAGGCCTACTGTTAGTATTATCTTGCCCACACCTGTTTTTGTGTGGTAAGCAGGTGAGAGGGAATGAGATATGGAAGCAGGACAGCGCGAGTTGTTGAAGAAAGAGAAAAAAATTAAAGATGGAGGTTTGATGTTGCGTTTACAGAAAGGCAGTCAGCAAGTAGGAATTAAATGAGATTTCATATTCAATTCTGAGTTTAAAAGACAGTATTAGAAAAACCATTAGTGATTTTCCCCCTTGAAGAGGCACATTTTTGTGTTTGGCATAGTTTGCTAAAATCAGAACTATCTACAAGTTGTTATTTATAATAATTTGATGTGAACTTTTGGAGGGTACACAACATGAGCTTATAAAGTTGAAAGATGACCTTTGCCTATCTGAAAGGCTACACATACACATTGTTATGATTTTGACACACTTAAGCAAAATGATGGCAGAGGTGGTAGTAAGCTGGCCAGCCCGTTCTGACTCATAGCAATTCTATATAGGGTTTCTAAAAGTGGCTGGTAGGTTTGAACTGCCAACCTTACAGTTACCAATCCAGTGCTTATCTTACTGTACCACACCAGAGTTCTACTACTTTCAATCAATACATGATATAGTGCTTGGTGGTGGTGGTGGTATTAGGTACCTTAGATTCAGTTCTGACTCATAGTGACTCGTATAGGGTTTCCAAGGAGTGGTTAGTGGGTTTGAACTACCAATCTTGTGTTTTAGCTGTCTAGTACTTGTCCTACAGCACCACACCAGGAATCCATATTGCTTGTCAGATATACTACTTGTACTAACTTTCCTTTCCCATTCTTTATCTGTACTTTATTTAGTCTTTAACTTACCTTACAAGTCTCCCATTACTGATAGAACTTTTAAGACAAGAAACAACTATTATTCTATTTTTACTGAAAATTAATATAAAGAGATACTAGTCCATATTCCATTTTATTACTCTTCTTTGAACACTGGATGCATTTGAGAATCTTCACAAAAATATACATGCCCAATTTTGCATACAATTTCAGGAGAATAAAAATACTTTAATGGTTCTCAGATCCCAGATTAGTAACACTTTTTTTGGGGTGAGGAACTGTAAGAACGAGAATTATTGTTAAAGTCTAGACACGAAGCTAGATAGAGCTGGTATAGGAACAGCCCCAGACAGGTGTTGTACATCTTTGCACAGAACATTTCTCGATGGTGTGGGAGCTTCTTTAATTAAAGTATGATGAGAGCAGCTGGCCACCAGCTAACTCTGGCAACACAACAAGAATGTCAATAAATGCATCACAGAAGAAAACTTACAGGCACAGCTGTTTTTAATGGAGACTCTGAGTCTAAAGTACCACAGTTAAGACCCTCAACTTTTCCATTCAGCTCACACTTGCTGTATCATCTTTAATGTTGAAAATAAATGGAGAACTTCCCTGGAATTGTTTAAAAAAAAAAAAAGTACCATCAAGGGTATTCAGGCTTTGTAAAACCCTGGAAAAGTAGTTAATTCCAAACAACTCACCACATGTCTCATTATGAGTCACTGAGAAAGAGAGAGAGAGGAAAAAAGGAGCTCCAGAACTCATAACTTGGTTGTCTCCTTAACCATAGACCACAATCCCATTGGCACAGAGAGAGAGCTTGGCTCCAGTTTGCAATGTCCAACATGGAGGGCTGGGGGCACTGGAGAACAAGGTCTTGCTTGAAACAGTACCTCTTAGGACGGTGTTAGGAATGATCACTGAGCAAAAGGTCAGACGATGGCTGGGCTTCTGGTTTTATCTCCTACAACTTTTAGACCAGATTATTTGAGCAGCTTCTTTCCTTCTTCCCCCTCAGTTTCCTTATATTTAAAATGGGTCTGATGTGAGAGTGAAGTGAGAGAGTACAGAATAAACTGTTCTGAAATGCATAAATCTCTTATCAAGTTGTCATTACAATTTATCTACTTTTATTTAATTGAGAAATGACTTCTGTAAAATTTATTCCTCTAATGCAAGGGTTGTTGTTGTTGTTAAGTACCATCGATATTCTGCCAAGAACCATTTGGATATTTATAACATCATTTATGGAACATAAAAAAATTGTCAACTTAAAAATTAGCCTGCTTTGGTCAAGCATTGTGTGGCACTGTGGGTTAATGTGCCAGACTACAAAGCCGCTTGAACTGGAAGGTCAGCAGTTCAAGCTCACCAGCTGCTCCTCAGAAACCCTATACAGGGTCGCTATGGGTTGGAATCGACTCGACGGCACTTAACAACAACATCAACAACAATGTGATGACAGGAGTCCTGGTGTGGTGCTGTAGGATAAGCACCAGACCACAAGGCCGATTTGAACCACAAGGTTGGTGGTTCAAACTCACCAGGGTCACTATGAGTAGGAACTGACTCAACAGGACTTAATAACAACAAATGTGATGGCTGGAATTGCAGTTGCCTTGGTAGAACCAGACCACATAATTTCGTGGGCCTTCCATGATCCTTGAGTTGGACATTCCTAACCTCTGCTCTAATAATTCCTGGTGTGCTGCTGTACAATAAGCATTGGACTGAAAAACAAGGTCGGCAGTTAGAACCCACCAGCTGCTCCTCAAAAACCCTATCAGCATCACTATGAGTTGCTGTTAAGTGCCGACTCAGTGGCACTTAACAACAACCGTAGTGCCTTTTCCAGTGTAGGTAACTTCTTTTCAACTCATCAGAAGCTCTAAAGAAGGCAAACTGTGGACTATATCTGAACAACAATCAATGTCCATGGAAGCAGCATTCAAGAAATGAAATGACAGATTGCATTGGTTAAATCTGCTATAATAGATCTTAATTAAGTTTTCAAAACCAAAGAAGTGACTAGGGTGACATGAATATGAGACAATTTAAAATGCCATGACTAAGGCATCCCTATCCTAAGTCATGTTATTTTAAATCCCCTTATAGTCATGGAAAGGCAGGACAATGAAAGCAAAGATTGAAGAAGACATGATGCATTGGAATTGGCTGTTGGTAAAGAATATTGCACATAGCATGATTGCCAGAAGGTGGCACAGTTCTGTCTCAAAGGAAATGCAACAGAATGCTCCTTAGTAGTGAAGATGGAAAGAGTTTAGCCAATCACTTGAAAAGAATATGTTTGGTAAAATTAGAGGGTCTGTCAAATGAGGAAACCCTCAATGAGATAAATAACTAAATCAGAACAATGGACTCAAAACAGACATACCAATGATCATGAAGACCACACCGGACTAGGCAACGTTTTTCTCTGTTATACATAAGGTCACCACAGTTTGAGTTGATTAAAAAATAAATATACAAGGGAACTTCAGAAAGTTCATGGCAAAATAGCATTATCTTTTAAATTCCATGAGCTTTTTGCACTCTCCCATATATGCATGAACTGACTCGATGGCACTTAGCAAGAGTAAATATATATCTGTCTGTCTGTCTGTCTGTCTATCTATCTATCTATCTATCTATCTATCTATCTATCTATCTATGATGTCTTGGTGTGGCATTGAGGGTTAATGAGCTGGATTGCAAAGTCGATTTGAACTGCAAGGTAGTGGTTCAAGTTAACCAGTTGCTCCTTGGAAACCCTATACAGGGTCACTATGGGTCATAACTGACTCAAAGGCACTTAAGAACAAAAACAACAAATATATATATTTGTTGTTGTTAAGTGCCATTGAGTGGTATATATCAAGGTATATATATGTGTGTATGTGCCTTGACAACAACGCAGTCCTGTTGTGGTGCTGTGGGCTATTGCATTGTTTTGCAAAGTCAGTTTGAACTGCAAGGTCAGCGGTTCAACTAACCACTCGCTCCTAGGAAACCCTATACAGGGTTGCTATGAGTCAGAACTGACTTGACAGCATTTAATAACAACAACAATACATTGTGGTTTTTAGGTGCCACTGAGTCATTTCAGCCTCATAGCAACCCTATGCACAACACAACGAAACACTGCCGGGTCCTGGCCAACCTCATGATCATGACTATGCCTGAGCCTCATCTTCTCTCCCAGGTGTGGGTGATGAGTTTCAGCTGCTGGTCTTGTGGCTAGTAGCTCAACTCTTAACCCACTCTACCCACAGGACTCCTTACTTGGATTGTGATGGTTGTGTGCCATCAAGTTGATTCTGATTTGTAGTGATTCTTAAAGGGCTTCCAAGGCTGTAAATCTTTATGGGAGCAGAAAGTCTTATCTTTTTCCCTCAGAACAAATGGTAGATTTGAACTGCTGACCTTCAGGATAATAGCCCAACTCATAACCTACCACCCTACCTGGGTTCCCTATGGCATTGGTTAAGAAGAAAGACATTTCTAATTTTCCTGAAAGAAGAGAAAATTAATATTTTGAGTGCCCACTACGTATTGGTATTTCGTGACTGTTTCACATTTTATAGTGTGGAACCCTGGACTCCTGGTGTCGGCACCTAACAACAACAACAATGGTGTAGCACCATAGGATAATCACTTGAACTCAAAGTTGGTTTGAACTGCAATGTCGGTGGTTCAAACTCACCAGCTGCTCCTCAGAAACCCTAGATAGGGTTGCTATGAGTCGGAACTGACTCATCAACACTTAAAAACAAAAACAAATGCCATAAAATTCCTACAACAACTCAAGAAGAAAGTTCAGAGAGATTTGATGGTTTTTCCCACTACAAGGCTGGGGATGTTGTTACTGTCAAGTGCTGTTGAGTTGGTTGCGACTCAAAGCGACCCTGTCTAGGGTTTCTAAGAAGCAGCTGGTACATTTGAACTGCCAGCCTTCTGGTTCAAACCGACCTTGTGGTCCAGTGCTTATCCTACAGTGCCACACTAGGACTCCAGCGCCATATAAAAACTAGTATTTAAAACCAAGCTGTACAACTCCAAAGCCTTTACTCTTTGTACCACACCACACAAAGGTGAGGCTTTCTACTCCCGTAAAGATTTACAGCCTCGGAAACTCTGTACAGGGTCACTATGAGTCAGAACCAACTGCACAGCACATAACCACACTACATTCTACCCTAAATATTTTATTAGAAAATAAAGTTACTTTGATTAAGCATACTAAATGAAACAGCCAATTTTTAATTGATTCAGCAGAAGTTCCTTTAATATTAATATATGGGACTCTGAAGGAGCCCTGATGGTGCAGTGGTTAAGGTTTGACTGCTAACAAAAGGTTTACAGTTTGTACTCACTGCATTTAACATCACCAAAAACAGCAACCACTCCACAGGAGAAAGATGTGAAAGTCTGCATCCATAGAAGGTTGCCTTGGAAACCTTCTGGGGCAGTTCTACTCTGTCCTATAGAGTTGCTAAGAGGTAAGAATTGACTGAATGGTAATGAGTGTTGTATGCTATACTAAGCATTAGAAATACAAGGATGAAATCAGAGTGCATTTACTCTCAAGGAGCTGACAACTCAAACGTCTTTTATCTGTCTGTGTTTACCAAGAAAGAGAAATTCATTAAAGAATGATAACAGCAGCTCCCAAGCATGATTCAAATCTCTTTAACAAGGAGCTTTTTGTCATAAAGCCTTTCAGTCTATTAAAATGCGATCATCTAACACTGAGAGTTTATACTAATATCTTGAGATAGTCACATCCCCAAAGCTCAGGCCATATCTGAGGTTGAAACCCGAGGCCAGGCACCTCAGTGGTGAAAAGAGAGGCTTAATTGTCTGTTTTATGAGCCGACAAAGACTACTTAAGTTTCTGAGCTATCTAGTTTGCAAGAGTCTGCAGTGTCTTGGATAATTAGATTCAAATTCAATAAGATGAGATTAAGATATATCTGATTTTGCACCCCTGTGTTGTGAGACAATCCCTTCACAGAACGTGGTTAGAACTACATTAAAGGAAAAAAATCATTTTGATATTTGGTGAGTGGGTTTATTTTTGCTGCCTAGACTTTGGACTTTGTTTCAGAAAGAACTCTAAATATTACTTACAAGAAGCAAACCCTAATCTGCTAATGTCAAAAATTATCTCAGGAGAGAGGAATAGGGGACAAATAGCAAAACCACTGCAATGCTTAATTCAAGTTTTAAAGCATTTTACTTGAGGAATCTGCCAGCAGAGGGCAATATTAGTTTTAACACTTTCTGAATACCTCTACTGGTCTTAAACAGTTAAGTATAAAACAGCTATTTGTTAGAAATCTTAGGTTATAAAATATTTTTGAAGACAAATAAGAGTAGCAACACAGTAGAAGTAAAGATAAGCTATAAGTGTTGATTATTAAGAGTCCAACATGCCTGGTAAGAATTGCACTTATTTGTATTGCCGGATACTCTAAACATCTGCGGATTGTAATGTGGTTGGAGCATTACCATCTCTTTGTGGAATTTGCAGTGTTTTGTATAGAGGAGGTATTCAATGACTATTCACTGAGTGCCTTACTAGGTAAATTGAAAGGTTGAACTGCCAACCTTTCTGTTGAAACTGACTTTGTGGATCCAGTGCTTATCCTACAGCGCCACACCAGGACTCCTGTGCTATACAAAAACTAGGATTTAAATTCAAGTCTGTACCACACCATACTATAAGTCTACCCTAAATTTTTTATTAGGAAATAAAGCTACTTGATTAAACATACTAAATGAAATAGCTAATTTTTAATCAATTCAGCAAAACTTACTTTACTATAAACTATGGGACTCTGATCAAATATATACATGTGTGGTCTTGAGGTGGGGGCTGAGAGTAGACTGAAAACATCTCATAATCCCTTCTCATTTAGAATGCAATCATTTTTGTTTGTGGTTTATCCAAATGTTGCTGCTAGTAAGAAGTTTCTGGTCTTTTCATAGACTTAAATCAATGTGCCTAATGCAGTTCAAAACTACCAGTGGTTCTGCGGAAGAAAGATGAGGCTTTCTGCTACCGTAAAGATTTACGGCCTCGGAAACCCTGTACAGGGTCGCTATGGGTCGGAATTGACTCAACAGCACTTAACAACAACAACAATCTCTGTAGCTTTCCTTTAGCAGAGGTGGTGGTATGCCGAGGAGTTGGTTCTTACTCATAACAATCCTTTATAGGGTTTTTGAGGCTGTAAATCTTTGCAGGAGCAGAAAGCCTCTTCTTTCTTCCACAGAGCAGCTGGTAGTTTCAAACTGCCGACCTTGATGTTAGCAGCCTGACTCGTAACCCCTATGCTACCAGAGCTCCTTTTTAACAGAGAATCAAGGAGAATTCTAAGACTTCATTAATATTTGTCTAGGTTGGGTGTGGCACTGTGGAATAATGCACTGGACTGCAAGATTGGTTTGAACTGCAAGGTCAGTGGTTCAAATTCACCAGCTGCTCCTTGGAACCTATTACAGGTAACTATGAGTCGGAACTAACTTGACAGCACTTAACAACAACTACGATGAGTATTAAGGAGCTCTGGTGGTGTAGTGGATTATGTGTTGGGTTGCTAACCACTAAGTGGGCAGTTCAAATCCACCACCTGCTCCATGGGAGAAAGATGAAGCTTTCTGCTCTTGTAAAGATTTACAGTGTTGGCATTCCTACACTGGGTCACTTTGAGTTGGAATGGACTTCATGGTACACCACCACCGCCACCACCAATGAATATTAATGAAAGTAGGATTACGAACACTAATATATTATTTATCAATTACTGGTGAATTAAATGAATGACTTGACTGAACTGAAAGTCACAAAGACTCAAACTGTAATCTGTTTTCTTGTTTTTAAAGCTGAGTTTAGTTAAAAGATGGAATGCAAATTGTGAGTCTCTATGTGTCGTCTGACATCTATGTACCTTATTTAGTCATTCTGATGTGCAGTTGTGCTGTTTTATTTTATTTTTAGTTCTTTACATAGGAAGTTAACAGCAATGTTAGTAGTTTAAATTAATTGGTAAAAGGCAGAATTCATTATTTATTTCTCAACATCTGTCAAATACTCTTTGGGAGAAGTGTGCCATTTCTAATTTTACACTTTCAGTTTCAGCATATAGCTAAAGATTTAGCATTAAGGAAGGCCCTTGGGGATGACTTAGTGAGTCTTTCTACTTCAATAACTCATGGTGCACTTATGTTTAAAAAAAAGGTTGAGACCCGAAGGCGTAAACTATAGACACAGTGGGAAGAAACTTCTTCCTTTTCACTCTTGATGCTTAGGTTTTTTGGCCAGGCTACAAGTTATAGCGAAAGATAATGTGTGGAGATGCTTTCCATGTAGTCCAACAAACCCTTTGCTGGGGAACTTAGCTATAGTGTGAGTGGAACGATTTTGCTAGACTTTGTCCATCAAATCCCAGAAAAGATCTTTCATTAGTAGTAGAACTTGCTTTGACTCGGCTCAGATACCATGTCTAATTTAATATAGGTCAAGTTCTATAGGAAAACAACACATCTGATCTACCATCAAGGTGATACTCTATTTAAGCAATTACTCAGTGGAGGAAGGTTCGAATTTGGGTTTGTGCTGAACAAGACATACTTTCTTCCCACATTGACTAAAGACCGTAAAAGCAACTAGTATTGGGTTGGATTTTGTCACCAAATATAGTCAAATGATTCATGTGCTAATGAATTCAGTTTCATTGGCAAGCTTTTCTGATTAATTGAGTAAAGCAGTTGCAATTTATTATGGTTTTTTTTTTTTTTTGATAAAAACTAGTCATGAATTCCTTCTACCCCAATGTTTCAGTAACTGGTAGTATTCTAAGTCTAGGTTCTGTGGCAATTATTTGCGATATGGCAATGAACATTAGTAGTATTGCCCAAGGGCACATTTTCAATGCTTATTTATATTTCATGTACTTTTAGCCTGATATCTACTAGACCCAACAGAATTTCTTTCAGATGTCTGGTCTGCTAAGTGTTTAAGACTTTATTCTGCAGTTAAAATACACTCGTGTATTACTATTAATTGCTTCATTTATTTCATTATATGGGTTATATCATTTGTATTTCTTGATGCTATCATTTTCATGCATCATTAAAAATGTTTTGGAGATACTTTTTTTTTGCTGTAAATAATGGTTTGGAGAAATTTTTTTATATATATATATACAATAAGCATTGGACTTCGAACCACAAGGTCCAAGGTTTGAGATGGCCAACCACTGTGCAAGAGAAAGATGAGGTTTTCTGGACAATTTGAAGCCTCAGAAACCTATGAGTTGGAACTGTCTCCATGACACTTAACAACAACAACATTTTATTTTATAAATTTAATAATGTTTAATGTAAATAAATTTAAATGATTATTTACATGAATGCATAAATAAAAATAAATGCTTAAGTAAATATTTTATAAAATTATTTTCTTTATTTTATAGTACAGAGTGCCCATATACACCACATTCACTTTATTATATGGTAAACAATTTACATTGTTGTTGTTAAGTGCCGTTGAGTTGATTCCGTCTCCTAGTAACCCTGTGTAGGGTTTCTGAGGAGAACTGTTAGGTTTGAACTGCTGACCTTTCCATTAGCAGTCCATTGCTTATTCTACATAACCACAGGGCTCTCAAGTCTCCTTTGTTATTGTTGCTGTTGTTGTTGTTAAGCACCATTGAGACCATTGAGTCGTTCCGACCCATAGCAACCCTGTATAGGGTTTCTGAGGAGCAGCTGGTGAGCTTGAACCACCGACACCAACCTTGAGGTTCAAACTGACTTTGTAGTCCAGCGCATTAACCCACAGCACCAAGTCTCCTTGTTGTTGTTGTTGTTAGGTGCCATCAAGTCAGTACCAACTCATAGTGACCTCATAAACAGCAGAGCGAAACACTGCCCAAACCTGGGCTAGCCTCACTACTGTTGCCACGCTTGAGTCCATCGACGCTGCCTCTTGGCCAATCCGTCTTGTTGGGGGTCTTCCTCTTTTTCTCTGACCCTCTACGTTACCAAACATGATATCCTTCTCCAGTGTCTGGTCCCTTCTGACAGTATGTCCAAAGCATGAGAGATAAAGTCTGGCCATCCTGACCTCCAAGGAGCACTCTGACCACACTTCTTCCAAAGTGGATCTATTGGTTCTTTTGGCAGCCCATGGCACTTACAATATTCGCCTCTATACTGTGACAGAAACTCTTAGAAGGATTCTTGTAGGTAAGACCACAGAGGGCAAGTGCCATTCTCCACATCACATCCAAGGTACATGCTAGCTCATGACTTAACTATAATCTTGATCATCTGACCGAGGTAATGACCTGGACAACTCAATTAAGGGATGGGACTTTCTCATCCACCTTCCTGAAGGAGGAGAGTTATGATCTGGCGAATCCTTTCTATTTGTTTGTTGACTAATTTATTCAGCTACTTATATTAGTATGGACTCATGGATATCCATTTTATACTTTGGGCTATAAACAAACCAATTCTATGTTATTTATTTTCTTGCTCAAATTAGAACTCTGAGAGCTTTAATCTTTGAACTTTGATCTTAACATACTCGGTAGTTAACAGCAACAACAACATGATAATTTTTTCCCCTTTAATTTTGTGTTTTACACTGTGCTCCAAGCTCCTCTTACATATTTCCTGCTGCAAGCCTAGAATCTGCTGTTTTCCCAAGAAGCCCTGGTTCCTTTTATTGGAAAATAGTATTAGAAACTAAGATCTAGGTGCTAAATGTGCTCATTGCTACTGGGGTATGACGGCTTCTAGAGCTCATCAGCTACCAAAGCAAGGAAATATATGTGTGTCTACAGTGTGTGAATCAGCACTGGACTGTGAACAGCAAGGTCGGTGGTTCAAGCCCACCAGCTACTCCTAGGAAACCCTGTACAGTGTCCCTATGAGTCGAGATGGACTCTATGGCACTTCATACCAATAACAGTATACTGTTAACACTATATGCATGTCTATAAATATTTCTCTCTATGCATACATCTGTATCTTTATCAAGCTAAACACAATTTTATACTCATTCTCATGATATATTCTCTAATTTTTTCAAAGGAATCTGGAATTATTAATTACTGTTTATTAGCATAAGATTAGATATAAATAGGACTGAATTATTTTTTGAAAAAGAAGGTAAGGGCAGAAGGCCTGGGTTCCATTCATTATTGTTAAAGCCCTGCCTTTCCTTTTGTTAATTTAATTTGGGGGGAGGGTGTGGAACATTGTAACCAGCTCTTGTTGTTGTTGTTGTTAAGTGTTCCAGCTCCATTTTGACTCATACTGACCCTGTGAAGGGTTTCCAAGGAGTGGCTGGGAGGTTTGCACCGCCAACCTTGCAGTTAGCAAGCAGTCCAGAGCTAACTAGTCACACAAGTTCTCCTAAAATCAGAGCAAGAAGAAGGAGGCTTAAATTATAGCAAAAGAAATGTAAGGGAAATCTCCTACCAAAGAGAGTAACTGAATGCTGGAATATAAAATAAAAAAGGAGTTAAAATTTCTTACTCTACTCTTTAAAATGAAGACAGATTCCCATTGTCTAAATTAATAGATGATATTCTGACTTCCTCCCTGAATTCTGGGATTCTTTGCACTCATAATAAAGGTGATAACCCTTGGAAATTCCTATTTTGAAGATGTGGGAGGGAGATCTTAATCTATAGGATTAAGACGATTTCATTCTTTTTAAAAGGCATACTTAGAATAAAAGTGAGAATAGGAAATATATTGTATCAACCACTCTAAACTGTATTCTAATACCTTTTTATGTTCTTCAGCATCAAGTAAATCCATATTAGAATATTTATCTGCCACTTTTTCAAAGTGCTTTGATTAGTGGGAGCTGGTTAGTTATAGTCACTAATGGGTACTTCCTTCTAATGAACAAATGAAGTAATTGCTATTCACAGCTTCATATTATTTTATTAAAAGAGTTTTGTTTCATTTTCCCCCTAATCTATATTCTGCCACGTTGTCCTTACATTTTTAACTTTTAAATTACTTACCTGGAGTCCTGGCTTGCGCTGTAGGATATGCAATGGACTGCTAACCTCAGGGTCAGCACTTTAAACCCACCAGTTCTTCCTTGAAAATGCTATGCAGGGTTGCTAAGTCAGAATCAACTCAGCCACACTTAACGACAGTAGCAACATGTTGCACTGCTAACTACAATGTCAGCAGTTCAAATACACTGGCCAGAGAAAGATGAAGCTTTCTGCTCTAGTAAAGATATACAACTTGAGAAACCCTATACAGAGTCAGTAAGAGTCAGAATCAACTCAACGGCACACAACACAACAATGCAAAGCATTTACTCTCTTAGAAGTGCCACAGTTGTTGTGTGTCATCAAGGTCAAGTTGGTTCCAATTCATAGCATAGAGTTTCCGAGGCTTTATGGAAACAGAAAGCCTCATCTTTCTCCCACGGAGTGACTGTTGGATTCAAAGCTCTGACCCTTCAGTTCACATCCCAATTTGTAATCCATTCCTGGTGTGGCTCCAGAGCACTTGACCTCAAGGTCGGTTTGAACTACAAGGTTGACGATGTTTCAAACTCACCAGCCACTCCTTGGCACTTAACAACAACAGGCCACCAAGGCTCCCTGAAAAATCATATATAGGTTACTAATTAATTTGTTTTGCATGGTGGCAATGAAGACTGTTGGAAAGAGCCCTAGAAGATGTGGTTTCTCTCCTGGCAGCACCGTTAATTAACAATATGATCTAGGACAAGTTACTTCCCATTTTGAGTTCAGTTTGCTCATCTCAGAATTCATTGTAGAAATATTCTACAGGTAGGCGATTGTGGATTAAACATGTCCATGTATGTGTCCACTTATGTGCTTGCTGTTGTTGTTGTTAAGTGCTATGGAGTTGGTTCTGACTTATAGTAACCCTATATATGGTTTCTGATAAGCTGCTGGTGAGTTTGAACCACCAACTTTGTTGTTAGTAGTTCAGTACTTAAATTGTTAGTTGCTGTCTGACTTACGATGACCAAACTTACAATAGAAGGAAACACTGACTGGCCTTGCACTATCTTAGCAACAGTTGGTATGCTTGGGTCCATTGTTGAGGCCATTGGGTATTGTGAGTGCCTTCCAACTTAGAGGGAGGGGTTCGTCTACCAGCTCTGTATCAGAGGACAGTCTGCTGTGATATGTAATGCTTCCATTGGTTGATTTTCAGAAGTAAATTTCAAGGTCTTTTTTCCTAATCTGTCTTAATTTAGATGCTCTGCTGAAACCTTTCTACCATAGGTTACCATACTGGTATTTCAAATGTTGGTTGGCACGGCTTCCAGCACAATAGCAACACACAGAAGCCACCACAGTTATATCGAACTGATGGGTGGTGAAAAGGGCTCGTTGTTGTTGTTAAGTGCCGTTGAGTCACTTCCGACTCATAGCGACCCTGCATACCGTTTCTGAAAATTAAAAATTTTCAAGACCAGAAAGCTTCAATTTTGTCACATAGAGTAGTGGTGGGCTCAAGCCATGGACGTTGGGAATATACAATCCAGAGCATATATGAAGCCACTGTGCTCCCAAAGCAGTCATTGTTATTGTTGTTGTTGTCAAGTGATGTCGAGTCAGTTCTAACTCATCACAACCCTGTATAGGGTTGCCAGGAGAGGCTGGCGAGTTTGAACCACCGACCTTGTGGTTCAAATCAACTTTGCAGTCCGGGGCATTAACCCATAGGGCCACACCAGGACTCCTAAAATACTCATTAGATGGCAATTATTATTGTTGTTATTATAGTCTTCATAACGAATTCATTAATTTAGTAAAGGAACATTATTGAGTTTATTCTGTGTAGCAGGTACTATGAGACTCTAAAAATGAATATAACTCAATGAGGGCTATCATTGCTGATGTCCGATGGATCTTGGCTAAAAGCAGAGAAAACCAGAAAGATGTTTACCTGTGTTTTGTTGACTACACAGAGGCTTTCGATTATGTGGATCATGACAAACTCTGGACAACATTGCTAAGTATGAGTATTCTTGAACACTTAATTGTGCTCATGAGGAATCTGTACATGGATTCAGTACAAGAGGCAGTTGTTTGAACAGAACATGGGAACACTGAATGATTTAAAATTAAGAAAGGTGTGTGACAAAGAGTCCCCACTGAATAGTTATCATCTTGTCTAGATGGGTCTGGTGAAAGGAGATGGGGATAAGATTCGTAAGATTCAGTAGTGAATAACTGTTATC